>NW_026606601.1:2215000-2630000 GCF_029890125.1 Rhinichthys klamathensis goyatoka
GAAATGGTTCCAAAATAACAAAAATGTAAAACTATTATTCGTTTTACATGGAGGTCATAACTGTCCTACATGTTAACTGACTAAATAACTAAATGCAATTTGTAATAGTTTTCTAAAGTAACCTCATCACTTGAAGGAACACTCATGGGCGAAGTCGAACTGGAAGCCATGTAAATCTTGGAATAATACGGCCACCGTAGGAGTTAAAACGCCCTCGGAATGGGAGGGGCTAGAAAGTAATATTCAGTTGGTAGTCATATACAATTTCACTGCTAGATGGGAGAAAACCGTACACAGTGTAGTAGCTTTAGTTAAAAATGTGCAATTATATCCCTGGTTATTAGACAAACTGCATCTGTAATTTCATGCTGCAAAATTGTGCTGTTTGCAATGATAGCCAATTCAAAAAATGCATTCGAACTGCCATATCCACATATCCTAACAATCCCTCTATTATGTACCACAGGTTAACAGCTGGTGTGGAGATGGAATTCGTTTAACTTTACATAACCTCCACCCGCAGCGGGTCTTCAGTTTCCTACAAGGTAAAGTAAGTGTGAACTTCTCAAGGCTCTGTAGAATGAACTGAAGGGCACTGGGCAAGACAAGCCTCCCGAGGGACTCTGGGGTAATTTAGAGTAAATGAAGAGAAATGAAGCGTACCCTTAAAGCTGCAAACAATCTCTCCTCTCCTTTATTTTTTAGCATAATCTGCCTTCTCATCTCCACTGCCCTTCACTCAATGGCGGACATGGGAATCGTTTCCACTGATGAGGAAAAGCAAGAACTCTGCCACCCTCCACCTAATTTTCCAAAAGGCTCGATGTTATAAAAGGCAAGTGATGATGTACACATTCTGATCGCCATTCTATCTATACATGTATAAATGTATGCACACATGCATGCATAAAAAAAAATAAAAAAAAAGGGAAATATAGACTAAAAGTTCAGGGTCAGAAAGATATATATTTTTTTATTAAAGGAAATTAATACTTTTATTCAGCAAGGATGCATTAAGTTGATCAGAAATGACAGTAACAAGTTTTACATTATTACATATAAACAATGTTCTTTTGAACAGTTATATTCATCAAACAATCCTGAAAAATTTTATTTTCACAAAAATATTAAGCAGCACAACTGTTTTCTCATTGATAATAATAAGAAATGCTCCTTTAGCACCAAATCAGCGTATTAGAATAATTTTTGAAGGATCATGTGACACTGAAGACTGCAGTAATGGCTTCTTTTCCATCACAGGAATAAATTGCATTTTAAAATATGTTAAATAGAAATGTATAATTGTAATAATCATTTTAAATTGTAATAATATTTAACCCTCTGATGGTCTTCGGGGTCTATTGGACCCCAAATGACTTTTGCTCAAATTAAAAAAAATGTTCTCTTTGTCCAAATGGTTTGAAACTTTCTACGGCTCTCAACACTTTCTAGATCTACAAAAAAAAAAAAAAATTTTAATGATATCTGTTTTTATGTTGGCGTGACAAAAATAGTCACACTCGTGGTCTTCGGGGTCTATTGGACCCCGCAATCAAAATAGACAAAATAACATCATCAAAATCAGAAACAACGTAGAACACATAGACAGAAATGACAGAAATAAAGTGGCACACTTCCAACAATGCAAAAAACATCCACAATCCAAAATTATCATGCTCACCACAGGCGCACACACACACACAAACACACACATAAAGAGGAATACATTTATACAGGAATACATACAGACTATAAAAACTGTTCTCTTATCATTTGTAAAATAAAATAATCTAAAATGCAGAACCACCAGAAAAATAAATTGGTAACACTTAGACGCATTGAAAATGTGCGCACACACACATACACACACACACACACACGCACACAGACACACAAACACACACACACAGGAATACATTTGTAAGGCTATAAAAAGTCTTATAATTTGTCAAATAAAATCATACAAAATGAAGAACCACCACAAAAATAAATTGGTGACACTGTACACATAAAAATAAAAATAAAATGTACACACACACACACAACAACAACAACAACAGTGAAGTGCCAAACCTGCTCCAACCCTGTCTGCAGAAGTCATGCGGTTTACCATGCACAGTGTTTTTTTCAGAACAAAAAATGCTAAATTTTGACAAAAATTATATTATTTTTGTTATAATTGTGATTTTATAATATTTAGATATGAATCCAACTGAATCCAACTTTAGAAACTATATCTTTCAGTAATTCAAATAGCAAATAGCATATAATGGAGCTCTATAGCCATCTAGTGGTTAAAGTGATTTATTACAAATTTTAACCTGTATTTTCCAAAAAATGAGCAAAAATCTTACATTAAACCTTGTAAAATTATCCATGGTATCCCCAGGAATGAAAGTTAGAAATCTGGGTCTTTTGTAAAGTTTATTTAACATAAAATGCTGTTTTTTTGTAAAAATCCTATTTAATTAAATATTTATTTATATATTTATAGAAATTTAAAAAAAAATCACAAATTCTCCAAAAACTGCACAAATGTTGAGTAAAAACATTAATAAACAGAGTAAAATTATATTTGTTAAAAAAAAATATATTGTTCGGTTACAAAATTAAATGTTGTTGTCTCGGGTCCAATAGACCCCGAAGACCACGAGTGTGACTTTTTTTTGAAGACCATCAGAGGGTTAAACAATATTACTTTGTTTACTTGTGTTTTTGATCAAATAAATACATGTGTCAAAAACATTCAAAAATCTTACTGACTCCAAACTTTTAAATGGTAGTGCATATCTATTTCATAATATACATTGCATTAGCAAATTGCATTGACTGTAAACACTTTACAGTCGAAGTTGGAATTTAATAAATTGTACGAATCAATCAATATTAAGTGAAATCTTGATGTTTTTGTGTTCCGCTAATAGCTTACTCCTACCAGACCTTTTAAAACCATTGAGACAGAATAAATGTCGAAGACTGCAGTATTGCTACAGCTTTCAAGTACTTGCATAATACAGTTTGAAGTGAAGGATAAAGTATTGCATATTAAATAAATTACAAAAATAGATTTCAGATATAGTCAGGTGAGGAAAGTGGGGCAAAGAATATAAAGGCTGTATATATTCATATAAATACACATTTATAACTGATAGTCTGTGATAGCAAGCAATAGATTATGTTACACTCTGTCTCTTAAGCTATGGCATTGATACATTGCTAGCTGCTATAAAAGCAAAGGGTCAAGGTTTGGCTGGTTACTAGCCTGATGCAGTTGTCTTTACCCCCTGCTAGTAGATGCTGTACCTACAACTATCTGGTTCTAAGAAGCATTCTTTTCCCATTTGTCGGCGTTTTAAAAATATCTGTATATAAATGCATATATTCCATTATATTATGGCAGATGTTTTACCACTGCCTGGTTGTTTTGGAAATCTGCTGTACTTTGCACTGTGCAACATCATGCTTTTTGTGGCAATGCTCAATGGTATAAGGTAATGTGCTTATGTAATATTCTGAAAAGATCTTATAAAAAAATTAAAATTCCTTGGGCGAAATTGACTTGGACATGTTTGACCTCACAGCTCAGCATAGCAGCTAGGGAAAGGCTTGGGGACAATGAAGCTCTTGTAGTGTCAGTTGCCATGATGTAAATGTTCTGCTGCCTCAGAGAGTTTAGTCACATGAAAGCTCATGATGAGGAAAAGATGGCACATTTCAGATCATCTACTTCCATTAATATGCTAACGAATAGCTTTCTCCAGGTTTTATAGAAGCACAAAGCAGCGTGAATCTCTTCCAAACTCAGCTGGATTCTTTTCACCTTCAGTCAGTTTGAGGAACTTTGTAATTGATTATGAGCATATCTTGTATTTGGAGGGATTCTGCAGTGTTATGAAGTGTGTTGTCGTGTGAGCTCGAGAACTATAAGTCCAGTCTTTATTATATTAATTATGAGAAGGTATCTGCTTTATTCCACCTGCTTTATTCCACATTATTTGTTATTTTTTCTTTACGTTGTGTAGGATGTTTCTGCATATATTTAAATTCTGTAGAATACTAAATTCTCTCACTCGGGGAGTTTCAGCTGTTACTCTGTTTGATGTAAAGGTTATCTTGACGGAACAGCAGACATTTTCAACGCCTCCGTGCAAGTCTCCGTTCTTTCATGCCTCCGTGCGGAGCATCGTCTGGTCTGCATATTATTAAACCTCCTTAGCTTTTGAAACTAAAGCTTGAGCTAATGAAAACCTGCGAAACAGGTGCATTCTAATGACATGTCTCCTATGCTGTTCCCATGGAGATCTAAAAGCAAACATTATAGTGTAATGATGAGCTCTGATTTCTGAAGTATTTTGTTTGTGTCTAATACATGCACCAGTAGAACTAGCCTCAAGTAAAACAGCAAATCTTGCACAAACCATTAAATTCCCTCAGCAAAATGTCATAACTTGAGCATAACTAGATACAAAATCTAGTTTTTATGATGTAATTCTAGTTTTTCTAATCACTTATTATTGCAGCAGTCTAAATATAAACCTATAGAGTGTTGCAGGAATGAGTCCAAGTCCAAGTTTCGGGTCCATTGTCCAGAAGTCAATGGGTTTTTGAAATGGATTTTTGGTTAAATGCCTGATGTAAGGTCTGTGGTTAATGGAAGGTCAAGATATTTTTACGCTTTATTCAACAACATAAAATGCATCAATAACCCACTTTTGATGTTTTTTAAAGCTTTTATGTGTATTGAAAATTGTGGTTGCTAACAAGTGGCTCAAGGGGTTTACAGAGGTTGTCAGGGACATTAAACACCATCATGCCGAGCAGGAAAACTCATACTTGCTATTAAGCTTTTACAGCCTTGTTGTGTTTACTATTCTAACTAAAACTTCAATTTGTAGATTTTAAATAAAGATTAAGAGATTTGTCTGAAGCTTAGTGATGGTGATGTTGAAGTCATATGACCGTGGTGTAGTTTGTTTATAGCTATAGTTTATAGATTTCACACTGTAGATTCCTAAACAATGGGTTAACGTCCTTATTTGCACATTCGCGGCCAGTGTCACTGACTGGACAAACGCAGCACATGACCTGTTTACATAAAGGCTCTTGCACTGCGCGTCCTCATATTACACATTGCTGACTGTAATATCAAGTGTTTTTCTGAATTAATTTTTCGAACAACCGTATAAAGGTGAGAATGAAACTTTCTCTTCTTCACGCCAATTGTCGCACTTTCCATTGACATTTGACATTTTTTCTACCAAACGCAGAGACGACTGCATCGCGCAGTGTTTTCGTGACTGCCTAAAGCATGTGAATATAAGGCACGCGATTGGTTGTCGTTAGCTAAGCATCTAGTTGTAACATTCTAACACCACATCGTTTCACACTGTACAATTTTGGGATCGCAATATGGAGTTAACACCTCAAAAGCGGTGCTAACTCCCCTTTTAAATTACAAGTTTGAACCGTGAAAAGCAGGGTTAAGAAAGACGACAACCCGGGGTTAAGCGCAGTGTGAAAGGACTTTTTTCTCTCCATATGATAGTCAGTATAGTTCAGGGTTGTTTTGGACCCCATTGACCATTATATGGATGAAAAAACAATGATACATTTTTCGAAATATCTTCTTGTTTCTTCCGCATAAAGTCATTGATGTTTGGAACGATATGAGGGTGAGTACATAATGACAAAGTTTTTGGGTGGACTATCCTTTTAAGACTATTGACAGCTTGCCTTACATATATAGAAACATAATTGAATGCAAACACATGATGCACAACTATGACCTTCGGATCTAATGTTTTAGCCTTTAAAAAAAGAGTTGAAGACAATGAAAACTAAATAAGACTACAAATCAATGAAGATACTCATTCAATTATTTATCCAGTATACTATTTCTACATTTGCTTCTTTTGGGATTTTTTGTATCCATGGGCTTTCTTCTCATCAAAAATTGATGGTGGGGAATATATTTTTCCCATATTTTCATTATCTGCAATCTTTAACAAGTGTATTGATCGACTCCACTTCCCCTCCTACCTGCCCATCCGAGCTACGCGAGGTATTGGGTGTCTGGACATGGAGCCCAGGTAGCGCCGAATTGGACGGTAAAACCTCACACACGGCACGCTTTTGCATTCAGACAGAAAATGATCCTACGGTGTAAATCCTCCCTCCTGTTGGTCTCTTCAGGGTGTGTGTTTTCTCAGTAATTGTAGAGACATGGATGTAGCTCACCTGTGATGTTCGCTGTGAAACAGATGTTTAGAGGAGGCTTGTCTTTCAAAGAAAGGACAATAAGTTTGTTTAAATGTACTGGAATATGAGAGAAAGAAAGAAGGAGAGCTGCGTCAGTCAGCAGTGATAAGTCGATAAACCGCTCGTCTCCAGAGAGCAGGGACTTACTCATTCTTGTGTGATCATACGCACGTGTATAATTGAGTGTGTGTGTGAGAGAGAGAAAGAGGAGGGTGTTGAGTGGGTGAAAGAACATGTGCTTGGGTGAATGCTTTGGACACTTTTAGACTGTAAGAAACATGACAGCATTTTCTCATCCTGTCATTGACTTTCATGTGTGTGTGTGTGTGTGTGTGTGTGTGTGTGTGCGCGTGCGTGTCTTATTCCTTCAGCTGGCACAAGTCTCTCTCTCTTGTTGAGCAGGGAGCCTTAGGGTCAGCCTGTAATCTACAGCTATAGAGTTTCCTCCAGAAGATGAAAGAAAGTCAATATGGAGTCAAAGATATACAGCCATCACTAATGGAGTCAGGCAAAGAAAATGGCAGATACATACATGGATGCTAATGTGGCAGACAATCAAAAATGAGCACTGAGTTGTTGAAAAGTCTTGGATATATGAGTTTTGGCTGATGAATACAGTACAGGTGCCACTACAAGAGTTTTTAACAAGCTTAAAGGTACCGTAATTCGCGATTCCATTTTTCAAACTTTAGTTAGTGTGTAATGTTGCTGTTAGAGCATAAATAATACCTGTAAAATTATAAAGCTCAAAGTTCAATGCCTAGCGAGATATTTTATTTAACAGAAGTCCCCTTTCAAAGCCTACAGCGAATGGGCGGTTTGGACTACATCCCTCTACTTCCTTTTTTAATGATGTAAGAACAGTTTTTTGACTAATCTCCGCCCACAGGAATACACAAAAAAGGGGGCGTGGTCTTGTTGCGCTCCCACGGAGAAGAGGAAGAGTTTTGTTTATATAGTGTGTTTGTCGCCATGTCGTCGAGACACTGTTATTTTCATGCCGGAGTCAATTCACCTTTGTTTGGCCTTCCCAGGGACGCTGTGCTTAGAGATCAATGGTTACAATTTATGTTTAACTCGGTTCCCGAAAAATATAATCCACAATTAAAACTATGTGCAGCACATTTTGCCGAGGACAGCTTCCTCAATCTCAATCAGTTTAATGCCGGATTCGCAAATATTATTTCGATAAAGATTATCTATGTTTTGTAAGGTATATGAGTTTAAGCAAAGCCCGGATGATGAACCATACATGTAGGAGGGTCTGCAATCTGCATCATTCGTCGACAAACCTATATATTGATGTGAGGCAGTAAAAATTTTAATGTGCAGTCACGTAACATTCAACTTTTAATAAATAAATTATTGTAATGCATGGCAACAATTTCTTTTACACAACATGGCAGCTTTTAAGGCCATATTCATGGTAAAAATAAAGTGTATTTATATAAAGTTGTTTGGATGAAAACAATTTCAAAAGAACTATACACAACAAAAAATGATTTAATTAGGAGGTGTTACAGTACTTTTTGTGTTTCTTTGCAGCAGATGTTTTCAACCTCCGTTGGCATTTTGTCACAGTTACCACATGTACACCTATAAAACATATAGTACTAATCAAAACTCGTGCACACGTGTAACTAAGGTAGGAATAAAAAATGGACTTATTTTAAAAATTCAACAACACCATCGTTAATTCGACAGATGGACAAAACCACATACCACATGCTTTTATAACGGTTTCTAACATTTAACATTACAATTTAACCGATTAAAAGTATGACAACTACTAAATAAACAGCTTAGTTACCACTGTGAAACATCCAGCAAAAGTCGTGTTTAAACAGGTTCTAATCGATTCTCTTCATCTATGTTCTCCGGGTCTGATTCCGGCTCAAATTGATAAGGTAATATGTTTGACATTTTTACAATAACAATCAGCGCATGCATCTCCAATTTATGGTAAGAGGCGTGACCTTTCCGGGCAACGTGCGATAAGCTGCTGTCGAATCAGAACACAGGAACCTCTGGCACATTAAGAACTCGTTACGTATATCTGAAGGAGGGACTTTATAGAACGTCATCGTAGGGAAGTCATCGGGCCGTTTTTTGGACAGTGGAAACAGCGGTATACAGATAAGTAAATTGTGTGAAAAATACTGTGTTTTTTTACACGCGAAACATGAATACATGTTATATTGCACACTGTAAACACAATCAAAGCTTCAAAAAAACATGAAGAACGGGACCTTTAAGGAGTGAGACTAACTTTCCCACCAAATGGTTGAACAGCATGGCTATAATGATTAATGATCGAGACCAGCACTAGCTTAAACATTTATTCATTTAGCATAAGCATTTAACCAAAGTTGTTTGCAAATAAGGAACATTGCAAGGAATTTATCGTAAAAGCCACATTATTTTCAATCAATTACTAGCTAAATTATTACAGAAGTGAAATACTGAATTTATTATTATTTTGTTTTAGTTTATTGATCAGCATTTTTTTACATGGTAATCAATTACAATTAGCATCTGATTCAATCCAATATGTGATATCTTGGAATCTGACCTTCTAAGCATAAATACACCCCATCTGATTCTTGTCTTAGTCATGAATGCTTGTTTTGTTTTTTGTCATTGTTACATGACTACTCATTCTTGTCTTTAAAATGAGAAAACTCATTATGACTGCTGGACCAGGATACTAAACCGTTATGCGTTCACTTTGCTTGTCTTTGCTCAATTCAACGCACTGATCAATGATAACTACATTAAAACGATTTTTAAAGTTGTAAATAGAATAAAGATTCGAGTATGTTTTACAAGTTACAATTACTTCAGAATTTCACGTTTAATTCAGTGTGTTGCTTGGAGTTTCTTTGTAATTTTTGTTTTACCTTCAATTTCATTGTATTCAAGGAAATGTCTATTGACCTCTTAAGTTTCTAAGAACAATTACATAAGCTGCATTCAAAATTGTGTCTTATAGGTAATAAATTTAATTGAGGTCATTAATTAGTATGTTCTATATAAAATCCAGATGTAATCAATTCCCAGTGTTGTCATTGTCAAGTGACTCGTGGCGTCAGTTGCATGATCACTGCCATTCAAACTCCATTCCAAAATGATACACTATATCTCTAGGTAACACTTTATTTGAATGGTCTACTTCAGACATACTTTGCAACTCTCATTAGAATATTAGTAGACTGTCTGCTAACACTTTATTATGATGGCCCCCCAAAAGTCATTCTACTGACTATAAGTAACTTTGCAACTGCATGCCAACTTACCTGAACCCTAACCTAACAGCCTACTAACTGTCTACTACAGTCTACCAATACTCTGAGTGTAGGTTGGCATGTTGTTGCAAAGTTACTTATAGTTAATAGAATGTCTAAAGTGGACTATTGAAATAAAGTGTAACCCTATTCTACATTTTCAAGAGGTCGAGAAGTCGCTTCACTTGTATTTACGTAAAATGTATGTTTAATCCCATCTTTAAAGTGTGCTCGATGTGAAAACACCCTAAAACTTTAATATAAAGTTTATTTTAAGTTTGTGTTTAAGTTATCTTTTCAGTGTAAATGTGGCCTAGGTAGGGTGAACGGTAGGGTGAACAACCCAGAACATCTAAACCCAGAGTTTAAATTTTAAACCACTGTTTCATAGTATGATCCACCACCTGAACTTAAGTCATAAGTCCATACTCATTAATACATAAGATTCAGTCCAATAGATTTCTGGGGTTTTATGCTTAAGGCTCCAGCATGAATAGCTCTTCTCTCTCTCTCTCTCTTCCTCTCCACCACTCCCAGATCATCAGCTTCCCGAAAGTAACACCTTCAGAATCAGCCGGGAGCAAAACAAGCAGCACACTGACAAATCCCCCTGCTCTCTCCACATCCCATAATGCCATCTGTTAGACAGCGTCTCCACAGTGATTAGGTCAGCCCCTGCTGCCTCTTATGCCTTAGGAGTGCTCACTGGATTTGTGCCAGGCAGTTTGGAGTTTTTGAGAGACAGGTAAGAGATAAAACTTTATTTACTTTATCCAGAGGAGCCAGAGGACATGCTGCCCTCTTTCCCCCAAGGGCTTTGGCCCTGATTCAGAGACCCAGGGCAGAACAAGAGAGTCTGTGTTTTCTCTAACCAGCGCTATCAGCCCTGTTCTTTCCAGTGATGCAGTTCTGCAGCAAACATAAGTTGAATACATCCAAATCCTCTCTTCATGCCAGTGCCAAAAGCTCAGTGGCTTTGATCTTGAGATTAATTAGTCAGAATAGTTTAGAAATTCATTTGAAAATTGAATAATCATGGTCATCAATAAGTACCGGCAAACACAATTCCAACAAATATCTCAATATAATTTATGAAAATGGTTTTCTTGTGTATTGTAAAGCATCCATGGGGTCAAGGTTTGGCTAGCCAGAATGTCCCTACTAGATTTAAACTCCATTATTAGCATCTTTCTCTATTAGGGCTGAGTATCGGTTTGATTCACAATTCAGCTCTCTATTTGATTCCTATTTCAGTTTTATTTGTTTATTTGTATATTGTTGTATTTATATATTTAATCTACACTGCTCGATCAAAAAAGTCGCTGTTTGAATTTAAATAGCCAAATGCTTAAGAGTCTATGGCTGGATCATTATTGCTGTGATTATCATGTTTCTAGCATGTTATATGTTTGGCAACGGTTCTTCTAACCCTAATTGATGGAGTGTGTTGCTTTACATTTCTTAAACAACCGTATAGGAAGAAACACCATGGCCATATTCCAGGATGACAATATCAAGATTAATCAGGCTCAAATTGTAAAAGAATGGTTGGGAGGAGCATGAAGAATCATTTTCACACATGAATTGTCACCTCTGAGTCCAGACCATAAATTTATTGAAATTCTTTGGGATGTGCTGGAGTAAAATTTACAGAGTGCTTGACTTGCATTGTCAATACAAGATCTTAAAGGGATACTCCACCCAAGTTGTTGCAAATCTGTATGAGTTTCTTTCTTCTGCTGAACACAAAGGAAGATATTTTGAAGAACGATTGGAACCATACAGTTGATGGACCCCATTTTTTTATTATACTATGGAAGTCAATGGTGCCAAACAACTGTTTGGTTCCAATCGTTCTTCAAAATATCTTCCTTTGTGTTCAGCAGAAGAAAGAAACTCATACAGGTTTGCAACAACTTGTGGGTGAGTAAATGATGACAAAATTTTCATTTTTGGGAGGAGTATGCCTTTAACCAACAATGTATGCAACTCTTGATGGAAATAACATTTGTTTCCTTTAAGATACTTGTGCATACATTTTTGGGACCTGTTGCATATCCTCTTGATGGAAATAACATTTATATGGCCACGATGTCTCTTTCTAGATGGTTGTGAAAGACATGAAAAGCGACACACTCCATCAATTATCAATTAGGGTTAGAAGAACTGTGGTAAACAGCGACTGTTATATTTTAAGATATGTCCGTGCAGGTTGCTTTCAGTTAAACCAGCTCAAACATCCATTTTAGTCTGGCACCAGCTTAAGCCCTGTCTGTGAAACCGGCCATGTATGTTTTTGTAGTGCCAGCATTGTCATGATGTAATTTTCTTATGACTCAAGAGTCACGTGATATTTTTACAGCTCAGGCGATTGGCTCAAAAATGCTCTTCTGGACCATGTTGTCAGAAATGTGTTAGAAGTATTTTTATTGGTTCATCAATACTAATAAATGTAACTTTTGATACTGCCTCCATCTCCAGGCACTTAACACTCTCTGTGAAGTGAGGCGGCATGATTGATCTGTTTTTGTAGTGTGATGCATCTGGGCTTGATTTGATCCATTATTTAAACAGGTTAAAGCATTTGTGTTGCAGTTTAAACATGTAGTTGTTGGAGTAATGCAGAAAAACATGTTGTAGTGGCATGAACACACACATTAGGATCTGTGCTTTCATGAATACTTTAGAGCTGAAGTTGATGGTTGTGCTTGTTTGGCTGCTTTGGGAATCTTTCAGTACATCTGTTTCTTTGTGGGTTTTGAGCTTTTGTTGATCAATATCAAACAGAGCTGTATCAATGACAAATGCAGGGAGACCGACCACAACACTTTGACAAAAGATGATAAAAATGAAAGACCAAAGGGGAATTGGAGAAGTACAGAGAGTTAAGGCTTGTTCAAACCAAGGACGAAAACTAAAATGATAAAGGTAAAGAAATAGTTCTAAAAAAGTCGTTCTAAATCTAAAAGAATAGCAGATTCCACACCACAACTGTGGCGTTAACGGCACAAAGAAACAATATTGTTGAAATCCCTTTCAGAACGATATATTGTGCATGGTGTGGACGGCCCCTGATATATAGCGTACGTTGGTCTGTCAGACTCTGTCTATCTAAATCCATCCATCCATCCTGACCTATCCATCCTAACCTATCCATCCATCCATCCATCCATCCTAACCTATTCATCCATCCATCCTAACCTATTCATCCATCCATCCATCCTAACCCATCCATCCATCCATCCTAACCCATCCTAACCCATCCATCCATCCATCCTAACCTATTCATCCATCCATCCATCCTAACCCATCCATCCAACCATCCTAACCCATCCTAACCCATCCATCCAACCATCCTAACCCATCCTAACCCATCCATCCATCCATCCACCCTAACCTATTCATCCATCCATCCTAACCTATCCATCCATCCTAACCCATCCATCCATCCATCCTAACCCATCCATCCATCCATCCTAACCTATCCTTCCATCCATCATCCATCCTAACCAATTCATCCATCCATCCTAACCTATTCATCCATCCATCCATCCTAACCCATCCATCCTAACCTATTCATCCATCCATCCATCCTAACCCATCCATCCTAACCCACCCATCCATCCATCCATCCATCCATCCATCCATCCTAACCCATCCATCCATCCAACCATCCATCCTAACCCATCCGTCCGTCCGTTCGGCCGTCCATCCATCCATCCATCCATCCATCCATCCATCCATCCATCCTTCCTAACCCATCCATCCATCCAACCATCCATCCTAACCCATCCGTCCGTCCGTTCGTCCGTCCGTCCATCCATCCATCCATCCATCCATCCATCCATCCATCCATCCATCCATCCATCCATCCATCCATCCATCCATCCGCACATTTTGTGAGGAACAGACAGAAGGTCATTGTTCACTAATAATCATTCTGCAACTTGACAGTCCCTGATCGCTAGATTTGGTTGTATGGGGAAAAAGAGAAGAGGGGCCCCCTCCCCCCCATAAAGTCATAAGGATTTGGAACGAGTAAATTATGACAGAAATTTCATTTTTGAGTGAACTGTTCCTTTATTGGAGAGATTACAGCAATGTGTATACAATATCTAGTAGCTCTAGTAGGTTTGTTGTAGGGAGTGAAACAGAACAATCTAAAACCACAGAAATATAAAATGTAACCATGGTTACAACAGCAAGGACAATGGGTGAGAATCTTTGAGCCTAATCAGACCGTAGTGAGATGTTTGTGAGAGTGTGTCCATAGTTTTCAGGGAACTACTTCTCGTATCTGAAAGTGGGTATGTGTGTTAGATAGCGATGGGTCATATAACAAGTTAGGGGTGCCTTTGATAGTGGAGCGAGCTTCACATACCTTACCGCAGAGATAAAAACCCCATTAGTTCCTAAGGGAGGACGCTTTTCCCTACTAATCTGATCTGAGAACAAATGTCTGACGAGAAGCCAATACCGCGGTGGTCGACCACAACTGACTGGGGATCAGCTTTCATACAAACACAGATCTAGGTTTCAGCAAGAGAAACACAGGTGTAACCTTGATATTCAGGCTGACCAGAATGCTAATCTACAGCATGTTTTATGCCCATGAATGGCTTACATTTGGTCTCAATGCTGATAAACTTGAGAATTTTTTTTTTTGACTCGAAAACCTTTCTTCTTCCTCTTTTGTAAATTAAGCATCTCACTAAACTAAATC
Organism: Rhinichthys klamathensis goyatoka; assembly: GCF_029890125.1. Lineage (NCBI taxonomy): Eukaryota > Metazoa > Chordata > Actinopteri > Cypriniformes > Leuciscidae > Rhinichthys > Rhinichthys klamathensis. Next base: position 2,229,266 of record NW_026606601.1, read on the forward strand.
TATAAACCATTCATTTCTTTTGTTCAGCATTTGATCCACGTAAAGGTTTAATGTTGCACATATTTGCCACATCTCCACTGATGCACCGACCGGTGCAAGAGAGAATCAAAGAGAATAACTTCACATCTATGCTCTTGCGAGACAATTTACCCATCCGTCTGCCGGAGCTTTCAGCACAGGCACAAACCTTGTCCTCACAGACATTCGTCTCCATTTGTTTGTCAGGGAGCACCTGTTTGCTCTTCAAACAGGTGAAAACAGCTTGAAAAGAAGGTTATTAAACCTGAAGGACAAACCAGAATATAAAATATAAAAAATTAATTACCTCTTAGGATCTTCATGCGTAACATAATGAAGGTTAAGAAGTGTAATGAAAACACCTGTCATGTTAAGTGCTTTTTAAAGGGAGGAAAAATTCTGAGATATGAAACATTATTTACAACTATTCAGGATCCATCTTACTTTGACGTTTTAGGACTTTATTTGGATGGAAATGATCCAATATATAATGAAATTAATATATTGTAATGTTTATATGTTTAATAAATGAAAATTCAGTTGCTCCAAACAAATCAGACTCGCTGTCAAATGAAGGATGGAGACAGATATCTTTTTCTGTCATCTTATTAAAATCTATTTTTCGATATTAATCTTGCCATGATGGTTTGAAGTTCTCGTAAATGGGGTTTTCAAAGTCCACCAACAGTTTCAGATGTCTCAGATGAGATTTACCGATAAGAACAACGCTGAGTAGAAGCTCCATCAGAGAGGAAGAAAGAAAAACCGAATGATCGACAGCCAGCAATAGCAGGATAAAGTGATCGAGGGGGTGGGGGGATGTGATGAAAGGTGGGAAAAAGAGCTGAGTGGTTTTGAGAGATGGTTTGAATAATTTGAATTATAGCTGAACACACCTCTTCCAGCAAAGCCCTGGTAAGCTCCGATAAATGGTTCGCTGATGTTCACACACAGCTGGGCTCATTAGCACGGTGTCTAGAGAGATGAGCCGGGCAGAGAACAGAGCGAGCGAGTGAGAAAAAGACTGAAAAACACAGACAGATATGCATACCTGAAGCGATCAAGGACAGAAAGCTGAAAAAAGAGACATCAAAGCGGAGTGTAAGAGAAAAGGCAGGCTTTTGGGCAGTCCTGCACGTCATTGAAGTTGAACTAAGGGCTCAAGACCTTTCACATACCCCTGCTGTCTCCTGCATGATACACTACGGCAGACACATGTTCTGCTCTGCATCTCTGATGGTGTTCTGCAGGTCAGGAAAAGCACTTGGGAACCTCAGGACGAAATCCCCTTGAGATTTTACAGCAAGGTGAGAATCACTTTTGAAAGTCCAGTGCCATGCCACTATCCTTATTTGGCCTTGAGCGAGTCACTTAGCCTTCAGGAAATCCAGGAGGCAAATAATAAGATATAGGACACTATTTTAACGATCTAAAACGTAAGTGTCAAGCGCAAAGCGCAAGTAACTTTGTGGGCGGGTCTTGGGCGCTGTTGCTTTTCCCGGCGGGATAAATGCCTCTTGCGCCTGGCGCAAATCTAAAAAGGGTTGGTCTGAAATAGCTTCATTATTCATAGGTGTGGTTTGGGCGTAACGTGAAATAAACCAATCAGAGCGTCATCTCACATTCCCTTTAAGAGCAGGCGCGCTTGTTCTAAAGCGGATTCCTATACACAAGTTTATGAGCCGTTTCCGCTCTACATCCTAAACTCCTCCCGTCGATGCAACCCACTTCCGTTCTGGCGGTCTGGGTTTGTTTTGCTAGCTAGCTTCGACAAAGCGCTGATATCGCAGTGACATAACAATTACAACATGAAGAAAGGTGGTTCGGGAACGATGTGTGTGATAGTTGGTTGTAAACACTCGAGAAAGCACCTGAACGAGTGGTTAGATAGAGAGTTCTACGACCGCAAACCAGCTACGAAGAGGTCCATGCGCTCCATTGTTTACACACAAACACACTCACACAGTATCGCGCCCGCGCCTCTCTCTCACACACAGTTCGATCGCCTAATTATTATCATCATGGCTCACACACACACACACACACACACACTTTGCACTCTAGCTAAGAAGCCTATGATATAGTTCGGATCGTCAGGAGGACATTCACTGACAGCGCGTTCTCTTTTGTCTAGTCGCGCATGAGTGGTTAAAGCATTTGCGTGAATAAGAGAATGGTCATAACCCTAGCAAAAGGATGACAGAAAGAACAGATGTTGCGTTTGCATTAAATATTTTAACACGTTAAAGCTGGACAAAAATGAATCGGGAAAATATTTTTCTCACGGCCGCACGCCGGAGATCCGGCACGGTGGCGAAAAGTGATTGCATTATTTATTGCAATAAGTAGAGGCTTCAATCGTTTTGTTGTAAGTAGAATAGGCTACTGCATTTTAAGGGGTTAGTTTCGACATTTAAAGGTATTTTAACCGGTAAAATGGTTGGTTGGTACACAGCAGGTAAAACAATGCAGAGTCATAAGGATAATTGCAAAAGAGATCATGTCTTTATTTATAGCTCAGCAGTAAGTCATGTTATAGGTTACAGTCCGTTTTCCAAATACAAACACGTATTCCATCCGCAACAACATGCTTCTTTTATTTCCTATAATCATGTAAATGTCTTCCCTGATTAAGCTATAAACTGCAAACACTTATTTAGCCACAATTGTTGTTATTATGTTAAAAGAAACATTAAAGTAACACACAGATACATTTGCTATTACCACGGACATAAACTGATAGTTATTTGCACGTTATGTCTGTTTTATCTAGCTGTGTATGACATGACACAACCGACTTTGTTGCTGTGCAGATATTGATATGCCTCGACGGCTTTCAGATTGTCCAATTGCTTTTCCATCTATTGCCATGGATTGCACGAAGTAGGAGCAAATCTCGCTGTACGTTATGCTGGGCCACGTCGTCATGTTAGTGTTCTGCACTGAATTCGGGTGGGGGATAGTAACGCCATCTCCAGTCGTGGAACCGTCGCTGTGTACACCGGCAGACGCTGTGTGCAAACCTCTTCCGGCGGAAATGAAGTGCATTTAAGTAGAGTTATGGCGGCGCCCATGATTTGGCGCGTAAACTTGTGTATTATAACGGCGGATTTGCCAGGCGCGCGCCAGGAGCGGTTCACAACGTTCTCGTCAGGGCCGTAAAACACAGAGACGTGACATCGGGGATGGAGAAACCCACCCAAATTAACTTCTATTAAACAGGCGTATGATAATTTGGGTAAATGTGTAAGCTACATGTATGCTTTTATAATAGGCTAAATTATCTATCTATCTATCTATCTATCTATCTATCTATCTATCTATCTATCTATCTATCTATCTATCTATCTATCTATCTATCTATCTATCTATCTATCTATCTATCTATCTATCTATCTATCTATCTATCTATCTATCTATCTATCTATCTATCTATCTATCTATCTAATCGTAATAATGTATGATTTGCAAAAATGAAAACTGCTGCTTAGATGACAGAATCAAAGTGTATGCGCGTTGTGCACCCGCTACATTATGGCCAAGCATGCACCCTTAAAATAGCATAATGAACAACGCGCAACGCGCCACTGACTTTAGACTAGTTTTTTTCTGGTCAGTGGCGCAATTGTTTTATGGAACAGCAAAATAGCAAAAGGGATTGTTTGCGCCGGAACACGCCTCCTTTTTTGCGCTGAACCGCCCAGGGAGCGCAAGTTCATTTCCTAGTTTAGCGACGTGCCTCTGTGGAGGGAAAATCGCGCTTTGCGCGGGTGCAAAATAGGAATGATACATGTGTCGGTGTACAAAGAAGTCAATTGCGCTGGGTGCAAGATACGGCCCATAATGTCTCTTGTTGCGTTTATTCACGTGGCTGCCTGTGTTGTAGGTGTGATGGAGGACAGGAGAAAGCATTAAATTCATCTTTGAATGGTATTTTGACATTGCTTGGCAGCCACATTGCAATTCACACCATCAGGGTCACGATTCCAGGAATGATCAGAGAGACTATGCATTCAAGACCTCTGAAGCCATACACTTTCGCTTTGACTGAACTATTTGCAGAAAATCATCCATATACTTTCAGATATGCTGCATGAAGACACATTTTAATGATTAAGGTCACTGATTATCAGTTCCGAGACATAAGAAGATGGATAAGTCAGTTGCGTTTGCGGACATCCAAATATGGCGTGATGCATTCAGCATGCATGGGTGCATTAAATAGATCAAAATGCTGTTCTTTTGAACTTTCTATTTATCAAAGAATCCTGAAAAGCAGTTAAACCTTTTTCAACATCAGTAATAAGAATAAATGTGAGCACCAAATCAGCATATTAAAATTATTTCTGATCACGTGACACTGACAATTCAGCTTTGCCATTACTGGAATAAATTACATTTTAAAATATATTATAATAGAAAACTGTTTTTGCTGTATCAAATCAATAAAAATGAAAATAGATGCACATAAGCAACTTCTTTCAAAAACATAAAATGTTTTTTACTGATCCCGAACTTTTGAATTGTAGTGTATGTAAGGGGAAAAAATGATCAATTGAGAGTCCTCACACAAAGCATTCTTATGGCTTTCAAATATTTTGAATATAGAATATGATTAGTATGGACCATTTATGGTACTTTTATGATTTTTTCTCTTCCTTTTTTGCCACATTTAGTTGGATTTGGAGCCAAAGATTATCTTTTATGTTTTATAAATTAAGAAATACAAATTCAATTTCTGGGTGAAATTTTCCTTCAAGAATTCGTTGGGCAGATCTTGTGACACTCCATATTGACTAGATGGTCCAGCGTGACAATTTTTGCACCATGTATGACACATTTTTATGACACGGGCACATCTTATCGGCAACTTCTGGTACATCAAAATATCAGCAGCACCCCATTCATAATGATTATTTAATGCAATTCCACCCACATGTGATTAAACAGCACTAATTGCTGGGATCAGCATTTCCAGATTGTCTCTTTAAGCCTCAGCGATTGATAGAAGGGATTTAAACTCCTACTTCCTACTGAAACGCAGAGTTCCTCATCATTTCCGCTACACTCTCCTCTGTTAGATCGCTTCCCAAGGGGTTCGGTGGGGGATGGAGGAGCATTATTTACATTAAGTTACAGCATCTTCCTGGAATGGCTTATGAATAATGAAGTCTCTAAACTCCCTGATCATTTGTCATACTCGCTGTATGCTGATATGCATTTAATAGGCAGTCAATACAAGAGCATGCGTTCCTTTAATACTGCTTAATCAATGGAGCCTGGGCCTGTTCGACAAAACCCGATGAGGTTCTGCGTCTTTGACATGGCTTCTTAACAAGTGATTCATCAATAACTTGATCGATCACTGTTTTACTTGATATTTTAGTCAATTAATTTTCCAGGCATCCTCAATTTCTTCAGTTTTATTAAGAATGAGTCTTTAGCTTCATTGCTCACTTTACTTATAAGTTTGAATCACAAGACCTGGAGTCAGTGTGGCATGCATTTTGCTGACTCATTGTTTGAAAATAGACTGAACTTCTGGGAAGTCCCCATTTTGTTTGTCATTTTATAAAACCATTTGATACACAATATCGGCTTTTGACTGTAAAAGCAGAACCAAAACCAATAATGAGGGTCATTCTGGGTTGCCAGAGCCAAACCCAAATCATTCGATCGAATTGTTTAGCCCATGAACATCTGTAAGCAGGATCTTCTCTTTTCCTGTTTAGTAGAATCTTCTGTACTGCTCTTGCCGCCCTGCTAGATTTTAGAGTGATGATAAAACAGAATTAGTAGGAAGAAAAAAAGTCAGATCATGAGCTGCCTCAGGCTTTGCTTTGAGTATTTTTTTTTATTTTGGCGCTGCAGAGACTACACAATATTGTTTATTCTTCCATTTGTTCTTTTTCAAGACATTTTCCTGCTCATTACTCATTTTCTCTGACAATGCATCATTTCATGCACCACCATATCTTCTCCACTAAAAAATATGTTATCAAACATAAAAAGGAATTTATCATTTCTACTAAATGGTGACCGTGTTTTGTGTCTTGCTCAAGGTTCAATCCACTCTCAAAAAATAGAATTTTTTTGTTGCTTGTACAATTTACTTTAAATTAAAATAAGCCAAAGCCACATCATTCTTTTTTTTTCTTTTTTTTGGGAAATTTGTTAAACAGAAGTTAACATGACCATTTTGTTGACTATGGATAATTTTAGTTGAAAACTGAAGCTAGTAGTGAATTTCTAGTTCCCCATGATTTGCATGGTGCTACTGGAAATAGAGAGTACATGTTGAAATTGTTATTTTACGTGTTTTTGACTAAACTGAAAGACTTCTTAGTGTTGAATGTTAAGTTTTGTTGGATATTTAGAAGACTTTTTTATGGTGTTTTTGTGGTTACCAATGTGCGAACAGCTGTACATGGCAGTAGCTGTGCTAATATCAGTGCAGTGACAAGCCACTTTCTCATCCCATACATAAAGTTATATTTAGCGTGCTAACATGCGCCACTGCAGTCTATTAGTATAGCTGAAAAATGAAAATTTGAGTTACTTTGATAAATCAAATTTTATTGGAGTTTACTTTAAAGGGATCATTCCACCCAAAATGAGAATTGTCATCATTTACTCACCCTCATGGCGTTACAAACCTGTATGCATTTTTTTATTCACAGCACAAGAAGATATTTTGAAGAATATTGGGGTCCAGTGTTGACAAGTCTTGCATAGCCCGACCTTCAGACTGACGGCAGGGGGGAAAACACCTTGGGAGTTTCGAAGTCGTCATCTGATTGTTTGAATTCTACAGGATTTCCGGGAGACGTATGTCGCATTCTTTAACAGCACACATTCTTTAACTCTGACACCATCAGAGTTTTATTGGCCACGCACATATAAAGCAACCAATCACAGTTAGTTTAGTTCCCTGTCATGTTTAGGGGCGTGAAAATGTAATGTAAAGTGAAGTGAAGTGACATACGGTACTTGGAATTTGTCCTCTGCATTTAACCCATCCAAGTTAGTGCACACAAACATTACGTGTATTGAGCAGTGAACACACACATTGCAAACCATGGACACACACACCCAGAGCAGTGGGCAGCCATTCACTGCGGCACCCAGGGAGCGATTGGGGGTTAGGTGCCTTGCTCAAGGGCACTTCAGTCGATTCCTGCCGGTATTGAGAATCGAACCCTCGACCCTTTGGGTTACTCTAACCATTAGGCCACAACTGCCCCCGGTCTGTTATCGATGTCCCTACGATAACAGGCCACCGTGCATCTAATAAATGATTCATTTGTTAAAGAACTCGACGCTCCGCAATGGACCGTTAAAGAATGCGACACACGTCAGATGACGACTTCGAAACTCCCAAAGTGTTTCCCATTTTGTGTGCCTTATGCATCAGACATTCAGCCAACGGTCCGTGGGTGTGACTTTCACTTTACAACTAATATTTTATTTTGTATTTTATTTCGTACAAATTTGGATCAACATAAGGGTGAGTAAATGAGAGAATTTTCATTTTCGGACAAACTATCCCTTTAATTAATTTAGATTTAATACAATAGACTATAGTACAACAACTTCAGTTCAGTTTTGTTAAACAAAACATTTGTTGGAATGGACTTAATTGAACTTTAATTGTCTGAAAAAAGTGGTCCTTGATTTAAGTTTATTGAACAAATCATTTTTGCAACTAGACTGTCCAATCAGATTTTACTGTAGATTAATTATGCTATATATAGAATAGAATAGAATAGAATAGAATAGAATAGACTGTTAAAATGACTTGTTGTAAATGAAGTTATAAATAAAACAAAGATTATTGGAGTACATTTTACAAGTAAATACTATTTCCTTCCTTCTACTTCAAAATGCAGTGTTTAATTCAATCTGTTGCTTGCTATTATTTGTGAAATTACTTGCTATTTCTGAGTGAAAATTGCTTTAAATAAAAAAAAAAAATTCTGTATAGAAAGAACAGAATATAATCTTTAATACCACCTGACTGTGTTGTGGTAATGTGGAGTATTCTTACTGTCAACATCATATATTTAGGCATAGGGCTATATTTATATGACCCCATGACGTGAAGGTTAAGCACTCATTAGAAGAAAATATCCACCTTAGCAGACTGTTTTGTTTCTATCATGCTGCCCTTTGCTCCACGGGCAAGCAGCCACCACAAGGACTTACCTGTCAGTCAGGACCAGACAGGCAGAGCTGCATTGCCTCTAGAGGGGGAATGTAAATGAGACTCCTATAAACAGCCTGACCTGTCAGGGCAGTATGACATACATCCCCCCCCCAAACCCACAACACCAGGCGGTCAGATTCAGAGCCTCAGTGTCTAGCTTTAATCAGTGCCTTAGGCCTACGTGTGATCTTGACAGACATGAGAGGCATGTGATTTATTTCCTGCCGGGCGTGTTCAAGAGACATGCAAAATGATGTGAGAGATTTTGATCACAAATAAAAATAAATAAAAACCGCTGGGCAGCCATGTGGTTTAACTATCAAAGCTCAATCTGACAACATGTGCATCTTTTGATAAAATACATTTTCTGTCAGTCTGTATTAACTGAGAATGATGGTAGTATTTTCACTTTCTAAAACCTAGAGGGTTGCACTCCTTCCGCTTTCTACATGGGTCCTGCCTTATAAAACTCAAGCCTAACTGAAATTGAGTTCTATTGAAACACTCTCTGAAATTAAAAATTAAATGAAACACTCCACTGAAACTCTCTGCACTACTGTTCAAAAGTTTCAAGGTCAGTAAGATTTTTTTTTTTTTTTAAAGAAAGATATTTATAATTTATTTAGCTACGAAGTGACAGTAAAGACATTATAATGTTACAAAAGATTTCTAGTTCAAATACATTTGTTCTTTTTAACTTTAAGGAAAGAATCCTGAAAAAACATATTTATCAGGGTTTTCACAAAAATATTCCAGCACAATTGTTTTCAAAATTGCTAATAAATATAATAAATGGATCTCGAGCACCAAATCAGCATATTAGAATGATTTCTGATGGATCATGTGACACTAAAGACTGGAGTAATGGCTGCTGAAATGTCTGCTTTGCCATCACAGGGATAATGGAAAATGGTTATTTTACATTGTGATAATATTCCACAAAATTGCAGTTTTTAGTTGTTGTTTTTTAAACATATATATAGCATTATGCATCAAATTCTTTGTAAATGCAGCCATCTACAACCGAACCTAACCAAAATATTTACTCTTCAGCACAATGGAAACCATAAAAACTTCAACATAACTCTTTCAAATATCAAACATGACTGTGTTAATTCTTTGCCTTCACTCAAAAACACACAACATAACACTTTATTTAAAATTTTACTCTCCTGATCCAGCTATATGCAAAGCATGCTGGGAAATGAAAGCTTTTGCATAAATCTGAAGACTTAATTACTACGTCACTTATTACCTTCACATCTATCCAATCATGTCCTAATACTTGCTGTATAAAAGATCGGCACTTACACATGTTTGAGTTCGCAGATGCTGACGCAACAATTACCTCCACCCTCCCCAGCACCACCAGGATAGTCCTGTCCATACCTCCCCGGGGGTCGGCTTTTTACCATTGGCAATTGATTTTTTTTTATTTTTTTTTTCACCGTTCTAAATTTACATTAATATCAGTTGTGTGTCTGTGTCAGTTTGGATCTGGTCAGTGAAAATTATTCATGTGCATAGTCCCAATGCAATTAGATGAAGTAAACTTCTATTTTACAAAAAGTGTGTATCTTATTCACTTTCCTCATGTCTTCCCATGGTACCTTTAACATACATATTTGCATTCTCTTGTCCTCATATTTTTTTATCCTACATCACAGACACATTTCTCACTTTCTTAGGTCTCTCCATCACTGCCATCTCTTTGGAGGAGATTCTCATCAAAGCTCTCCCTCATTCCAGCACATTTTATATGGCAGTGGTGAGAAGCACTTACCCTGAAGGACTCTAGCCCTCGGAATTTAGATGGAGAAATTTCCCTCCCCTCTATTCACCTTTTTTTACACAAATGGAGCGTGCAGACAGGGTATTATTGAAGGGGATTTTTTTTCATTGCACACTGGTATGGTCTCAAGATAAGTTTTTTTTTTTAAAAAGGCCAGCTCCCGCTCTTAAGATCAGGTAATTCCAGTCTGAGTAATCCCTTTGGGGAACTTGGTGGGGGAAATGATGCAACAACGTGTACATAAGTATAAAACTACAACGTATTTTGTATTCTTGAGTTTCTGTGTGGGCGTGATGGAGTGGAGGGAAAGAGAAATTGAAATTGTGAGAGGAGGATTATATTTTATAATTTGAAGTATTCATTTGGACAAGTAGGTGTCCAATTGTGCGATTCATGTATTAAACATAGCTACCTGCTGCTTTACCTGAATAGCGGGCACACACATACTTATCTGCCTCTTTTGTCTGTAGAAATGTGGGTGGAATGAAAGAATTCGCAACGAGGGTCACGGTTATTACAATTTTATTTAATCTCCACACTTGGATTATGAGAAACAACTCAATTTAGAGTTAAAATAATATCAGACCATGTAAGCACAGATTTGATGCAAAGTCATTGACATGAATGTATAGTATAGTATGATTTATTGTTATTGTGAAAAAATATTTAGGAATGATTTTCTTTTTTACACTAAAAGGTAACCTTTCATTCTAACAGAGCATGTAATTGTAAAAGGTTTCAAAACCTAGTGAGCTGCAGTACCTTACTGTACATTATTTTGCCCAAATTCAGGTAGTATCTGCATGTAATTTTTACAGGCAGTTTCAGAATACAATTTGTCGAGCTAAGTGCAAAAATTCACCAGAGCGGTGGACAAAATCAAGCTATATGTCAGATCAGGCTGGTCTTAGGAATCAGCTACTGCTCAGCTAGTTCTTGACGTTAAGTAACACAATTCCCATGCCTGTGTTGGTAAGCTGTTAACCTGCTAACTAAATCTATCCTTTATCTGAATTTCTAGCAAACTGATATCAAACTTCTTTTATCACACCTTCTCCAGCTTCACCTCTTGTCCCCATTAACATGCGTCTTGTTAAATTGTGCACCTTGGGACTGGTAAGTTCATGTTTTTGTGAACTCATGTTCATTTTTTAAGTTGAAGGCTGAAATTCTTAAGAAGTAAAAGCTTTATATACACTCACCTAAAGGATTATTAGGAACACCTGTTCAATTTCTCATTAATGCAATTATCTAATCATCCAATCACATGGCAGTTGCTTCAATGCATTTAGGGGTGTGGTCCTGGTCAAGACAATCTCCTGAACTCCAAACTGAATGTCAGAATGGGAAAGAAAGGTGATTTAAGCAATTTTGAGCGTGGCATGGTTGTTGGTGCCAGACGAGCCAGTCTGAGTATTTCACAATCTGCTCAGTTACTGGGATTTTCACGCACAACCATTTCTAGGCTTTACAAAGACTGGTGTGAAAAGGGAAAAACATCTAGTATGCAGCAGTCCTGTGGGTGAAAAAACCTTGTTGATGCTATAGGTCAGAGGAGAATGGGCCGACTGATTCAAGCTGATAGAAGAGCAACTTTGACTGAAATAACCACTCGTTACAACCGAGGTATGCAGCAAAGCATTTGTGAAGGCACAACACGCACAACCTTGAGGCGGATGAGCTACAACAGCAGAAGACCCCACCGGGTACCACTCATCTCCACTACAAATAGGAAAAAGAGGCTACAATTTGCAAGAGCTCACCAAAATTGGACAGTTGAAGACTGGAAAAATGTTGCCTGGTCTGATGAGTCTCGATTTCTGTTGAGACATTCAGATGGTAGAGTCAGAATTTGGCGTAAACAGAATGAGAACATGGATCCATCATGCCTTGTTACCACTGTGCAGGCTGGTGGTGGTGGTGTAATGGTGTGGGGGATGTTTTCTTGGCACACTTTAGGCCCCTTAGTGCCAATTTGGCATCGTTTAAATGCCACGGCCTACCGGAGCATTGTTTCTGACCATGTCCATCCCTTTATGGCCACCATGTACCCATCCACTGATGGCTACTTCCAGCAGGATAATGCACCATGTCACAAAGCTCGAATCATTTCAAATCGGTTTCTTGAACATGACAATGAGTTCACTGTACTAAAATGGCCCCCACAGTCACCAGATCTCAACCCAATAGAGCATCTTTGGGATGTGGTGGAACGGGAGCTTCGTGCCCTGGATGTGCATCCCACAAATCTCCATCAACTGCAAGATATATATATATATATATATATATATATATATATATTAATCTTACAGAAAGTTTTGTTCGCAAGTCAAAGTCAGTGGTGAAACCAATATTACATTTATTAATTTAGCAGACACTTAAATCCATAGTGCCAATTGCTGTCACGTGACAAGTGCTGAATACAGAATAGCATACTATCATACTACTTTTTCTGCCATATATTAATATAGGTACATCTATTCTGCCATTATTGACCAGATGAAGACATCTTACTAGACAGGATGACATACAAGCATTAGATTCGGACATGCCTTGTTGTCTTTCCTCCGGACGCTGCTTGCGAAGGCTAGTATATTTTGCTTTTAGACACTGCTTGTATTTAAACGTCATTGTGTATTTTAAATAATATTAGATATATTGATCTTTTGGCAAGGTTAGTTAATTAGTGTGGGGCAGAACTTTGCGGAACCCAATGGACTAATGAACTCTGGGGCGGATCAGTTGAGGTGAGAAAGCAATCCAACCCAATGGACCAACAAACCATATCATTATTCGGGTATCATAATTCATAACGGGAAATGTGTTATATAAAAAGCTGCAGTGTCTGTTTCCATGAGTGAGCACATTAGATTTGTTTACATGCATGTCATGTGAACATTAACAAACATTAGAGAACCATGAACATGTGAATGTGTTGTTGTTAAAATATTGAAATATTAACTTAAAGTCACTTTGAAAAAAATATATTGACAAATTTATAGTGTGCCCTCGTAATCCTATATCAAAATACCATCCCCTCCCTCTTGGAGTGACATCTCTTCTCTTCTCCGATGACATGTTTACTGGTGCGAGGGCGGGACCATCTAATCAACCCAATCCATTCCTGATTCGTTCAAGAAGTCGTTTTACTCTGATATACGTTACAATAGGAAAGAAAAGTTCCATTTCATGCTGACTTTCAAATATCAGGGGGACCTATTTCAGGTTCTGCTGCCATAAAAATCTTAAGGAATCCCTACTCTAGTGTATTTAAAGTAAAAGGAAAATATTTGATTCAGTGATATTTGATTATTCATGGCGAGTGTTTGAAATGGCTAAAAAAATCATGAGTTGCCATTTAAGTTACAATAGGATGCTATCTATACGTAGGCCGTAGGCACATGGCTGCTCACTGGGTTTCATAACAGACCCTTAGTGATGTATTATCACTGTTCCAGCACAGATAATTCCAGTTTCATTGAGCTTCGGAAAAGTCGAAATGTGTAAGTCTGTGTGAGTTTGCAGGGCTGAGTGATGAATGTGAGACTTGAAGTCTTTGGTCTTTCGAACTTTCCATTCTATCGACTGTCATCCATTTGTGTGTGCGTGTGAGAGTGAGAGAGAGGGAGATTAATAACAATGTGTGCTCACTGGACTGGGAAGAGACCGATGGCTTGGGCGTCTAACCAATAACATTTACTGGAACACTCCGAGTCATTAGCACAATTCCTCTGTCGCTACGGCGACTCTCAGGCTACAAGGTCCGGCTGCTCGGAAGCCAAATTTTACAGCGCGTATCAAGTTAACGGCCAATTTGTCTCCAAGCTCAAAGCGCTCTTTAATTTCTCTGTCTGTCTCATGACTGCCTTCCCTCACTCAGAATCATGACCTAACCCCTCACGACACACAGAAAATCCTCCAGTAAATTGCAAAACCAAATTTCTCCTCCTTTTTTTTTTTTTTTTTTTTTACAATTGTATGCAGCAGATTGTCATTCGGCTTTCAAAAAGCTTGACTCAACTCTCTCTTGTACTTTATCACAATATTCCTCCCATGCATATTTCAGAGCCAAAACTCTCCTCTCTTTAAACAACGACGACAGGTGTCTGTGGGTGGGCCATGATTGTTTCGGTTCAGAATAGATGGTGATGATGGTATGGAAACAACAAAGTGTGACCATTTGCGTCTTGTCATGGCGCTCCCAAATTCCCTAATCATCCGATAGCCCATCCATTACTTAGATACTTGAGTTTCACAGCTGTCTCTGAGTTGTGTTATTGTGGTTAATTTACTCTTATGTGTTTTATTGCCTGTGGATGTGATCCAAGAGTTTGTTTTTGGCATCTGTCATCTGAAATACACTACACTGACTGGCCATTTTGCAGAAAATGAATCGCAAACACACATTTAATTGGACAAAAAAGAAGCTCAGTTGTGGTTTATGTCTTCTGCTTGGTCACAATAGAGTTTAAAATGCATTCGTTGTCCAAATTCAACAGATGTGCGGCTACATCATCCCATGCAACCGTGCAACAATCTCTTTAAAACTTCAGACTTTTATGAGGGTCATAAGTATCAAGCCACTGCAGCAAAATGACTGATTAATGCATTTTATAGTGCAGACAGTGAGGAAAAAATTAGTCCTCCATTTTCTTTCATTAGTCTTAAGACATATCAGATTTTAATCAAGCTCTCCGATGAGGATGACAACCATTCTGTGAGTGTCCATTATATTTTGTTCTTCTCATTTTTAATTACTACCAGACATTAAAGCCCAATTAAGAATCCTCTCATTCGCACTTTTGATAGGGATCGACCATATGGAGAGAGCTGTGTGCCAAGGAAATGAAAATTAAAGATGGAAGAACAAGGGTTTTGGGAGGAGATGTTCAAATTACGGGTAGCCGCTCTGTGCAGGACACCCACTTACATGGTGATCTGTGAGATTAATTACAGTTATTCTCTGAAGGCACATGCTGAAAACACTGTGATGTCTTATTCTGGAGATGGCAAATGCACAAAGCTCTCCCACATGAACGACTCTTTTTCTGCGCATTCGTTGTCATCCGTTACAGCATGTTTGAACATTGCCGTGATGCTGAAGTGGCTCTCTTTAGCAACATTATAGTTAGTCTCAAAGCGACTCGAAACATTTAAAAGAGCAGGTGTCCAGCTATTTGGCTCAAAAGAACATATCAGCTCAACGTGGATACATTTCATCTCACCATATGAGTTGTTCTCAGTATGTTGATATGGAGCACGTTCGTTGTAACTCGACTCCATACTTTATATTTCCAACATTTTCTTTCATTATGTTTTAGAAATGTAATGTTTTTATTTAATTTTCATTTCCATTTATTGACAGTTCACAGTCCAAGCGCCAAAAAGGACCCCACACAAATATAGAAGTCTAAAAGACTCGTGCTATATTCCAAGACTTCTGAAGCAAGGTTTGTGTGAGGAACAGACCAAGATCTTCCCCAATGTCATAGCTCTCAAATTTAATTTACATAGATCTTAGGTTAAAAAAAATTCATGATGACACGTGGTTCCAGATTTAAAGTAACTAGTGCAAAAGTGGCATTGGTTTTAATGTGTGTCTTAACATGTGATGCACCAGATGGAGAAAGAGATTTGGTACTGTATCCGCAGCGGAGTGAAATTTTGGATTACATTCATAGTTTAAACACAAACAAAATGAAAGACAACACTTTAGGACACAAACGAAACACAGGAAAAAAGCAAGACAATGATAAATATAAATAAAGCACATGATAGCAAATGCAAAGAAAGATAATTATATGCATGTAGATATTACTTTGCATCCATCCAAGTGTATTGATACGTGTAAAAATTCAATATGTTTAATAGAATCGGGAATATGCATGGGAATATATGAGGAAATTAAGAGTGCATACAATTTGTAGACAATCCTTTATTTACTAGCTTTCCTAATTTCCTCACAAAGTTACCATATGGCTTTAGGAAAATCTTAATTAGTCATGTGGTCTACTTTTATATTTTTTTAATGGTGTTTTGTGATCCTTTTAGGAGCTCTGAGCTGATGTTGTATGGAAAAGAGATGCATGAAGATTCTTTTGAAAAAATCAATCTCCATTTGTGTTGCATGGGAAAAATAACAGCATGCTGGGTTGGAAACAACATGGTTTTGTTTTTGTCTGAACTATTTCTTTAACAAGACACTGGAAAGCAGTGGTCACTGAGGCACAACAACCACACACACATACCCACAGATAAACCCACACACACAGTCTGTCTGTCTGTCGGTCTCTCTTTTGATGGTGACACACTAAGGATCTCTGGCAGGCTCTCTTCTTTTGCACCTCTCCACCTCCAGAGAGGAGCTGTGTTCAGGGTGTTTGTGTGTGAGTGTGCTTTCAGCGGCCATGAATAATGATCAGAGCAGAAGGGCGGGTAAGTACCAAGTCCTCAACCCATAATGCAAAGAGGAATTACCACAGAGAAACCTAGCGTACTTCACAGCACACAATTTCCATTATCTTTAAATGGCACCAAGGACATTTAAGAAAAGCTGTTGTTCTCCTTTACTTTGCTTTAGACCACAGGCTGCTGTAAAGCAAATAAATGGAGAGACTGTCCTTTAAGAATGAATAGATGTTTGGTTTTTACTCAGCTGCAAAACCTGTGCTCATTTTTCACATGTACTTTTTTTGTGTGAAAACTATTAGCTCATCTAGTTTGTAAGAATTGATAATGTGAACGAGGTGAAGATTATGAGTAGGATATGATGAACGTCTGTCCCCACAAGCTGATACAGTGCCGTCCAGAAATTTAGGGTCGGTACAATTTTTTTGTGTGAAATAAATCAGTACTTCTATTTAGCAGGAACACATTAAATTAAAAGAACTGACAGTAAAGACATTTATAATGTTACAAAAGATTTACAAATAAATTCCGTTCATCGAAGAATTCTGAAAAAAAAAGAGTATCACAGCTTCCACAAAAATATTAAGAAGCACAACATTCATAATAAGACATTTTTCCACCCTTCTGAAACGTCAGGATTTGAAAGCGCCCCATTCCTGACATCAAGATTTTCTTTTACACGCCCCTAAACATGCGTATGCAAATCAAGGAGGCGTGCTCTTAACAACTCGAGTCTGTACTTCTAGTCGAGTAAGACCATCCCACGTTTTTTTCTGTCCCTGAATGTTGCAAGGAATGAAGAAAGGAAGCATTTACAGTACTTTCAATGACAAACTGCTCATTTCACAACTCTTTTCTTAATTATTCTCAACATGCTACTGGTTTGAGTAAGTGGAGGTGGGGCTAATTTGCATATTCATAGAACTGCGTATACTAAATGAGGCAAGGGTGTAGAGTTACATTCAAGGTATTTTAAGGCATAACGATTTTTTTCAAGGAATTTTGTTTAAATATGTCATTTTGGTGATCAAAGATGAGTTTTAATGGATAAAACAGTATTGAATACACGGTGACTTTAACAATAAAAGCAGCACAAAAACAAGAGGCACAGTTGACAACATGAAGTGGAAACAAATGCAGTTCTACTGGGACACAAATGAAACTTTAATGAGACAAATTCTGGCATTTTCATTAGATGCTAAGAAAGGAAGTCACCGTGTTCCAAAGAGAGGACTTACATTGTCAGTGTGCATATGTGAGGACTTGATAAAGGGCTGGAACGATATACGAAGGAGTGTTGTGGGGTAAAAAAATGTTAAGCTTATTATCGACAAGATTTGTGGCATTGTCAATTGCCACAGAAAATTTATATAACTTGTCTCGTTTTTCTTTCTTTTTTTCTTAAAAAAAAGAAGAAAAGATTTGCAGATATAGCAAGGCACTTACAATTGAAATGCACAAGGCTGATCCTGGAAGATCCTGGAAACTGAAAGTAACGCACTCCCGGTAAATGTTTACTCTTTAAATTCTTGCACCTGGGAACAATGCAAGTCTACACCATTATGACTAAAAGTTTGCTAAGAAGTATTTCCTACTAAAGCAAAGCGGTAATTTACTCTGGTCAAGCGTTTCCATAGCTGGCTGGTGGGAGTGGTCTTGGACGGCAACATGCCCAGTGCATTATGGGTGTTGGAAATTTTTTCAACTTTAAAAAAAAAAGCAGCTGAAGACGACGCACCTCTTCCACAAGCACTTTCGACCTCACACTCTACACACACACAAACAGATGAATGCTTTGTTCTTTTGTAAGTCGCTTTGGATAAAAGCGTCTGCTAAATGCATAAATGTAAATGAATTATATTTATATTGCACAAAAATGTCAGAAATGGGCTATTTAAAAATAATAATAATTAGGGCTGTCAGTTAAACGCGTTATTAACGGCGTTAACGCAAACCCATTTTAACGCGATTATTTTTTTTATCGCGCGATTAACGGTCTTTTTGGCCTAGCAAACTTTGTAGTTTTTTTCACATGCTTTTGCAACCGGACGTGCCATGCGCAGCGCTGCGCTATGAAACCCATTCATTTCAATGACTTGTGCCGCACGAGGACGTTTTGTTGCTTCGTCGACCAAAGCGCAAGAGCAGCGGCGCGCACACCGCGGTCAAAATTCAAAATAGTTCAACTTTTGCCGTTGTGACGATTACCAGCGCGGCCAATAAACGTTTTGGCATCCAAAAAGTTTTGAAAACTGGCGTAGCGCCGCGCATTCCGCGTCCTGTCTGAAAGCACCGGATCTAGCTGAAACACACTTGTTGCGAGCCGGCCGAACAGTTGGTTAACGTTGCGTTTTGAGTGGATGACGAGCGCGAGACGCCGAAATGGATGCCAATAAGATTATGAATTGAAAGTTTACTTTTAAAAAGTTGCCAAATGGTTCCATCCCATTGACTGACAAGACCAAAGTGATCTGTGTGTTTTGTTGTTGTGAACTGAGCTATCGTCATCGCAGCACGTCCAGTCTGAAATATCACTTGATGGCCAAGCACACACACAGCTGATGCGAATTCTCCACCCCCTCATCAATATCAGTACCTCGTCAGTATTTCTTTCACCCTTTTATTGATGGACAGTGTTACATTGTGTGAGAGATTATTTGCTCCAAGTGAGAATGTTAGTGTGAAATTGAACACAGTATTGTCAATGTTGTTTTCAATAAAAAAACATTTGCACAAAGCAAGCCGATCCACTTTTCCATGTTGATAAGAGCATTAAAATTAGAAAAAAATACTGGGACAAAAAGAAATCAAATCAAGAGACATTTAGAATAGATAAAAATGTGCGATTAATTGCGATTAATCGCGAGTTAACTATGGCATTAATGCGATTAATCGCGATTAAATATTTTAATCGTTTGACAGCACTAATAATAATACAATTCACTGTAATTCATCAGTAACGCCAAATCAAAAGTTCAGTTTAAGGATTCTCACTTCAAAAAGGACAATTTAAACTTCATTACAACATAAAATATAAATAGTTTTTACTAAATAATTTAGGTGCATCATGTACAAGAATACTGGATCTTTCAGAACGCTGCAGTAGGCAACTGAGGGATGAGCCAATTATTTTCTGTGGTAATCAATGTTATGCTACAAATGCTGTGTGAATAACTTCAATTGAACCCTATAGTCTTTGCAGTATAATTATCCATATCGGGCTAGTTTTAACCAATTATAAAAAAAACAACAACAAAAACTGAAGCAGCATAATAAATATTTCATATTAATATATTTTCATAAAGTCATGAAAGCAGCTTGTGGTTGATGAATGAATGCGGCACCCTGTGTTATTATGCATTTGGTTAAAAGGAAATCAAAAACAAATATTTATCTAATGACGGACAAACTAGATTCATAATGTCAAAATCACCATTAATGATATGAAAGACCATTCAGTTGATATTTTGAATCAAAGTCTGCTGACAGAATAGAAGTGAAGTCAATTAAGGATTAGAAAACATCTCAGTCATTTACATGCATGATTGGGGCTTGCAGTAAGCAGAGCATATGATATTTCAGTTACTTTGGCTTTTACTAAATGCCCGTTGAACATTGCTGTACTTTATAGAGACCATGCTTCTCCTGCGGACAACGTTGAAAAGAATGATTCAGTTCCATTATTTTACTTACAGACCACTTTAAGCTGATGCTCAACACACAACATTGTGAGTGGCAGAAAAGTGATTGCATTTAAAAGACTGAAGCACTATACACTCTTAAAAATAAAGGCTCCAAAAGGGGGGTTTCGTAGCGATGCCATAGAAGAACAATTTATGGTTCCCCAAAGAGCCTTTCAATGAACCGTTCTTAAAAGAACCATTATTTCTTAGTGTGAACCTTTTTTCCACTATAAGAACCTTTTGTGGAATGAAAAGGTTCCATGAATGTTAAAGTTTGTCAACAAGAGTTGATTCACATAAGAGAGGCATTCATTGTAGTTCTGAACCGGTGCATTTGGTACTTTTGACTGTGAGACAGGGAAGAGAGACAGACTGAGAGAGAGAGAGAGAGAGAGAGCTCTGACCATGAAATCGATTGCAGTTTTGCTGCGTCATCGGCCCATTATTGAAAATGAAAATAAAGACGTGTGTTCTGGTTTTACTTTCCGCAGCCACAAGTCCATAGTTCCATTAAATTGAGTTATGGATTCAGTGACCCAGCCCTCCCCATTCCCCAGCCTTTCCTCTGCCTGTCCCTCTATTCTCATAAAGGTTTCAATTACATTGTCCTGCCCCAGCAGGGGAAAAGGCAAAGTGGCGTTTCATATGTGCAATACATTAATGCACACACACATTCTCACTGTTATATGCCTGATGTATGAATTCATCTGTGTGCAAAATCATTACAGTCTGGCCGATTGCATTAAACCTGTCGGTTTTCATGTTTGAATTTTTTTTAAATATCTTCTGCTGAAAGAAAAAGAAAATACCGGTATTATATTTGTCCTTTCACTAATTGACAGCTCATTGTATTAATAGACAGCCTTAACAGTTAAGATTTGTTTCTAATTAAGACTCCTGTTATTTAATTAGGAATAACCAGCATGGATGTGATATGCTGTGTATATATATATTCATAAGAAAAAAACATATTTTACATGCAGATGATGAGGGGATGCTTTTAAAAAAAATATTTTGTTATTTGTCTTAGAAATTCATAATCACTGCTTGAAATAAGTGTTCAGTTCTGTTGAAACCCAAACCACTGCTCAGTATCTCATTACGTACCCTCATCCTCAGATCAAAAAGCAAACAGGTGTTTGCCCATGAGGGTGGTTGTTGGCATTATCATAACAGACCTTGACCCAGGTGCTCTGCCAAATCTGTCAGAGGTGCTCTCATGCTCCATTAGTGTTTTTCATGTTTTCTTTTTCTTTTCTTCTTTTTTTACTCGGTCCAGTGGATTGACATTTGTGATGTGCAATTTCAAAGATGCAGATGGACTTCAAAGCTTTCTGTCAAAAGCAAAGCCCATTTTCTTGTCTCTCTGTCAATTGTCATGTAAAAACCCTTGACTGACTTTAACCCTGCATGACTTTAAAGCCAGACCCAGCTATCTTTTATACAGTATGTCCTCTACTCACATCTAGTAATAATCAGCTGATGTAGGAAGAGCTATATCTCACTATGAAAATTGTCATTATTTTTTCATCCTCATGTTGTTCCAACTTAATATGCTGTTATTTTTTAATGCAGTACGGAACATGTTTTGTCAAAAGTTGTTTTATGCTAGTTTTACTGTGTTCAGAAATAATTTGATAGTGGCGTGCACATTTAACCTTTAACCTGAAATTTAGAGTCAAATTATTTTATTTTTATAAAAAAAATCATAGTTAACCATGAACACTATGCATGTTTCTCTTTCCCTTAGTCATTGTCGAAACACTCGCCGTGTCTTAGGTGTGATTAATAGAACAGGCTGTAGCTTCAAGAGCTTGTGTTTGCTGAGATGAAGGAGGTTATATTTCTTTAAGAGGAATGAGAGTGGGATTCGGTTGGGTTTGTGTTGTTTTGTGTTTCTGCACTCTAGCTACTCTCCTTAGGAGTCTGACGCTCTGAGCTGGCAGGAAAGCCATTCTGCCTGAATGAGACGAGACATGGTCGCGTTTCCTTCTTTTTCTTCTTCTTCACTTTGTTCTTTACAAGCTGTGATAGTTGTAAATTGAGGTACTTTGATATTTTAGTCAAAAGCATCTTTTTATTGGCTGGTTCTTTGCAATGGACAACGAAAACATGTTGTCCAAAAAGACAAAAGACTCTTTCAGCTGGAGCAATCTGCCATGCCAATGTTAGCACTGATCATAACAAGATTATTATAGGCTACCTCATTTAAATATATCCCCTATATTCCAATGCTGCAAATGAAGCCATCTGCTCGAGACAAGGACAAGCTGTGGGGGAAAATTGTAGACTTTTCTTTTCCAAGAGGTCTAAACATAGTCACCCCTACATCTGAATTTCACAACAGAAAAATGTATAGAAAATGTCATAAGGGGTGGCAGTGGCTCAGTGGTTCATGTAGGTTGTCTGCGAACCGAAAGGTTGGTGGTTCAATCCCCGGTTCCACCTGACCAAGTATCGAGGTGTCCATGAGCAAGACACCTAACCCCGGCTGCTCCCGACGAGCTGGATGGCGCCTTGTATGGCAGACACCGCTGTCGGTGTATGAATGAGTGTGTGAATGGGTGAATGTGAGGTAAATGTAAAGCGCTTTGGTGGCCATTGGGTCTGTGAAAGCGCTATATAAATGCAGTCCATTTACCATAATCACACACACATGTTTTCAGCCGCTAGTGCGGTTAAAGACCCTTTCATGTCGCTCAAGGTCTGTAGCTTATTTGATCACCTTCATTGTTAAGGACCCTAGATGTATTTTAGTTGAGAATTGAAATGGAGTGCTGCACATGTTCATTGGCCTTGAAGTTGAAACAAGAAATTCACTTGTAAAAAAAGAAAATGCCAAAAATTCACAAAATACAAGCAGAACTAATTTCTCTGTAAATAATTTGTAAAACCTTTCTTGCGTAAAATGTCACATTCAATTCAACTGGACCATTTACACAAGAATGGATTAATGGACAATTCACGCAGAAATTCCTTCTGTTCGTGTTTCATGTATATGCACCAAGATTTTCACTTTTTCCTAAGATAATGTGTGTGGTGCTCACTTTGAGGAAGGAACCCAATCCATGCAATCACAATATCATGGATTCTGCTAACCATATCAAGTGGACCCACCAGGAACACTCTAGCAACCAAGTTAGTCCGACTACTTCTAATTTGAGCTATCATTCAATTCTATAGACCTTATGCACAAGAGAAACAAGTGTGCAAGCCTAATTGTGATTTTTCTGCTAAAGACGCATGGGATGGGATTAAAAAAAAAAAACTTGTGTCCTATGTCATATTGTGACAACATGCTCAATGAACTGGATCTGTGGGCAATAATAGTCAAACAATTGAATTTGCCTTTCAATTGAATTTGAATTTCAAAAACCCACCCTGAGAAATCTTCTCTGCGGTGACAACTATCCCAAGTCCCCGATATTTTTTTCAGAACTATGATTGCTTTCTGCACAATTAGCTTCCTTACTGAATTTAGTTTATTGTTTCCCAATGCCAATCCTTCATTTCATTCAGCCTTGAGGGTTGCTGTGCATCTCTATCTCTGTCCCTCCACTCCCTGTCCTTGGTAATCTGAGCAATGTGCAACTCCATACAGCAGCGGCGCTGAAGACAGACAGCACTGTGAATGACAGCACCAGTCAAAACAGCACGAGTGTGTCATTCACACAATGGATCTCTTTCTCAGGACTCAGCTGTAAGTAAAGGAGAGAAAGAAGGAGAGAGAGACGCACAGGAAGTAATATGTCGCCCTAATGGCCCTTTGGTGTAAAGAGTTTGCCGTCAGATCAATATGCATTCACTCCCCCAGAGAGAAACTTGACAGGTTGTTGTAGAAGCATGTGTGTGTGATTCAGATCATATCCCACTGATGGAGTAAATAGATCGTACTGTCTAAGGTAAGGGAGAACAAGCGCAACGCCCATAACAGTAGATTGAATTGAAATTAGTTGGCTCCATGCGGCTCATTCTGGAGCTGCGCTCGACATTACTGTCAGGACCGAATGGCTCACAAAGCCACAGTAAATTGAAGTTGCAATCTGGTCGGAGCAGCACTGAAAACAAGAGTCTGACAGGGACGTCAACATGAAGGTAAGTGAAATTACTGCGGGGATGACTTTAGGGATGAATGAAACCGAATCTGCACACGGCCTTGTAAGTCACACAACCGTTACACACCGAAACTGCCAATCAAGCGTGCTTGGTACTAGTTGACTTTGTGTGGTCTCGCTGGGAGGTCTGACCCTCGACAGGCTCCTGCAGAAAAAGGGTTCAGGAGGGGCCAAAACTCTGGCGACGTTAGGAAAGTCTGCTTACTGGGGAGTCTAGCGTTCGTCTCCCTCAATAATTCATTCAAAATCATAAAAAAAAACTTTATTGAGCTCTACTGAATTATTAACTGCCTGTCGACTTCTGGCATGTTGCCACAGCCTCTTCACGGCCGTTATGCTTATTAGCACTTGGATAGAACAAAGTGATTGTGGTTTACGCTACGTACCCTTTCGGTCCAGCTCGACAGCCTTCAGACGCAAACCAAGAGTTCACCTCCGTACAGAACTGCAAAGTTATGTGCGAGCTAAATGGCAAAACCGTGTTTACAAACAGGATCTAGGGATAATTTCCAGCATCTTTTCATTTCCTCATCCCCCCCTTTTCTTTTTTTTCTTCCCGCTGATGCATTTTTCATGTCCCCCAGAGCCCTCACGATGGGAGCTGACCCACAATGTAACTCTTCCTGCTGGGATGAAAAGCAGAAAGTGGCTTCTTGTAAGCGTCTCCCTCTGCTGCGGGCAACGGGACGTGCACGGAGGAGATGGGATCATGCAGGTAATTAAATAAATAATCAAAAGTCTTTTGACTGCAGCGCTTACCTGGAATGGAACGTCTCTGATGACCAATCTCAAACTGACACTGTTTTTTATTTATTCATATGCGCATTATTACTTATTCAGAGCCTTTCAGCGACGACTCCTGGTGGGCAATGGCGCCTATTAACACAAACAGCGGACTGCGTTTAGAGCTCTGGGGCCACTTAAAAAGGCAATCATATGTGCTGTAAATGCATACTAAAGTCCTCTTACACGACAATGCGAACCATCAATTCACATTGACTTTACAGTGCAAAGACCCTATTATTGCCACTGTGCTAGCAGAGTCTCCAAGAGCTGACATCATTATTTGGTGAGAACCTCAACCATGAGACTAAACATACAGTCCACTTAGGACTGGTTGGTGTTACGGCATAAAGGATGCTACTAGTATTGTTACCATTGACACTGCATTGTATCCATTGTGCAATTTATTTTCCCCCAACACCAAACTATAGTCTACTTGCACTTGGGCGTTCGGATTAGATGGCTTTGTTGATTATATTAGGCGTAATTTCAAAATGTTTTTTTGTTCGTGGTTTCCAAGCTATGATGCAAATTGGCGCATTACTTTAAAGTGAAAGTGACATGTGAAGGCCAAGTATGGTAACCCATACTCGGAATTTGTCCTCATCCAAGTTAGTGCACACACATTAGGAATAAAGCAGAGTAGTGAACACACACACACAGTGCAAACAGTGATACACACCCAGATCAGTGGTCATCTAGTATGCTGTGGTGCCCGGGGAGCGATTGGGGGTTAGGTGTCTTGATCAAGAGCACCTCAGTCATTTTCGGCCGGTACTGGAATCGAACCAGCAACCTTTGGGTTACCCGTCAGACTCGCTAACCATTAAAAACCATCTAAAAATTCTGTCATCATTTACTCACCCCCATGTTGTTCCAAACCTGTGTGAATTTCTTTCGTCTGCTGAACACAAAAGAAGATATTTTGAAGAACGCTGGTACTCAAACAGTTGACGGTAGCCATTAACATCCATAGTAGGAAAAAAATACTATGGAAGTCAATGACTACCGGTGTTAACTAGTAACTAACATTCTTTAAAAAGTCTTCTTTTGTGTTCAACAGAAGGAAGAAACTCATACAGGTTTGGAACAACATGAGGGTGAGTGCATGATGACAATTTTCATTTTTGGGTGAACTATCCCTTTAAGCAATATGTGGTTGCACAGTCAGTTACGTGCGCAAGTTTACAAATATCTGCAATTTAAAATTTTCTCTAAACATATTCATATTTATAACATGTTACTTTTTTGTTTGTTTTATTGAGTATTGTGTCTTAACATGTTACATAATGTGAGCTGGTTTTGCATGGATGCCAAAATGTATATATACCCTTACTGCCATTTAAAAGAGTGTTTTTTGAAAAAAAGTCACTTATGCTCATATTAAAGCTGCATTTATTTGATCAAAAATGAAGTAAAAACATAACATTGTAAAATATTATTATGACATTTTAAAATAACTGTTTTGTAATTTATATTTAAAATGTAATTTATTCCATATATATTATATTTAGACTATTTAAGGGTTTCATGATTTATACAGTTGAAATTCATTGTACTGTTAATTGTTTTTTGAGATTTTGGTCATAATGTGTACAGTACATGTGTACGTCCTTTGTGACTCTTATTTAGAAGAGAAAGCATTTCTCATGTGGGAAATTTCTGTCTCTGGGATTCACAAGGTGACTTTTTTTGCCTTTTTCTTTTTTTTTCAGTACATCAGGCTGTGGCTTAATGTCCTGGGACATCGAGTAACCGCAGGCTAATGAGATGGCCGAACCCCAGACGCTTGACACTGAATTCAATTAGGCTGCGCTCTCCCTACCTGTTACAGAGGTAGGAACTGCCGTGAGAAAAGTCCTGTGGGAAAAGCATGTTTGTCCGAGTGAAAAAGTGACAAGAACACATTCGCTGTGTTGGAAATATTTTGTGCAATAATTCTTAGCCAAAGTCTGGTCTATTTCACTGTGCTGTAAACTGACACAAAGATAGATGAATACTGCAGTCAGTTCATCCTTAAATTTCTTACCTGGCAAAAGCGTCCACTGCGATGTTGTCCTGTCTATGCTAGAGTTCGTGGTAATGGCAGTGACATAACCTTATATGCTATCTACAGGCCTCTCTTTGTCAGCATGTCACTCATGACAAAGCACTGGACTTCTGGGTAAAGTGGGTTTGTGTAGCATCAGCAGTCTCAGAGATATGGCTGGCATTTGGTACAGTTTGCATCAGCGTCTTACCGTAACACGGGGAAACACAATGAAAATGGAGACAGATGAATACAGATGGCCGCATCTCAGAGGCTCCCGTAAAACGACTTTGTGGTGAAGGTGCTGCAGCAAACAGCTCAACCTTAGCTTTTCCTCAGCGTCAGCAGGGTTGGGCTAGAGGAGAGATGGCTCATGTGGTTGTTGATGATTTATCTTGTCAAGAATCTCCGGTTCTTTCTCTCTCGCTCGCTTTTAAAAAAGCACGCATACACAATGTGCTCTTGTCTATTCTGTGTCAATCATGCACACTGGGCTTAGAATAGATAATACATAAGTAAGATGTTTTTGATTGTGCTGTAAAAACACAATTTTCTTGACTTTTAATTTGAATTACACCATGTTCTTTGATTTACATGCTTTGTTGTTTTTGAAGTAGTCTCATGGAGCCACATTTTCGGATGAATATCAGGTTATTCTGGCCAAGAATTGCCCACTTAGATTGAAACAAACTGGCATTCGGTAAAGCGACCAACCACAGCTTGTTCTTTTTTACATCCTGTTTAAGGGTGGGTTTATCCAAAATTGGTTAGATTTTATCACAATTATAGACCACTAATTGTATAAATCCACTAATAAGACTATTCCTCTCACAGACATAACTTGGAAAACAAAATGTGATACCAGGGCTCAACAGTAATGATTTTTTTCTGATGGCCGTAGTTCTGATTTTTTACTGTCCTGCCAAATTTTGACTGGTGCCATTTTTTTATTTAGATGTATAATTTCATTATATTATACATTTTCAAATATATTAATCATATAATTTAAATACTCTCCTCCCATATTGTGTCTGAAAGGGAAACCCCTACAAATGCATATGCAATAAGGTCAGCCGCAAAATAACATTGTCCATGTCTTTTCAGCATTCATTTTTCACTGATTGTCTTTAGTAAATCCTGACAGTAGTTTTTTTTTTTAACACCAAAAGAGGGTTTGCGCTGGCGCAAGCTGTTAGTAAATCTGGAACAAAAACTGTCCCTGATGTACCATTTTTTACCAAAAATGAATTGCCCTGAGATTTTAAATTTGCCTAAGCAACTATGTTTTAGTTTGTCGATTGGGTTTGATTGGTACGGAGCCCCTAAAGAGACATTGCGGTGTAAAAAATTAATTTCAATGCTTTTGTGTTCTCTCGCAAAAGTTTTGCATTCACCCGAGAAACGCTGTGTTTCTCCCTCCGAGAAGTTTTGCGTTCCCCTGAGAAACTTTGCATTTGCTCACAAAACCTTTGCGTACCCTCACAAAACTTTTCTCCAACGTTTTCAGAGCGAACGCAAAGTTTCTCGGGGGAAACGCAAAATATATGAGAACGCAAAAGCATTGACACATAGTTTTTCCTCCCATCTCATATTTTTTTCCCATCACCATGTACCTTTAGGGGCTCCGTATTGGTAGCCACACTCATAGTGATATCTCATTGGTCCACACCATAACTTTATATTAAACTTCAAATACGTTCTGGGATTGTGTATCATCATGCAGTATTTTCATTTTTATGTGTCAAATTACATTTGACAAATTTCTTGTCAATCATGGAACTGTTAATAATGTGATTGTTAATCGAGAACAACACTTTGATCTACCAAAGGTTGTTGATACAGTAACAATCTACTTGTATAAATCACCTTGTGCGTTCTATGAATGAGAAAGACATAAGTGACTGAAGTAAATGGCTTTTATTCAGATGCTGTCAGCATGTAAAGTTCATGTCAGATCTAGTCCGTCAGAATTTCAAATATGCAAAACAAACTGGCACAGCCTCTCTAGATGCCTGACAGAATTCTGAAGTACAACAGAAAAAAAGAACATGACAACTTTCTGCTCTCAGAAATTAGTTCCACGTGAGTGCCGAAAAAGCTTCTGCTCGAGTTTGAGAACAACACGGGCCTGTGAGGATGGAAGTTAGCACGTCACCGAGAATGCATTAAGACCATGCTTCCAATCTGGCTATAATACACCTCATATGCTGCGATTCCTGGGAACTCCAACATTCATGAACAAAACAACATCTTAGATAAGACAATGAGTAGAAAAGTGGGCCATTTCTTTCAAAAATAGCTGCGGAGGGAAGAGAGACTTTGCATTGACTACAGAACACGCTAACTGATGATCTAACCCACCACTGGTGTTTACTCTGCTCCCATTGACCCAACAGATGGGAGATTTTCAAGACACACAAAAACCTTCACCATCAAGCTCCATTAAGGGATTTAGAAAGGTACTTGACAGTTTTTTTCTGTCAGGTTGTCCCATGACAATCCGATGCCACCCTTGACATATGATGAAGCGAGCTGGTATTTTGAAGCCCCAGGGCACAGCATGGTGTGTGTTACTGTTTTTACACAACCAGCCACACGGCTTTCCTCTAGAGAGAACTTGCCGGTGGGACCATTCGTCTTTCTAGCCACGCTTTCAATTACAGAGTGGTGGCCTCCAAAACAATCCTTCAGCAGCAACCATGACAGACAGAGCCGGGAGTTTTGAGAGACTTCGGATAAAACCACAAAGGGTAATCGATAAGTCATCAGGGACAGGGGGAGGAAGAGAAAGCGAAGAGGAGTGGGAGAGAAGTAGAGAGAAAGGCAAGGAGAGGAGACATTTGAGAAAAAATAGAAAATTAGGTATAATATATTTTATAAAGACCCCTAATGCCAGGTTTTTTTTATGTCTTTTTGTCGTGGTATTGTTTGAAGTGGCGTGTAAATACCATGGTATATGTTGCTGTGATAATTTTAGTGTTGTTTTTGTGACATTATTACCTTAATTACCTAAAGTCGAAGCATCTGACATTTGAATGTTCCTGTTGTAGTATAGTTGCATGATATATCAGTACTAATAATCATGGTTATTGGCCAATATTGTGTCAAAATTAGCTATTTAATTGTGCATGCTCATTTCCCCTATCTTTGGTGTCATCTAATGCTCAACTTTTCACTTTTCAAATGTAATATTTATCATATCTCAAAATGAATATCCATTTTTCATAATGTACATTATACATGCACTACTTTTTATTCATCAAGAAAGTCTGAAAAATAATAGTGTCACAGTTGCTGAACTGCTTTGATTTATTATGCATCAAATCAGTATAATAGAATGATTTCTGAAGGATCATGTGACACTGAAGACTGGAGTAATGATGCTGAAAATTCAGCTTTGCCATCACAGGAATAAATGGCATTTGCAATTCTATTAAAACAGTTATTGTACATTGTAATAATATTTCATATTTTACAGTTTTTACTGTATCTTAAATCAAGTAAATGCAGTCTTGGTGAGCATAAGAGTCTGCTTTCAAATACATTAAAACATCTTACAAAATTTTCCAAACTTATAGATAGTATATGTAGTGAATCTTAAAATCATTCATATAATTAAAAACAATTGATTTTACCTTTTTTTGTTGTTGTTTTAATTTTATTTAGACAAAATAGTATAGAATTTATTTAATTTCTTTGGCCGTAGCATGAAAAGGTTATACGCTTTATTTCGATGGTCCACTTTAGTGATTTTGCACATTCGACTTACTTTAAGTAACTTTGCAGCTTCATGTCAACTAACGATTATTACAGTAGATGGTTAAGGTTAGTAGAATAAGTTCTTGCAAAGTTACTTATAGTCTGTAGAATATCTGTTGGGGGAGCATAAAAATAAAGTGTCTCCTTATAGCAATCATTAAGTAAAATGGTCTAAATATTTATTTAAATATATATTTTCGGTGTAAGGCGTAGGACAATAAAATTTTCGTCCAATCATTGCATTCGGTCCGATTGCGATGATACGATATCCTGCCTGTCAACATATGTATTTGCATACCCCGCGCACCTGCTCGTGCAGACATCACACGTCATCAGTGTCATGCTATGCAGAGTTGTAGACTGAGACAGCCACCGAGTACCACAAACAAACTGCAGCTGCCTTTAACAGTTCCTCCTGACCCAAAACAACAAGCTTATGTTGTGTTCACGCCAAAACTACTGTAACTTAAGAGATGGCATCCCGTGACGTTCTATTCGGAGTCACTATCAACTATCAACACTATCAACGCCAAAACAGCTCAGCGGTCTTTAAGTTGTTTAGGTTCATTAATGTTGATGTTATGTGCTTTGAGACATGAGGTAGTTTAATGCCATCTCTCATTAAGCTTTGTAGACTCTGCTCTGGCTGTTTGTGTGTGTGCGCGTTGCGTTCAGGTGTTTTGAAGGAGGCGTGGCTTTGGAGACGCTCTGAAGAGAGGGGGCGGGATCTTATGCTTTCAAAGCTAGCTCGCTATTGTAAAAACAACTGTGAACTGTAAAACAATTATAGGATCAATCAATTAAGTCATGACAACATCATGATCAATCAATCAAGTCATGACAACAAGTTTTTACATTTCTTTAACTCATCAAAATAAGTTAAACAATTTATTCAAGCAAGTCAGTTTCATGCAATTGAAGTTGAAATGACTTAAACATACAAGTTGATTGTACTTAAAAATTTACGGCAGCAATTTTTTTAGTGTGTTTATACCTCCTTATGACTGTGTCCTGTTTTGCATTGATGCTGCCAAAAACTGTATATTGGGAAGTGTGGAGAGAATGATTGAATCCAAACCCCTCAGAGCAGGTATCAGCTGTTTGCACACACTCCCTGAGCTCTCCAAGTTGAGAGGAGAAATTGTGCGATAACAAAGCCTGCGCATGTTAATGGAGCCTGTTTAAGTGCCCCGCAGCACCGACAGAGCTGTCAGTCATTGCCCTCACGTGTACCACTTATCTGACCCCGCAGCAATGCACGAAGGGATATGACAGGCGGCCCGTCAGCCATGGGCATTACAAGATTAGCAGAAATGCGTCAGACAAATTTATCATCTTCTCCTGCCACCCTCATCCTGTTTTTTTTCCTTTGCTTTCAGTCGTTTCTCAATTTTTTTTTCTCGCTCTCATCAACACATTCTTTAAGAGGTGTGAACTTTTCACTCCTGAGCTATAAAACGTCAGTTTATTTTCATTACGTTAAAATGTGCACACTGTTTACTGCTTAAATTCAAATTCAAATTCGAATTCGAATTTAAAATGCACTGTCTATTCAGTTCAGACTGGTGCACAACCCTGGTCCAAACTGAGTGCTAGTGTATGTTCCATTATAAAACACCACTCAATATTCCTTGGACCTGCTGCATGAAAACAGTGCTTTCATCAGCAAGTGTATAATTCATATTTAATGAATGCTTTCTTGTCATTATCAGTTCTAGTGCTGATTAAAAGTCAAAACCTTCCAGTTCAATGTCATTTCAGTTCATTTCCCTTCTAGAGTGGTGCAGGTATGATATCACTTTGTTGGCCAAAACGCAGAAACGAGTTAGCATTTTAGCATGGGACCACAGAGGTGGGACATTAAACGTCATCACGCCAAACTGGTAAGCTCAGTCCGCTTTTACACACTGTTAACAATTTATTGTAATTTTACAGGAAATTCCTGGCAACTAATTGCAGTAAATTTACAGCAAGTAATATACAGGATTTTTACTGTTTGCAGTAAAAAAAAAGTACAATAAAGTACTGTATTTATACAGCAGTGCTACTGTGATTATAGTAGCATTATTACAGTAAAATGCTGTAATTTATTACAATTTACTGTATATTTACTAAGTTCCGTATTAGCCAATTAAAAACACAACAATGGTAAAAATTTACCATTGTACAATTTTTGGCACCATTATGGTGAACAGTGTTGCCTTTAGTTGGGCAATTTGACTCTAGACTTCTTATGTGAATTTATGGTCATCATACATCATTTGTTGCAAAGAAAGTCAGAAACAAAAGTGGTCTGGTGATAGGCGTATAGTTTACAACATAATAAAGTACAAAAAACAACCGAAAGTGGTTATTTGTTATTAATAGATTTGTTTTCAACAACATACATTTTTTTATACAGATCAGACATCAAGCTGATATTTTTCCTAAAATTGGGAATGTAATATTTGGACACACACACAGACATCAAGAATCTACATATGAATCTCAACAATGGTGACATGCTTTATGCCGCAATGCATTCTGGGAGGCTACATAGTTTAAAACTCCCAGCATGCATTGTAGCATGAAGCATGTCACCATTGTTGAGATTCATATGCTGATTCTTGATGTCTGTTTGTTTCTAAAAAAATTATAATGATTTTTAAAAAAATTCAAAAAATGTATACAAAAATTCAGAATGTCTGCCCTGTGTCAAGTAAGGTCAAAGTTATTTATTAATAACAAGTTACAACTTTTGGTCAGGTTCCAGGATAAGATTAGTGAATCATTCTCCTTTTTGATAATGAAAACTATAACACCTGAACACCTTTGGTTTTGTTTTCCTATGTAACAAATTATGTGCTTTGGTAAACACTGTTACAAAGACCAAAATTTTACTTAAAATGCTAAGAGTCAAACTGCCCAACTAAAGTAAACACTGATCACCATAATGGTGACCAAACATTTTAAAACATCGACATCTAACCTCCGTTCATAGACTTATAACTGAAATAAAGTCAGTCTGGTTAGTAATAAGTGAAGCTGGTAATGCTGTTTGTGGAGTTGTTTAATCCTCCTCTGCTGAGATCTTCAGAGATTTAATGTCTTCTTTTTATCTTTATCTGATTTTAAGGCTGTGACTGGATATCCATAGACTTATAAAATAGATTTCATGTTAATGTTTCATACCTGATTCTTCCTAAAATGTTTGATTCTGGTACCGTTGGCAGCCGCCGCGCAATTTCAAAATTCAAACAGCAGCGATCCCACAATGCTATGCGGTGGCTGTAAAATAATGCTTCTACAGTGTAGTTACAATAAAATTACAGGACTGTCCATACATTTCCCATCATGCATTTGCATTTACAATAAAAACATGAATACAATATGTTGTTGTAAAATTTATTGTAAAAATTACATCAATTGCTAACAGTGCAGCTTTTGTACTCTTATAAACTATTCTAACTCAAACTTTTTGGGAAAATATTTTTAGATAAAAACTGAGTTGTCTGAAGCTTAATGGTGTTGATGTTAAAGTCGTGCGACTGTGGTGTAGTTCGTTTATAGCCTACCTTTAGCTTTTTGCTTCTGAATTTAGGCTTAAAAATTCATGAAAGTTGTGTTCTTCTGTGGAGCTTATCTTGAGGAACAAAACATGTAAGTATCATGAACTTTTGTTGATCGCAGTGCTTGTTTTTTTTGCAATAATCCAAAAGCCTATAGAAAAATCCTATTGGGTTTTTGTCGAGGGAACCGATTGGCCTACAAAGTGACGTCATACCTGCACAACTATTATTCTATTTTATTCTCTACTCTCTTGCAGTACCTTTATTGCTCTCTCTCTCTTCACACACTCACTTTTGTGTCCTCTACCTCCCTCTCTTTCCTACTATTTCAATCTATCAGCAAGCGTTGGTGTGAGGTATGAACTTTTGACTTCTAAGCTATAAAAGAAGCATTTCTCGATCATACTTCACTAGATATTCATCTTGAAGAGTTGCTTCAAATCTAGGCTGAGTTGTCACCACTCAAGTCTAAACTGACGCATACTATTTCTGTCACCATTGCGAGCAAAACCAGGCTTTCGATGCATTTATTTGTCTGACTTCGGCCTCTCCTTTTCATTATATTTTTAACGTGAGGCTGCCTTGAGTTCTTTGCTAGGTCCTGTCTGCCTTGGGTCTAGCCTTAAGTCAAAGAGCTAAGCGCTAAGGAGAACGACAACTCCTCTCCTATAAGCAATGTGTATTTCTGGAATCTTCATTTCACAATGATCGGTGGATGGCAGCATCCACAGGCCAGAACAACCTTCACAGAAACACAAAAGCTACTCTAGGCTCGCTTTATTGACTAGAACTTTTTTTTAAAATAGTTTTAAAATCCTGTCCGCCTTCACGAATTCACCTGAAGCATTTTTCTTTAATGGAGCCTCACTTAAAAGCTGTTGTTGTCAGGGCTACATATATTACCTCAGTAATAACTAAAGGCAGACATGGCCCATTTCCTGCTTTTCATCATCCTACAGCCGCGTTTAACCTTGACGCACAATCTTTAGTCTGGCCCTCTGAAGCGAGTCCAACTTCAAAAGAGGGTGAGATTAAGCGAGCGTTAACTGTGATTCAGACCCGAGTGTCCATTTGGTTCTGACCAGGTGTCAAAATGCAACTGATGAAATGAAAATCCTTGAATGTTAATATGGCATGAAACAACTAAATAAATAAATGAATCGTAATTGAACATGAATAATTTCAGAATATCTTAAGAAATGTAAAATTTCAAGGCTTATGCTTAAGTGCTTGAAATTATCCAGTATAATGGATGGGTTGGAACTAGATAATGAATGAAACGCACATCCTATGGTGAACTTCAATCTGGATGCACGTATTGAAGCTGGATGAAAGAATGTAAACATCCATCCATCTGTCCATCCAGGGTTTTTCCTGGGTCAAAAATGGTCTTCATTGGTGGCGGACGAACACGGTCATCCACACTCAGTACAAGCAAAGTACCCTGCCCATGTGAACTGAAAACCCACTACTGACAATAAATCTAAACTAAATGCAAAGAAACAGTTTGTAATGTTAACTTATCCTATTTTTTCATGTATACATAAAAAGTAGCAGGTTTATTTTTTGCATTTACACTCCAAGGCTAAATGCACAGATCACTTGACATCGAGTTGACAGTGACATCACTGTCAATCGGATTAAATTGCACATTTAAATACGGATGTCAATTCAGAAACTTTGCCATGTGTAGTTAGCAGCATGAAAAATATAAATTAGTATATACAGAAAACGAGAAAAGATCGCTGCCATTATAATCACTGAAGCTGTCAATTATAACGCAAGATACACAAAGCTGTACTCTTGCGAAAAACTCCGTTATTATCAATGAATCTATCTACTTTGTGCAATGAATCTCTTTTTGACATTGTTTATACATGACATTGTTTATACTTTGTTGGTTATAATGAAAAACCCTACATCTATCAAACTGTCTATCTGCCTATTTAACTTTTTGCCCGTCTAACTCTCTGTATATCCATCCATCCATCCATCCATCCATCCATCCATCCATCCATCCCTCCCTCCCAGTTTATTTTCCTTATGTTCGAATAAAACATCCATCCATCCATCCATCCATCCATCCATCCATCCCTCCCAGTTTATTTTCCTTATGTTCGTATAAAACATCCATCCATCCCAGTTTATTTTCCTTACGTTCAAATTTGCACACTGTTTACTACTTAAATTCAAATTCAGTTCAAATTGGAATTTAAAATGCACTGTCTATTCAGTTCAGACTGGTGCACAACCCTGGTCCAAACTGAGTGTATGTTCATGTATGTACAGTATGTTCATATAAAACACCACTCAATATTCGTTGGACCTGCTGCATGAAAACAGTGCTTTCATCAGCAAGTGTATAATTCAGTAATATTTAATGAATGCTTCCTTGTCATTATCAGTTCTAGTGCTGATTAAAAGTCAAAACCTTCCAGTTCAATGTCATTTTTCTCCTTCTTGATTACCTCTCCCTTATTATCTACTCTCTCGCAGTACCTTTATCGCTCTCCCTCACTTCACACTCACTTTTGTGCCCTCTACCTCCCTCTCTTTCCTACTCTTTCAATCTATCAGCATGTGCTCCCAGCACTTCCTGGCACCTCGGCTCTGCAGTAATATAACTGTAGCTAAACAATAGCTTACAGTAAAACCCTGGGAGGAGATCAATGGTTTGTTTTATTATCGGAGGAAACAGACATGCATGGATCCATGTCTTTCCTTATAATGATAACAGTAACTTGATTGTACATGGTCTGATCCAATGAATTTATGTTTAAATCCTTGTAACAGCATTTTCAAATGTCTGCGAGTAAATATTATCTTCAGTACAGAAAGGTCAGCAGTTATATCTCTGCCTGCATAGACAGCTGCCTTCTAAAGGGGTGTTTACACTGACAGTGATTAAATTGCTGGAGATGGCCAAGTGTCCGTGCTGTTGGTTTATAGTAGGTGTTTTTATGTATCCAACTGTATCAGGCAGGAGATTACTTTCTGCACACTTACTGGTAATTGCCGCATCGTGTTGTAGCTCATTTGCATTGTTTAGCTCTGCTCACCTTAGATGCATCACCAGAAATCAACCATTTTTACTTGAAATGAACGCATTCAGGCTGATTTGCCACTACAGATAATAGTCGTAGTATGTAAATGCGAACACTTGGCAATTACGATATGTTTCCACAGGCTTTTTAGTGTCTCATGCCATGAGAACTGTGCTTTTAAGATGCCATGTCAAATGAAAATAATTGTGACATGCAGCTCAGCAGATGAATCGAGTGGGGATAAACACATTTACATATAGACAAGTGGACTATTTATGTTAGCAATGAGGTATGGGAGTTGCTGCACCAATAAATACGCCTTTTGTTGATTCAAGTAAAGTCAGTTCCCTTTCGAACGGTCACTTCGTATTGCGTAGCTATACGCAGTGGGGAAACTCCTTTTCCTCGATTTACTGAAGCCTATATGTAAAACGCATTTGCAGCTGCATAGCTAGCACACTGAGCGTCTGACCCGCTCATAGGCTGTGCTGCAGCAACTGCACATCCAATGGCGCGGGCGAATCTGACGCACGACCAATGAGCTAGCCCAACGTCAGAGCCCGTCGAGGGGGCGTGGCCCAGCCTATATAGACCCCCGAATTCGCCATTATAGCAGATTTTACTCCTTCAGCGACAGTACACATGTCCCTGAGCTTTTTACTGTAGTATTCGCCGTCGAACAAGCCTTTCAGCCTGAGCGAGCTTCTCTTCAGCAGACTTCGCCTGCACGTCGATTGTCTCCTGACGCCGTCTCACCTGTGGCTATCCGGCGACATCCTATATCCTTTGTATTATTATTTTGTGAATTCTTTTCAGTATGCCTCGTTCATCCTGCGCCACGTGCGGAGGCCGTCTGCACGAGGCAGACCAGCACACGAGCTGCATTTCCTGCCTGGGTGTCGACCACGCAGAGAATGCTCTCTCTGCCGGCGGATGTGAGGCCTGCGACAGCATGCCTATCTCCGTGCTGCGCAATCGGCTAGCTCTCTCCCGGGACGGCGAGGCCGCTTCAACCACGCTTTCCATTCCGAGGAAGAAGAAGCGTCGCAGCCAACGGCAACCGGAGGGTATGGAGATTTGTGAACGCACGCCGGCCGCGTCCCCGCGTGCTTCACTTTCTCCGACTCAAACGCCATCACCGGTCCTGTTCGCTCAGGATGTGTGGGATCCGCAGTTTCCGCGACGCTCTCCTCCGTGGATGGCGCAGCAGAAAAGGGTTATAAGTCTTTGCCGCCCCTCGAAGAGGCCGTGGCAGCTCATCTTTGCCCGAACACTGCAGCTAGCTGGCGAGCTAGAGCCGCTCATCCTAACAAACCCTGCCGTAACACATCAGCCCTCGCTGGACGCGCGTACGCCGCCTCCGGTCAGGCTGCATCGGCCCTGCACACGATGGCCGTGTTGCAGGTCTACCAGGCCAAACTCCTCCGGTCCATGGACGAGGCTGGCCCGGACCCGGAGACCTTTCGGGACCTGAGGAGTGCTACGGACTTAGTGCTGCGTGCTACTAAGTCTACAGCACAGGCCATCGGCAGAAATATGGCTAGTTTGGTCGTGCTCGAGCGCCATCTGTGGCTTAACCTCACCGAAATCAAGGAGGCCGACAAAACGAGGTTTCTCGACGCCCCGGTGTCCAGCTCCGGTCTCTTCGGCCCAGCGGTGAAGGGATTCTCGGAGAGGTACTCGGAGGCACAGAAAGCGTCCCAGGCCATGCGACACTTCTTGCCGAAACGTTCGAGCTCCGCGTCCAGCAAGCCCAAGCCCAAGCCTTCGCCTCATCCAGCCAAGCCTGCGAAACAGGCCTCTCAGCCCCGCCCTGCGGCTGATAGCCAGCGCCAGTCAAGGCCCGCGAAGCGCTACCCGCTCCCCAGGCGTCAAGGCCCTCGACCCAGCGCCGTGGCCGACCAGGCGCCTCCGAAGTCGTCCTAGCACGGAGGGGAAAGAGAGAGGGCTCGTGTCTCGCGCTAGCCGGACCACCCTCGAAGAAACCAGCAAAACTTCCCACAGCTCCCTGTTCAGTTCAGGCGGCTGGGGATTTTATTATTGTAAACAGGCCCGCAGCAGTGAGCGCGTCTCTGCAAACAAACGCCGTTTTCACGGCAAGCCATCCCTGGTGTGTCGAGTTGGGTCATAAACACTATAAAGCGAGGCTACTCGCTCCAATTCGCTCGCAGACCCCCGAAATTCCAGGCGGTTATCGAGACATCGGTGAGAAGCGGCGTGAATCACGTGCTTCGCACCGAAGTTCAGGAATTATTAGCAAAAGGAGCGATAGAGTCAGTCCCTCCCGCGCTAATGTATTCGGGGTTTTACAGCCGCTATTTTCTAATTCCAAAGAAAGACGGCGGGCTCAGACCTATACTAGATCTGAGGCGTTTGAACAGGGCTCTCATGAGACGGCCTTTCAAAATGTTAACACTCAAACAAATTCTCGCGCAGGTTCGCCCGGGGGACTGGTTTGTTTCAATGGATCTGAAAGATGCATACTTTCATATTCAGATCGACCCTCGTCACAGGCCATTTTTGAGATTCGCCTTCGAGGGGAGGGCATATCAATACACCGTTCTGCCGTTCGGTCTGGCTCTGGCACCCCGTACATTCACGAAATGTATGGATGCAGCGCTCTCCCCGCTGAAAAGCCAGGGAGTGCGTGTGCTGAATTATCTCGACGACTGGCTGGTGCTAGCGCAGTCGAGAGACGAACTAATAGTTCACAGGGATTTGATTCTCAGCCATTTAAAGTGCCTGGGTCTCACAATCAATGTTGCCAAAAGCGAACTGAACCCCAGCCAGACTGTGGTCTTTCTGGGCACGGTTTTAGACTCGGTGACAATGAAAGCGCGGCTCACTCAAGAGCGCGCGCTCTCTGTGCAGACACTGGTAGCCGCATTAAGGGCGCGCGAGCGCGCGCCTCTGAAGAGGTTTCAGAGACTGCTTGGTCTAATGGCAGCTGCATCATCAGTACTCCACATGGGATTACTGCACATGCGCCCGCTGCAGCACTGGCTGAAACGCCGTGTGCCAACCCATGCATGGCAGTCAGGCAGCCTGTGCATTATGGTGAATCAGGGGTGTTTGAGAACACTGATTCCCGCAAGGGGGTGACCATGGGGATAGTTTCCAGGAGGAAAGTGGTTTTTACAGATGCATCCAACATGGGTTGGGGAGCGCTGCACGAGGGCAAGCCTGCCTCCGGCCTCTGGTCGAGCACGGAGCAGAGCTTACATATCAACTGTCTGGAAATGAAAGCAGTTGGTTTGGCCCTGAAAGCTTTTCTGTCAAACCTCAGGGGTCACCACGTCTTGGTCCGTACAGACAACGTGTCTGTGGTGGCCTACATAAATCGCCAGGGTGGCATCAGGTCAGGCAACCTGTACGCCATGGCGAGGGACCTCCTCATGTGGGCACAAGCCAATCTGGGCTCTCTGAGAGCAGCGCATGTCCCGGGCGTCCAGAATGTGGGCGCGGATATGCTCTCAAGGGGCAACACTGCCCTAGGCGAGTGGTCCCTGAACCCTCAGACGGTCAGACTAATATGGGAGAGGTTCGGCGAGGCCGAAGTCGACCTTTTCGCCTCGAGAGCCAACACCCACTGCAGGGTGTTTTTCTCGAAAAACAGGGATGCGCTGGCTCATCTCTGGCCCAGCCGCCCCCTTTACGCGTTTCCCCCCGTCTCGATGATCCCACAGGTTATCGAGCGGGTCAGGGAGAGCGGATGCCCAGTCCTTCTGGTGGCTCCTCTCTGGATATCCAGACCTTGGTTTCCGGAACTGGTTCAGTTGTCAGACACGACCCCATGGCCTGTTCCGATGAGGAAGGATCTCCTCACACAGGCCAACGGAACGATGTGGCATCCCCGACCCGATTTATCGGCCCTCCATGTGTGGCCCCTAAACGGGTATCCGGGGACCTTCCTGACAAGGTCTTAAGCACTATCTCTGAAGCAAGGGCCCCGTCTACTCGGCGCCTTTATGCTTTAAAGTGGTCGGGTTTTTCCAGCTGTTGCTCGAGAAATTGTATTGACCCAGAGTCATGTGAGGTTTCGGTGGTGCTCTCCTTCCTGCAGGAGCTACTGGACGCGGGCCGCACCCCGTCCACGCTCAGAGTGAATGTGGCAGCCATCGAAGCGCATCATGCTCTGGTGGCTGGCCAATCACTAGGAAGGAATGACCTGGTGGTAAAGTTTCTGAAGGGTGCTAGGAGGATTAACCCCTCCAGGCCCCCTTCGGTGCCGCCTTGGGACCTCTCCACGGTCCTTAGGGCCCTGAGGGGACCACCTTTTGAGCCGCTCCAGTCGGTTGATCTAAAACCACTTTCGCTAAAGACTGCTCTCCTGTTGGCATTGGCATCTATCAAGCGAGTGGGAGATCTGCAGGCCCTCTCAGTGAGTCCTGCATGTTTGGAGTTTGGATTGGATGACTCCAGAGTCATTCTCAAACCCAGGCATGGTTATGTACCCAAGGTGCTCTCGACGCCGTTTAGAGCACAAGTTATTATGCTATTAGCCCTTCCCCCTTCTGCCGAGGATGGGGAGGTTAATCTTCTCTGCCCTGTCAGGGCGTTGAGAATCTATTTGGAGCGTTCTGCGTCTTTTAGACAATCAGAACAGCTGTTTGTCTGCTTTGGGGGCCGATCTAAGGGTGATCCAGTCACTAAGCAAAGACTGTCTAGATGGATAGTGGATGCCATCTCTTTGGCTTACACCGCAGTGGGTCAGGTTTGCC
This sequence comes from Rhinichthys klamathensis goyatoka, assembly GCF_029890125.1. Classification (NCBI taxonomy): domain Eukaryota; kingdom Metazoa; phylum Chordata; class Actinopteri; order Cypriniformes; family Leuciscidae; genus Rhinichthys; species Rhinichthys klamathensis. The sequence goes on from NW_026606601.1 coordinate 2,271,372, forward strand.
CCATAGGTGTCAAGGCCCATTCGACCAGAGGTATGGCCTCGTCGTGGGCTTGGTCATCTGGTTTTCCCATTCAAGATATTTGTGATGCGGCCGGCTGGTCCTCGCCTTCCACATTTATGAAGTTCTATAATATGGAGGTACCTTCCCTGCAGGCGAAGGTGCTTTCGGTATGATTGAGACCTGACAGTGGCTGGTCTTATCTACAAAATTACTGTGCATAATCACATACATATTATGGCTCTCCGTGGTCATTAAAAATCCCAGGATGTCTTTCGAAAGAGTAGGGGTGTAACCCCGGCATCCTGGCCAAATTTGCCCAGTGGCCTCTGTCCATCATGGCCTCCTAATAATCCCCATATATATATATACACTGATTGGCTTCATCACTCTGTCTCCTCTCCACCAGTAAGCTGGTGTGTGGTGGGCGTTCTGGCGCAATATGGCTGCCGTCGCATCATCCAGGTGGATGCTGCACATTGGTGGTGGTTGAGGAGATTCCCCCTTCCGTGTGAAGCGCTTTGAGTGCCTAGAAAAGCGCTATATAAGTAAGGAATAATTGACGACGGCCCGGAGTCAATTATTCCGCTTATACTACAGTTACCACACCTCGAAACATTGTTCAGATGATGTAATTCTAGACGTTTGTCAAGTTTTTGTCATTAAAACGCTCTTGTATGAAGGACTAATTTCTTACGCATCTAATCCCATGCCTCCGTTGCTAATTCCAAAACGTCATTTTAGAGTTAGTAACGGAGGTCTGAGCCACAGACAGCAGACTAATGATGGGGACACACTTACGACTTGCTGAAACATCCGAAGACTGACTGTTTCCATCGACTGCAGCAGGTTCAGGTTCAAACACCGACTGTGAACACAGACTGAACGCGCTGAACGCGCGTTTGGGCATGATCAGTCATAAGTATCAAATTACATTCATAACCGGCCTTACAATAAGTGTGTCCCCGCTTTATGTGGCCTAGTTATTAATGCAGTTATTAGAGATAGAGAGATGTTGCAAATAATAAGACAGAAAAGCATGTGCGTCAATATTATTATTTATTTATTAATTCAATTCGTTTTAATTCGTTCATTCTTTTTTTTCTATTATTGACAGTAGACTAGCCTAATAAAATAAACACAAAGCCCTTTTAATAAGTAGGCCTATCAATAATTATTTATTTGTATATTATCTGGAATAATTATGAAAACCCATGCAGCAGCAGGACTATCAATTTATTTATATATTCAGTTTAATTTTCTATTGATTATAGATAGGACTATATACTTTTTTTTAATTCAAATTAAACTGCAAGTTAGACATCGAAAATGACAGATCAAGCGCATGGGCTGCATGTTGTTTCTTGTTATGAATTGTATCCTATTTTCCGTTATGACAGTTAACTATGCGCAGTGATATGGAACTGTAATGCGGTCAAACCTGCCTGAAACTACTTTAGCCGTGCGTTTCCCTGAAAATAATTGCACACCTTAGAACGTTCTCAACCAATCAGAATCAAGCATTCAACAGCCCTGTAGTATAAATGTAATGAATTATTATTATTAATTATTATTATTATATAAACCCGCTTCGGCCGGTAGTAAGGTTATACTAATAATCCCGACGGTGTCTGGTTTTGTTAGTATATTCTGTTAGTTGTTACTGACTTATGTATATATTATTCAGACCCGACTGTGTCTGGTCTGTTATATATACATGTATATGCATATGTTATTGGGTTCTGGCTTGTTCTGTTAGCTCAGGGGTCCTGAGTGGCAGGGCAACCAGTTACTCAGGGTGCGGCGTTTTGCATGGTGTCCCCACTGCGTATAGCTACGCAATACGAAGTGACCGTTCGAAAGGGAACTACTCAGTTACTATCGTAACCTCAGTTCCCTGAGATAGGGAACGAGTATTGCGTAGCCGGCCGCACTATGGTAACTAGTGAAGTTGTCGCTTCAGTCGTATAAACCTGCTAGAATGGCGAATTCGGGGGTCTATGTAGGCTGGGCCACGCCCCCTCGACGGGCTCTGACGTTGGGCTAGCTCATTGGTCGTGCGTCAGATTCACCCGCGCCATTGGATGTGCAGTTGCTGCAGCACAGCCTATGAGCGGGTCAGACACTCAGTGTGCTAGCTGTGCAGCTGCAAATGCGTTTTACATATAGGCTTCAGTAAATCGAGGAAAAGGAGTTTCCCCACTGCGTATAGCTACGCAATACTCGTTCCCTATCTCAGGGAACTGAGGTTACGATAGTAACCGAGTAGTTTTATATTTTTATTATTATTATTATTTATTTTTTTACATCAGCGGTAACTGCTAGCCTGCCATTAAAAACAGTTTTACCCACTCCACAGTACACCAAAAGCAAATAAATTATAACGCCAGACTATCGATGTAAATGTCTGTTGAGAGAATAATGTTTGAAATCAAACTACCCTTTCATTGCATTGCAATAGTTATACTTTGTTCCATGTATTTATTAGCACAGTCTACAGCAGCGGCGGAGTGATTTGTAGTTACCTAGGCAACCGAGAGAGGTAGTGAGAGAGAGAGGTAGTGCAGGTAGTTCCGACTGTAGTGCGCTTCGGTTCTGTGTTTACTTTTCGGCGCAGTACTACTAACCGGAGCAAAGTAAAATTCCGCCGCTGCTGAGAAACTAGTTCCTGTATATGTATTGCGATCATTGAGATGCAAGAGTAGTTTGATTTTTAACATTATTCTCTTAACAGACATTTACATCGATAGTCTGGCGTTATAATTTTTTTGCTTTTGGTGTACTGTGGAGTGGGTAAAACTGTTTTTAATGGCAGGCTAGCAGTTAACGTTGACGCACGCTAGCCTAGCACCGGCGAACTATGCAACTGGAACGACTGGATGAAATTTTTTGAAAACTGTCTCCACTGATAAATAACACTAAGGCTAACTTGAAAATGAGGCCCGATGTCCAAAATCCTGAACCACCCCTTTAACATGTTATTGAGCTAAAGATGCATTATAATTCTCTCAAATATTGTAAATTTTTAATTAGACTATGTTATTTTAATTTATATAATTTGATTGAAATGTTTTTACATTTTACTAATATTCATATTTGTTTTAAATATATTTTTAAAGTCCATTTCGCTTGATTTGTCTGATCTTAAATATTAAAAAAACATTGCAGTACATTAAGTTTACACACTTAGAAAAAAGTTTGGGGTTCCATATAGAACCTTTTCTTCTAACAGTGTACATAGAATTTGGACAATTTTTTGGCACTACTTTAACGACGACACAGATTTAACATGTTTATATTTACACGTGCCTTTACATGTTGAGCATGTATGTGCTTAAAAAGCTGTCTAAATAGATTTGGGATCAGTGCTTATATGCTCACATGCTCAGTTGAGTCATATGTTATACGGCCAAACAAACAGAATAAAAAGTGTTTTTCTGTGAATCCTTCAGTACCCTGCATGCTTCACGTATAAAGAGCATCCCACAATAATTCTGCAGTATGATGAAGATTTCAAAAAGTAGCATGCAAAAGCACAATGATTTAAGTCCTGAATCAAATGGAACGACCTCCTCTGCTATATCTCGGCAAATTGAGCCATCAATCTGCAGATTTAACAATGATAGGGCAAAGAGGAAGCAAATGAACACTCCCATTGCCCTCTTAGATTAATTAATAAAACAAAGGAGAGATGGGTCCCACACAGCACTTAAATTATTCAGAGGTGTCTTGCCGCTTTGATTAATGGACCTGCAAGGATGCAATGTCAGAGAGAGGTAATCTCTATGGTGACACTCCATGTTCAAACATAAGATTTTAAGGTCGGTGGGATGGCACGAGGGCCATTTGGGTGAGAGGTACAGTAGTGTAAAATGTATTCTGATGGAGGGGGGAACGGGGCTAGTTGTCACATGGGTAAGATGTCACTTTACAGATATAGATCATATAGATAAAGATGTTATATCTTGGTGACTATAAAGTTCTGAGACAAAAGTCCAAATGCATGAAGGCATTAATTATATTATATGAAATCTAATCTGCATTCATTTGATTCTCTAAACTAAAACGTGTATATGTTTTGTTACGCAAAAAACAATTATAAAACCACACATGTCACAGCATACATTCAACTACAATGAAGGACCGACTTGTTGAAATATGTTTTTCATTAATGTCATGTCAGGGCAGTGTTGGGTAAGTTAATCGATAAAAGTAATTAATTACTAGCTACTAATTTAATCTTCAACAGTGTAATTCGATTACTGTACTAATTACTCTCTCTAAAAAGTATTGCATTACTAATTACTTTCTAAATCCCATATCAACCTCGACCAGTTGAACAATTAAGAGTAATCCATTACTTTACTTTATCAAGTGAGAAGTAATTAAATTACAATTACTTAGTAATTAATTACTTAGTAATGCAATACACCCAACATTGGTTCTGGGCAAGTTGTCACATTTTAATTGAATTTTATTAATTTAATTATGTATTTCAATTGATACATTTCTTTAAATATTCGTACTCTGTCCGGCCCGCCTCCTGAATGCGATTTCAACTGATGTGGACCCCCCCTCTGAATTGTTTTCCCCCACTTCGATACATTATATTTAATGTTAGCAGGTTTCAAACCACTGTGACAACTTACCCCTATAGTGCATCAACATGCCCCAGTCTTGAAGAGTCATTTTATTTTATTTTTTTCTTGGGCAATAAGAGTGGACTCAATTAGTTTGTCACAAACAGCCCTTGGCTCCAGTACTTCTGCTTTTTTGTCATAGTAATAGGCTACTATTTAATGAGGGTTTGTTGAGTTTTAGCTAGAAGAAAGCAACATATTTGTTTTATACGACCAACGTGTTTACAGTAATTGCAATATATTGGCAAAGGATTGTAGCCTGCTTAATACTGCTCTTTGTTTTTTTCCCTACAACTTCTCTCTCCTCCTGTTGGTTTTCTCTGTGCATTGCTATGGCAGACTGAATAACTCGAGGGAATTTTTTTAAATAAGGGTATATAGAGGGAAAAACATTGTGTGTGTGTGTGTGTGTAGGAACCTGGCAGAGCTGTCTTGCCTAAAGCCAGCCTGCCTGTAGATCACTCTGGCTGCAGGCTGAATATCTCCCATCACAGTGGCAACCCAAACACCACAGCCTTACACTCACCTCGACCCTTCCTCCTCCTCTCCTCCACCTTTCTCACAATCTCCCTCTCTCTCGCTTATCTGTCTTGTCAGGCCAGTTTCTTCATTGGCTTTCTCTCAGCCTCAATAGCTCAGTCTTGCCAACAAAACAGTTCCCAGAACGGGAGTCTGTCCCTCAGTGTAAAGAAACACTGCCACTGAAATCCACCACACCACTGGACTTCACATCACATAACACTAACCTGTCCTCACAGGGTGTGTTAACCCATCTTAAACAGGGTGTGTCCAAACCTTTCAAATGCCGATCGATCGATCGATCATATGCTGATCGAATGTTAGTGCAGCATCCTGTCTGCTGAAATGTCATTTTAATAAGTCTACAAATGTTAATGGAGAAACATTGAGCTTTGGAGGCATTTTCTTGGTTAGAGAGAGTGCTGTTGAAATGCTTTTTGAGTGTTGAGCCCAAGCTGTCAATGTGATTCATTTAATGTCTCACAACACCAAGAGGGACAAATTAAAACAGCTTGTTAAGATCACGTGGCCTTAAAATGGTAATTTCAGCTTAATTCAGAGAAATATATTAATATACGTATGTGAAAAAGAATGAAAATATCATTGTCTTAGATTAATAGATGATATTTAATTATCTCATGTAAATGTATTGAACCTTTAGCACCATACACACACACACACACACACACACACATTTCAGTATTTAAATGTATGCTTGGTTATCTCTAAAACTCACTTGAATGTATTTTAGGTCATCAGACACCACGTAATGAAGTCCCGAAAGCCGCTCTGACTAACTGGCCAGTAGGACAGCTGTCTTGTGTTTCAGACATACCCACAGCTGTACATGTTGTGGGCAGTGCTTGTCTTTCGAGAGAACGAGGATTTTGAGATCTGTGAATAGCCTACTTCAAGGAGCCGAAAGCTCTCTGAAGCTCTCGTGTACCTCATCTTCTGAAGACACGCAAAACCGTGGAGACGCTGCAGCTACAGGCATGAGTTTGAAGCACAGGTGTCCCTCCAGGTGTTGTATTTTTATCCTTTATGTGTTTTTATGATGTGCTCTTCTTTGCTTGTTCCTTCTTGACATCTTTAAAGCTCCTTCACTATATTGTCTTCTCATGGAGGGAATAAGTCTCAGGAAGAAACAAGAGAACCGGGGCTGTGTGTAATTTACAGTGTAGCCTAGTTGTGGGTAAAACTTGCGTACTAGTGAATCTTTGTCGAGTTGTGCTATTAAAATGACTTCCTCACATATAAACGAAATATTTACAGAAGCCTTCGATCGATTGGAAAGAACTCGCAGGCTGATTGGATTACATCAATGAGCTTATGTTTTGAGTGGCAGACTTTAATCCTTTGAATGTATTGATTGATATGTACATTAACTGAATTGTTAATGGTTGTCTAGAATGAAACTATTTAACAGTGCAATTTTTATATGCATTGCCATCTGTCACTGTGGCATTTACAAAAAAAGTAAATAAATATACACTACCATTGGTAGGGTTGAGGTTAGTAAGATTACAAATGAAATAAACAAATGAATACTGTTATTCAGCAAGGACACAGTAAAGATCTTTATAATGTTACAAACTATTTTCAAATAAATACTGTTCTTTGAACTTTCTATTCATCAAAAAATCCTGAAAAAATATATATATTACAGTTGCCACACAAATATTAAGCAGCACAACGGTTTTCGAATGTGAAATATAAATATATATATAGATAAATCAAAAAAGTTCATCAAAGTTGTCCTAAGATAAGAACGGGTATATCAAAATTCATGTATAACTTTGATAAAATATATATATAAAAAAATACATAACTTTTGATCCATATATATATATATATATATATATATTTTTTTTACTTTTTTTAAAATGGAAGCGTTCTTTGTTACTGCTGTCATTTAAATTCGCACAGTACTGACAGCTTCCAAACTACAAGCTAACAAATAGTTCAACCAAACAAAGTACAGAGTTTTGTTACTTGCTAAGGTTAACTTTTTGTCCAATTTAAGAAAGACCTCACGGATGGCTGGTGCAACCCTGCCCTGATGAAATAGATTCTGGAAAGACAGACAGAATCATTTCTCTTCATCCTTTGGTGATGGGAGGTCTTACTTTTGCATTAGTGCCTCTCCAAACAAGCTCTTCACGTATCACCTACAGTTAATGGCCGGCCATGTTCATTAAGGAAAAAGCATTGCCATAGACACCACACCAGCCTTTCATCCGCCTCCCACTCACAGTCTCCATGGCAAAAATGCCCACCATTAGTAGCGCGTCTTCGAGTAAGATCATCAGTGCTTTTAATGACTGCAAGGCCACAAACTCCTCACACAGTCTCAAACACACACCAGAGTCCTCTGGCATCATCAGACCTTGCAAAAGTGAAATGGTAAATTAGGATTCTGGCCAGCTAGCTCCATTACAGCCCAGCACATGGTCATCACTGGTCATTAAGACACCCATGTCACCAAAAGCCACCAATTAGGCTCCGTTCCAGCAGACCCTGGGATCAGCTTTCAAATGCTAATGTCTGTTTCAAAGAGATTTCGTATTTATTTCGCAGCTCTTTAAATAGTTGCATGGCTTTAGATGGAATGTACGCAAACGAGTCACGCGCTCGCTCGTGTGGCGAGGAAGGGGATCATGGGTACGATGATGGCGAGTCTATTAACAGTTGTGTTTAAGTAGCTCTGACCCGAACCACGGCTCAGAAAATAAATAGATCTCAAATTAGCAAAGGAGACGGGGGATGAAATGTGGTGACATTTTAGCCAAATGAATCTCCTTCATCATTATCACAGGGGCTTAATTAGCAATCCCGGCGGAGGGACGAGAGGAATGGAGGATTGCTCATTCCACCTCCATGGCAGCTGAAACCACGATCCCGGAGGTCGGATCATCTGAAGACTTCGCCTAATCTCTCAGATTAATTCATGGAGGCATTTGAGCCCTTGAGAAAATGAGAAGGCAGATATGCGTAACTGCCTCCTGGCCTTGCTGTTTTCCTGTTTTTAGCTGTTGTTTCAGCCACCCCCGGTAAGCACCCTTGAGCAATGCAGGTCTGGCTGACACCAGGAAGAACCCGCTCTGGCCTCCGAGTCTCTCCGTATCAATGCCATGACTACTAATGCCTTCATAACCGAGGAACATCTGCCAAGTAACATAGAGAAACCTGTGAGGAAGGATCTATCATTCACCACCTACACCTTTTTTATAATTAATTCAGTAGTGATTGCTTAAAGACTACATGTGAAGTACAGATGTGTATATACAGATCATCTATATGTATGGGGAGAGCATTATCTGTGTGAAATTCACCGTGTGGTCATTCACTTTGTGAAAATATACTTTTCTGGCTTAATTGTTTTGGATACAATCGTAACACTTTCAAATAAGAGTCAGTTTAGTCTAGGATAATGTTAGCATATGGTAAGATTCTTTGATAGAAGTCTCTTATGTTCACTAAGGCTGCATTATTTGTCACATTATTTATCAGTGTCACATGATCCTTCAGAAATCATTCTAATATGCTGATTTGTTGCTCATATTATTATCAATGTTGAAAACATTTGTGCTGCTTAATATTTTTGTGGAAACAGTGATACATTTTTTCAGGATTCCTTGATAAATGGAAAGTTCAAAAGAACAGCATTTTTTTATATATAATTTTTTTCAATTTTGTTTAATTTAATGCATCCTTCCTGCATAAATGCATTTCTTAGTTTATTTCTTTCTTTCAATAAAATATATATATATATATATATATGATATACCCTATATACTTTTGAACCACAGTATATGCTAATACATGAAGTTATAGAAGTTACCATAGTGTAAATGAATTATAAATGTAAATGAAAAAGAAATAATTATTAGCAATAATATATTTACTATTTAATTTTAATGCATCATTTTTATAAAAGAAATAATTTTGTACTGTAAAAGTCTGGGTAAAAGTATTGTTCATTATGAACAATTTAAACCTTATTCTAAAGTTTTACCAAGCACTTAATGTACACCATTTTTATATTCATATCATCCTTATATGGTAAAAACGGAATGAAATAAACAAATTGGCTTCCAAGGCAATAAACAAACGGGCTTCCAGGGCCATAATGTCACGTTTAATGATCTAAAACTAATTCAAGTGAGTAGACCAAGCAGATATGTTGTCTGCAGTGCTTATTTCTTTGAGTTATATGTTGAATAAAATGGAAACAATTGATATATAAATTAACTCACTCCTTTCAACTGCTCCTTCAGATGCCATTTTTATTCTTTCAATCAAACGCCGAATCACACACAAGAATGTGGAATATAACAAGCAGTGAAAGATACACCTGTGCTCCCTTCAAAAATCAGCCAGATGAAGGTATGTTAGATGACAGGATGTGACATAAACATTGCATTCAGACCTGCTTTGTTGCAATCTCCAAATACTGTCTTGAAGACAAGACAGCCTTTTTACAGCACACATGAAATGATATTGGATTGTTTATTGGATAGTGGCACTTTATCTTATTCATTCATTGAGAGCTCAACCAATATCTGAACATGTACTTGACTGACAGCATTTAAAATTAACGGGGCGTTTGAAAACGAGATTGTTTTTAAAAAGACAATTCAGAAATTGTCAGAAATTCAGAAATCTTGGAGGCTAAAACACTGGCATGAGAAAGCTCATTTTAGAAATGGTCTATAGGAATCTTGTTGATACGACTATGTCTTTTAATATGACTATGTCATATGGTGTGCTGACTATTAAACAGTGTTGGGCAGTAACGCGTTACTAGTAACGCAGTTACTTTTGACATTAACTCATACTGTAACGCATTACTTTTAAAATAAATTAACTCCGTTACCGTTACCATATGGTGCGTTTGTCCGTTACTTTTTTAAATTAATTCATTTTGGCTGAAGTGTAGCCTACAGCCTAACCTGTTTACAGCAGCGACGCATTGTTGGTGGTAGGGTTGCCACCCGTCCCTTAAAATACGGAATTGTCCCGTATTTACAAGTAAAATGACGCGTCCGTATCAAATCAATAAGGGACGTGATTTGTCCCGTATTTTACATAAGGCCCACACATAGTCTAGTTGGATAAAAACATAGGCTTTACTATACTAATAGCAAATAGCCTATAAATAAATCAATTTCACAATAATGTTACATTATGATTAGAATCAAATGAATTTTGTCCATTTTCTTAGCTTAGAAAATGCACATTTATACGGGCTGAATTTTATAGGCCTAAAATAAATATTGTTTAGTAATTATGTGAATTACACTGCGCAAACTACTACCCACCGAATGAAGAAGGGTTGGCTCTCAGTCTCCACAGAACAAAATATTCATTTTATTTTATTTTTAGTGTTCGCATTTATGAGGAAAAAACAATGTTATGGACGTGACAGTTCTCCGTTACGGACGCGACGCGCTCTGAAAGCGGCACTAAAAGATGCTTTAATACTTGCAGAGACATCAAACAGAAAGCACAAAACCTTTCTTTAAAGTGAATTTCGTTTTGTATTAATTGTATCTTAATTTTAATCAATGTTTCATCAACCAATTGCCTGGATTTAATAAATAAGAAGTAAATATAGCAGACGATAGATAATCACAAAATGGAGGCGCCGGCGCGTGAACTGGAGCTCGTCTCATAAATGAACCGAAACTCGGCGTATAAGGTAACCTACTTGCCTCACAGACATGTCTACTTTTAAACAGAACAATTCAAAACGAAAGAAAACAGACTACAGACTGCTCTCTGCTTATGTAATCCATATGAAATGTGCATTTCTCTCTGGCGTGTCTACTGCGAAGATCGCGAGTCAGCATAGTGAGTCACCTCAGAAATCCTTGTGATATATTCAGTTTGTGCTGGTCTGACTCAAATAAAATAGTGTTTAAAAATTACTTTCTGTTTAAGTCAGTTTTGTGTTTGTATAGACCATAACGCATAAAAGGGCATTACTGGGAACATTAAAGAATGTTTTTTTTTTAAAGTAACTAAAAAGTTACTTTTAACAGTAACGCATTACTTTTTGGTGTAAGTAATCAACAAAGTAATTGAGTTACTTTTTGAATGAAGTAACTATAACTGTAACTAGTTACTATTTCTTAGTAACTAGCACAACACTGCTATTAAAGGGATAGTTCGGTCACGTTTCATTTTTGGGTAAACGGTCTCTTTAAAGCAAAGCAAAAATTGTCTAGGCTGGTTAATGTATAGCTAGTGCAATTGTAGGAAAGACATAAATACCACTGAATGATATGTATCAAAAGTTAAACAAAAAGCATTGGTTATTAGAGGATTCTTCTCATCTCTTACATTCTCAATTTCAGTTATTACCATAAGGTGACGTGTGGGCGAGTAAAAATGTGTACCAGATGTCATTTGTGCCAACTGCCACTAGAATTTTAAATGTTGAGACATGAATATGAGTAGGTGTGGATGTGTATGCATATTGTATATCTACACATTGGAATTTCATATTGTTTTTAAATATGCATATTGTGATTTTGTGTTGTTGTCCTTGTGTGTGATGTATAGTGAAGCCAAAGACACATTTCCACTTGTGGATAATAAAGGAACTAAATTAAAACTAAACTAGTTTAATGTTCAAAATCCTGTATGCGGGATTTATTGTGTATATTATTAGCCCTATAGGAAGTTATTCCACTGTTCAGTTGTAGATTGAGAAGGAGCTTTTGGGAGCAACATTGCAAACACATATAATCACACATTTTAGCGTTGATAACTGGCAGCTTTGCTGGTTCACTTTTTAAAGCTTTTATTTTGTGGTCTGTGTCCTGCTGAAAGAGCCTCCCTTGACTTAAGTGAGCAACAACTCTTGCTTTCTGAAGTATGGCCAAGATGAGAACAGCGTAAATTCAAGTTTGATAGGATAACAGGGTCATTATGTGAGATAATAAAACCATAACCTGCAGCTAATGACGGCAGTGACTTTGATGAGGTCATTCTTGGTAATTTGGGTCAATGTGTGTGATGTGCATATCTGCTCGAACAGTTTAATTGTGCAGAACAGAAGAAAAAAAGATCAATAATTTACTCTGAAATTATAAATAATAAAGCGAAAGTTAAGCAGTGTCCAAAGAAGGTTCAACTTCACTTCAACTTTAGCCAAAAAATGTGTTAAAGCCAGAGGAGCAGCAACCATTTTTTGAAATGTAATGTGTTGTGAAATATTAATAATTATATTTATTTACTATTTGCTTTCTTCTTCCATTTACAAATTTATTTAAAATATTCTATTTTTTTGTAAAGTTATTTATTTGCTTCTTAGTTTTTTTTAAATATAAGAACAATATATTGTTATTATGACAACATGTTTTTTTTACATTGCTTTAACTCTAAAGCAATTTTCAAAATTATATATATATATAATATTAAAGGTGCTCTATGTAACTTTTAGCGGCCTCTAGTGGTAATGTTTCAGATTGCAACCAAATTTTACAAGAGCGCTCGTGCTCGAACTCATAGACAATATACCGTCTATTACGCAAATATCTCGGCGAATACTAGACGGATTCGGCGAGCACCGAGCTCGTTGGGACCATCTAGTCGAGCTGAAAAGAACCATATAAGTTCCATAGTTTTTGGTGGTGTTTTCACGGAGATATTAGCAGAAAACCATCGGGCGCGCTGCAAAATTGCGGACGCCGGTGACGTCACGATCTCAGAAGAAAATCGCTCGTATCTCTGGAACGCAAAGACCCAGAGAGCTCAAATTCGGGGGAGGAGGTCCCAGGGGAACCCTTGCCCGAACGCTAGAGTGGCGGGCCTCAGGGATGCCCCCTACCGGATCGCCGTTCGCTGGGACCCCCGATTTCGAACGGCTATAACTCGGGGAGCCGGGCGAGTTGGACCTCGGGGGTGGGCTCGTTCGAAAGGCCCCGTCCAGCACTGCGAACGATTAGAGTCTTGGGAATATTGATCAAAGATTGACTGAGATATAAGCCGAAAAACGTGCGCCTTTAACCGTAATAATTAATGCAGGTGTGCCTGATTATTGTTACTGAGGCCAGGCACACCTGGATTAATCAGTTTGTCCAATAATGACAGACAGGAAACAAAGGGCTGGCTGAAGTTCAGGAAGTAGTGAAGCTGTGCATAAAGCCTATAGACTGTATATAAGGAGAGAGGCTCGGGAATTATATAATATTTTTTTCTTCTCCATTTTTATTTAAAATATTTCTAGTTTTTGTAAAACTGTGTTCTAGTTTTATTATATTATAGTTACTATTATATTTGCATTAAATTACATAATATTATATATTTAGTTATTTATTTTGTTTTCTACCATCTACACCTTGATTTAAAATAATTCTAGTTTTTGTAAAGATGTTTTCTAGGTTTTAGTTTTTAAAATATAATAAGAAAAACATGTTTTGTTATATTTGAAAGATTATATTATTTAATAATATTTTTTTTTCCTTCTCCATATTCTTTTAAAGTATTTCTAGTTTTTGTATTATTATATTATATTAATTATATTTTTCCTGTTGTTTGGTGTAGTTTCCTTAAATCTGTCATTCTTGTATTCCCAGGCTGTTAAATAATCAATTAAATAATCAAGCCGTCGCAAGGAGTGTACACTTTGGTTTAGAGTTTCCTGTTGTTTTCATTGTCATTTGCACTATTGTTGTTGTGTTTTTCAGCTTTAACAAGCATGGCAAATTCTGTTGCACCCGTGAAGCATCGAACGAAATGATTCTGATTCAAATTTCTACAATGAGACGCTAAACAATTCTGTGTAACGGCATTGTGGATCTCTCGTGAGACGGTCTTGGCGTGCAGGTAAACACACAAACACACTCCCACATGCACCATTTATGCTTAATATCCACCTGCTCATGCACGCACTGACATTAATTTAATCATATACACAATGTGCCAATCAAGGACCCATTGTTTCCTCTCATTGATGCGAGCTGCAAGCAAACAAGCGTTGTTTTAGTCTATCATCTCTTAACAGATGATTGTGCTCCTATCACTCACGTTGTGTGTGGCTGCAGATGCTAGGTGTCAACTAACACACAGGAGGAAGCGAGCACATTAGCATCGTTATTTTGAGACTTATCCTCCACGTGTCAATCAACACTCCAATTACAAACTGCTCCCAATACCTCTCATCTGTCAGACATATCTGATTGGCTTATTTGCTTGGGTGCTGGTTGTTCAAAAGCTCAAAGAGCAAACCCTGACTGAATGTCATATCTAAATTTACGCACTACGTGTCACAGGTTTATTTTTTGAGCGTGCCCTGTCAAGTTTGGCGTCCTAATTAAAAAGTTTGAAATATTTTAACTTCATTAAAAGACAGCGGGTGCATAATTATCGGTTTGTGATGGGTACTACACACTTATTATTATTATTTAGAAGGTATTTATGATTCAGCTACTTGCACAACTGTTTGGATTAGCTTCATTAAAGCTGTGATTCTTGTATTCCCAGAGATCGTGACACACATGATGCTTTTGAAATCATACTAATATGCTGATTTGGTGCTCAAGAAACATGTTATTATCAAAGATGAAAACAACTGTGATGCTTATTTACAAAAAAAAAAAAAATCTGGATTCTTTGATGAATAAAACTGCCTCTTTTGATCATTTTAATCCATCATTGCTGGATAAAAGTATTATTAGATTATAGATTATTTTTCACTGCCCCAATGACTTTTGAAGGGTATATGTGCTTTTATTTTCGTTCTGTGTAACACACAGAATTTATGAACATTAATTTGTATACTCAGATTATAGTGACTATGTCTGTGAAACTTCAAAAAGGACCAAATGCACTATAAAATCACCATAAAAATGCAGAGTTAAATACATGTCATGGTGCTTTAAGGTGTTTTCATTTAATTTTGGCTCTTTTATGGTCACTATCTTGTTTTGAAAAGAGTTGTGGGAAAATTCTACAAAATATTTCATGGGAAAATGAACACCAAATGCCTTTGGAACGTAAATAATGATTTATTTTTCTTGTATTCCTTAAATATTTCTCTTTAGCTGTGCTGTACAGATCGATCATGCTTGTGAACATGGAAACGGTTGTTTACGGATATTTCTGTTTATATGACAGACGATCCTTTCACCATCTCTTTCAGAATAGAGATATTACCCATATTGAATTTGTGCCAGCCACAAGTGGCTTATTAACTGCGAATATCCATCAGTAGAGTCAATACAGCTGTGAATGTTTAATTACATTTCAGCCAGAGAGAAGAGTGATCTATAATTTCACACTGGCACAAATTAAGACGTTCATCCGCGGCCAATGCGCCACGGTATGTTCCGTGTTGGGATTTTTTTTTTTGCATTGGAAAATCCATTTCACTTTAAAAACCTCATTTGAGCTACAGCTATGATTATGTTGAATGGCTTCCTCTCTTCTGTTCCTCCCCCAGTCGGTCTGTTCATAGAGTTTAATGTTCAACTCCCGGTTTAGCTTGGTTTGCTCTGAGAGCGATGTCTCTGTTAGCTGAGCTGCCGCGTTTGTCGACCTTGGCCTTCGGAGAGAAATTGCAAATGCCAAGGAAATACTTCCTCATTAGTTTTACCCTTAGCCTACAGCCTTCACGGCGGGAGACATGATATAATCAGAGTCTTTGCGAGGCTCGGCTTGTCTAGCCTTTCTCTATACAGCCAAAGTCCGCCATCAAAAGCAATTCCCCTTATTTATGGGGTTTTTTACCAAGTGGTCCACAAAGAATCAAGCTCGGAAAGGGGAGAGAATCCCTATAAAATTGACTGACATGGGGGAAGCCCATGTAAAACACTCTTTATAGCTCTAAAACCACACGTAAATGGAGGCCCTTGCCGTGTGAGAGGCCATAAAGATTGAATAATGAAATCAAAACAAGCTTTTTTATTATTAGGCTGTTATTCTATGTGCACGACTGTAACTCGTTTCACTTGTGGCGTGAGATGGCGTTTTACTATCCATCTTAATGCATCAAACTCTGTAATCAATGCCGTGGTTTGTCCTGCCGGCACAGGCACAATGCACAGCTCATCCGTCCTGATATCAAATATTGTTGATGTTATTGTTGGTTACAGACATTACTACTCAGCTCCGTGTTACGCGAGCATTTTTCACAAGCGTTTCTGATGCAAATGCGCATTACGTGTTTAACGGCCCCTGTAGAACAGGACAACAGCCTGAATAGGAAAATGCTGCATGATGCAGTATTGTATTTTAAGGCTCTTCTTTGTGTTCATCTGAACGTTATCATATGCACTCTCAGCAGTCCTTGTTTTCATTTTCCATGTAAAGAATCCATCGATACAATTTTATTTTAAAATCACATCGCTATATGTACTGTTATTTCCTCTGCTTACACCAAGGACGCTTTCCTGCATTGATTCAGAGTGAGAGGGGTAAGAATATCCCCCTCTTTCCTGGCCCATTAAATTCCCTTAATATGTCTGCATGATATTGATTTCATATGAACCCCCACTTTGATGTTTGCAATTTCAGAGTCATATTTCAGTCCGGCACACACCGACCGACCTCTCTTTGTCGATTGGTTTGTCTTGACTGTACTTGAAGATACGATTCAATAAAGGCAACCATATTAACTGCAGGCAGTTTCAGAATCATGTCTTGTTTGATGCAATTAAGTGTAATTTTCGAGCAATTTTAGTGTGTTTCTATAGGACTGCACATTTAACATTCATTTAGTGTGATTAATTTACACAACAAAGTAGCACAATTAGTTATGCTCTTTAACAGCTTGAAGTACTATTAATTGATGAATCCAATGAATCAACATATAATTAATTCGATTTAAAATATATAAATGCGTATGTGTTTATGTACAAATATTAAGCCTGTATACAAACACAAGCATAAAAGCCATGCTCTATTTAGGCTGTTCTTTCATGTTGCTTGCGCAGTTGAACATTCCAACTTTTGCATTAGCGTTATGTACCGCCATAGATCCGTGGGAGGTCTCCGCTGAGCTGCATGGGAGATATATATATATTTTCTCTGCTTTCTCAGAAGCCCCATTCCCACAGAGCATAAAGTAAAACTCAGTGACAGGCTGTGCGATTAAAAAAACATCTGCACACTGTCATTCAGTCCTATATTAAAGTTTTATAGAAAGTAAAACTAAAGTGTCAAAGTACAGATTCTGAACACTGCCAAAGTTTTTGAATGGAAAAACTCAGAGTGATATAATGAAACCGGAAACTCTGAATCTACCCATGGGAATTTCACGAGAAATGGTTGACGTGCAACATGACATTCTTTAGTAATTCTTTAGATTAGATTCACGGAATATGAGGTTGTTTGAATGTTACACAATTTTTATATTTGCAGATGTTTTATATCTTGTGGCTTTATTGCACTTGTGTTATATGTTGTAGCTCTGTATTTGCTGAACCTTTATGACCATAAACATTTTATGTGTGTACAGACATGAACCTTGTACAATGAACCCTGAGATATTTGTTAAAATATGCCATTCTGTTCTATTTTAAGCTCTTTATGAGCCTTCTTCTCTCCTGTTTTCAAACCAGTTTTTAGTTTTGCAATTCTGTTTTGTTGCGCAGAAACCTTATAAAAACACAAACTTTTTACTTTATAAAGTTCAACACCTTTCCTTCACAGATCGTATCGATGGTCAGAGAGTATTAACCTGATTAATGGTGTTATCATTGGACCTGGTGTGTCTCAGATATGGATGTGTGGTTAATAAGTGCAGACGTTTTTTCATGTTTTTTGGAGAAAATGGTTGTACGGTCTTGTAAGGTTTGTAATGTCAGTCAATGGATAGAAACAGTACATTACCGGTAATTAAAATAAAGCAATGTTTATGTATATATATGTGTGGACTTGGATATGTTGTATTACCCTTTATGCTGCACACTTTAAAAAATAGTTTTATTGTTTGTTTTTTAATTCATGCAGAAATTACATTAGGAATAGTTTCATTGAGAATCATTGCAAAATCTTAACAGCTAAGCAAAATAAAACCACTTATTCCCATTATCAATCATGCACATTTGATCTGTTTGAAGACTGAAAGAGTTCTGCATAACAAAGCTCTATTTTTAAGTATCATCATTTGTTGAGTAGTCTGATTCACTGGTGTACATTTACAGTCTTATTTTTGGCTCACCGTAAGGAATTATATTTTTGTAGTGATACAGTATTGTTTACTGAAACAATCTTAGTCCACTGAATGCATGCACAGGAGGAAAAATGCAATGATGCAAACCTCAAGGTCAGTTATACTGCTCAACAGCTATGGTCAGATGAGCATATGACCACTCCAGGGTTTGTGGCATCTCGAAGAGTTTTTGCCTGAGCTGGCCGACTAGGAGGTATGACCCCTAGGAAATGAATTTTAAAAGTTGTCCATTCTCCCAGAGTCATTTGCAGGACTTGCCTGAGGTCTTTGGTGTCACTGAAGAGGATCGTTCTGCCATCTATGAAATTTTTCCTTACTGTTTCAAGGTATTTCTCTGGGAAGCTTAGAAGCTTAGACAGCTAAAAAAGAAACAAATGCACATATTTATAAAAAAAAAAAGACCATATCATTTGAAAAACAGTAAAATATATCCAGCATACATACAGTATACACTCACCGGCCACTTTATTAGGTACACCTGTCCAACTGCTCGTTAACACTTAATTTCTAAGCAGCCAATCACATGGCGGCAACTCAGTGCATTTAGGCATGTAGACATGGTCAAGACAATCTCCTGCAGTTCAAACCGAGCATCAGTATGGGGAAGAAAGGTGATTTGAGTGACTTTGAACGTGGCATGATTGTTGGTGCCAGAAGGGCTGGTCTGAGTATTTCAGAAACTGCTAATCTACTGGGATTTTCACGCACAACCATCTCTAGGGTTTACAGAGAATGGTCCGAAAAAGAAAAAACATCCAGTGAGCGGCAGTTCTGTGGGCGGAAATGCCTTGTTGATGCCAGAGGTCAGAGGAGAATGGCCAGACTGGTTCGAGCTGATAGAAGGGCAACAGTGACTGAAATAACCACTCGTTACAACCGAGGTATGCAGCAAAGCATTTGTGAAGCCACAACACGCACAACCTTGAGGCGGATGGGCTACAACAGCAGAAGACTCCACCGGGTACCACTCATCTCCACTACAAATAGGAAAAAGAGGCTACAATTTGCAAGAGCTCACCAAAATTGAACAGTTGAAGACTGGAAAAATGTTGCCTGGTCTGATGAGTCTCGATTTCTGTTGAGACATTCAGATGTTAGAGTCAGAATTTGGCGTAAACAGAATGAGAACATGGAACCATCATGCCTTGTTACCACTGTGCAGGCTGGTGGTGGTGGTGTAATGGTGTGGGGGATGTTTTCCTGGCACACTTTAGGCCCCTTAGTGCCAATTGGGCATCGTTTAAATGCCACGGCCTACCTGAGCATTGTTTCTGACCATGTCCATCCCTTTATGGCCACCATGTACCCATCCTCTGATGGCTACTTCCACCATGTCATAAAGCTCTAATCATTTCAAATTGGTTTCTTGAACATGACAATGAGTTCACTGTACTAAAATGGCCTCCACAGTCACCAGATCTCAACCCAATAGAGCATCTTTGGGATGTGGTGGAACGGGAGATTCGCATCATGGATGTGCAGCCGACAAATCTGCGGCAACTGTGTGATGCCATCATGTCAATATGGACCAAACTCCCTGAGGAATGCTTCCAGCACCTTGTTGAATCTATGCCACGAAGAATTGAGGCAGTTCTGAAGGCAAAAGGGGGTCCAACCCGTTACTAGCATGGGGTACCTAATAAAGTGGCCGGTGAGTGTATATGTTAGGGGTCAGTAAAATTTTCTTTTAAAGAAATTACTTTCATTAGGCCATGAGACGGGACCCCAAATTTGGGCTACCGGTACCATTTTGAGGGATTAAATTTCTTTTTGATTTTCATGAAGGTACACATCTCTAGTGTTGGAAAATGTGTGATAGCATCCGATCCATGGTAGCTTTCATTAGAAATCGACACTTATATCATCCTACCTCAAGGTAAGGTGTTCAGTGACTACAAGAGAGAAAAATGTATCCTTTTATAATTTTAAAAATGTATTTAAAAAAAGTATAATTTTTTTATTATAAAAATGTATAAAATTTTATAAAATTTTTATAAAATTTTAAATTTATTTTAAGATAAATTCATTTATCCTTTTTCTTGACATAAGTTTGAAAATCGTCCTCCGTAACCAAAAACTACCTTGAATCTA
The DNA here is from genome assembly GCF_029890125.1 of Rhinichthys klamathensis goyatoka. Taxonomy (NCBI): domain Eukaryota; kingdom Metazoa; phylum Chordata; class Actinopteri; order Cypriniformes; family Leuciscidae; genus Rhinichthys; species Rhinichthys klamathensis. Next base: position 2,291,805 of record NW_026606601.1, read on the forward strand.
ATGCTATCACACATTTTTCAAATACAGGGTCAAATACCTACACAAAAATCACCATGCGGTTTAATCCCTCAAAATGGTACCAATCAACCCTCTGTCTCACGGCCTCTACATTCAGCAAGGACGCATTAAATGATCAAAAGTATGTTACAAAAGATTTCTATTTCTATTGTATCGCAGTTTGTGCAAAATTTTAAGTCTTTCACAACTGTCTTTCAAAATTAATAATAATAAGAAATATTGTTTGAGCACCAAATCAGCATATTAGAATGATTTCTGCAGGATCATGTGACACTGAAGACTGGAGTAATGATGCTGAAAATTCAGCTTTTCCATCACAGGAATACATTACATTTTAAAATATATTACGATAGAAAACAGTTATTTTAAATTGTAATAATTTAACAATATTCGGTTTTACGTTTTTTTTTTTGTTTTTTTATTATAAAATAAATGTTGTCTTGGTGAGTAGAAGAGACTTTCATTAAACAAATATTTAAAAATAAAATCACCAACCCCAAACTTTTGTATATACTAGTCACCTTGGAATTATAAGGTTCTATCTGACATTTTTGTCATATTCTTATTTTATTCTGTGACAACTTATTTACATTATGTGATGTTTTTTTTTTTTTTTTAAGTTGTGTAAGGTTCTATCTACAAAGTCGAATGGAATGCAAAAACTTTGAAGCTCAATATCTCAAAACCGCTCAGAATACAGATACAACCTTACAATTCCAAAGTGGTGATGTATATATATATAAGTATAAAAAGAGTGCTATGTCAAAACTAACTGCTGCTTTGACTTTTTTCATACAAACCTCTTGACAAATATCATCAGTTTTCATGTTCACTACAGCTTGTGATGAGAGGGACAGGAAAGCATTTCTCCCTGCTATCTTCAGTCTGCGGCTCCCACGAACCCTGGCCAGCTCGTTCTTGATGGAGTAATTTAAGTTCACTGTGCAAAGCTGAAACATTTCCAACTCCCCTACAGTGAACCGGAAGTCTTTCCTAAGGAAAACCTCAAACAGCTCAGGGTCTCCATCTCTTTCTAGAAAGTTCTCCACCTCATTTCCAATGATGCAGAGTTCCAGACTATTGTAATTGAACACGTCCCATATTGTCTTGGTATTATCAGCAGCACAGAATGATCCGTCTATCTCGTTACTCTGTTGGTCATCTTCAACACATTGAATAATCCAACTTAATCTGCAAGGCCAGCGGTCCACCAAAACCACCCAAGCTGCTATCTTCTCTGGAGGTGGAGGCTCCAATTTTTGGGTCTCCATAATCATAATGGTCACTCGAATTGAGTTAATCACTCGTCTCATGGACATGGTGTTTCCAGACATATATGATTGAAGTTTGCTTTTATGTCTTGAGAAGATGCAAGAAAATGCAGACTCGATTAAGCTATCCACTTCATTTAGATTAAGTTCTGTTGCAGCAAAGGTTTTAGAGTTTCCCTTGTTTGCAATCAAAGGGGTGACTTGTTCTTCTTCAGTCTCACTGTACTTTACACAATACTCATCTTCAACAGAGAACGATGTCACAGGACCTGAAGTAGATGCAGCAGTCCCCTCAAGAGGAATGTCTTCAGAGATCTCAGACTGACCACGGACAATGTTTTCAAAGAGGCTGGACTTTGATGCATCAGATAGTGGAGGTACGGTGAAGGGCAGTGTGATTATACGATCTAGAAAGTCATATGCAGAGTCTCTTTTGTTTAGACAACTTTCTGCCTGTTGGACCTGCCTAACCAGGACTTCTGGATCAACAGCAAGCACAGAAATGAAGGGACTCTCTTCATCAGATAGGAGAATGTTGATGGCATCCAAAACACCGACAATTTTCTTCGGTGTGCAACGATCCAAGTTGGTGATCTCCAACACCACCCTGATCCTCCTCCTTTCGAAGATCTCCATGAAGTAAATAAAGCAGCACAGCAGTCTCATCTCCTTACGAATTTCATGCATTAGTCCCAGCTGCTGACTTACCTTCTTGTTGTCCAGCCCTTGTCTAATTTTAAGGTCTTGGTTGACGATGAGGTTCTTCAACAACAACAATATGAATCGTAGAGCTCCAACTGCAGGAACACCAAGTACAGCGATGGCAAAACCTTCCAGTACACCATACCCACTCGTCGATTCAACTTTTTCTCCTTCTTTGTAGTCCTTCAGATCTGAAAATCCAAATATAATGAGAGGAACCAGAATAAGGAGTGAACCAATGAATCCCATGAATATTAGTGCCCAAATGGGGATGCAGCCCAACTTTTTGGACCTCCAGTTCTTTGGAATATCCTCAATCTTCTTCTTTCCTGCATCTTTCTCATTGTCGTGTTGGGCAATCCGGAAAAGCCCCAGCTGGAGCTTACCAAAGCTGTTTTGAAGAGCCTTGCACAACTGCATTACCAGTCCAGCCCAGAGCAGGTCACTGCCTGCAAAATGCCACGCGCTGAACCTCACGAACAGATAACGAATGTTCTTCATGTTCTGGTTCTGCTCCGTCCACACGGGCCGATAGAAGAGGAGCCGCAAGATCAGAGAAAGCAGATCAGAAACAGACGGTGTAATTGAGCGAGGCTTTGGTTCCTTAGTGTACTTTTCTCTTCTTTTTGCCTCTTGGTCCATATGCACTGCAAATGGGAGATAAAGAGGCAAACACATCAAAATCTCCAAGACATCTGGGAGGATTTGTAGGGTCAGTCATTTTAAGTTGTTTGAAAAAAGTGCACACACTTACGCTCGATGTTCTTGAGCACCGTGTTGATCCTGTTGTGACATTCTGAATACAGACCCACCGTCACAGGAGAAGAAACCTTTGTGAGGGTTTTTGATAATGCATAAGCATACACATTATCAGAGGGAATATCCGTCACTAGAAAGGAAATAAAGTTAAAACCGCTGACATTTTCAACTATTTGAGGTTTCGTAACCCATATAATGTGTTATCTTGACTAAAACACAATGATTTATGCCTTTACTACACTACAAGGAATAATTTACTCATAACCTATTTTTTGGCCAGTATTTGATTTCAGGGTGAGGTCTACCAATTCATCAATTTGTTTTCAATCATGAGCAGCACAATGTTGACACACATGGGTGAAGAAGGTCGCATAAATGCAGATAAGACCAATAAATACATACAGTGTGATAAATATGCAAAAGACAAGAAGAAAGAATAATGGATTAAATGTTAACAATAGGTGGATGACTCTCAGATAGAGTTATAAAGCTGAATGTGAAGTGTATCATTATTTTGTATCACTAATATAGTGCTGTAACTATTGATTTTTCTATCTTTATTCAACAGCTTTTTTTGTTTGTCTAGTTTCTTGAGTTCTTGAACTCAAGAATTCTCAAGTATACTTGAATATTGAGGTTACAATTCCTTTTGTATTATGTATTACGCACCCTTTTCGGTTGCCATCTGTCCTGTATTTTTCCGTCTTTAGAAAACCCAAAATCTTGTTTCATTCACCAGTGTTCCTGGAAATGAAACCAAAATACAGAGCCATTACATTGCAAAAAAATTCCAAACGCATAAATGTTGATGTGCATGAACACTAATTTCTTGCTCTCTTTTGCTGAATTTCTGAAACAAATACTATGAAGCAAAGCATTTCTTTCATTTAATTCAGCTAGGCAATATCTTCCCAGAAAGGAAAAGCATACCAGATAATATGGCAAAAGCTTACCAATCTACATGCTGACAGCAACATATTAAATTGGAATGTATATAAAATATATCTCTTTAACAGTTTGTGTTGCACTTTTGAAATGAAGCCACCATGCAAAGCTATTTGAATCTCTTACTATGAAAAATATGATAATGAGGAACAGAATGTCTCACCTTCACCCAGCAGAATTAACAAGCAATCCTCCAGGCACTGTTTACAGCAAAATTGCTAGTAGACTAATGTCATTCTCCATTTTCAGAGATATTTCATGTAGACAGAGGAAGAAGGCTTTTGTTTTACCAGATGCAGTAGAGTAGAGAGAAAGTGGAAGAGCATGTTTGCTGGTGTGTAAACATTAACTGAGAAGGAATAAACTTTGGGCCAGTTGTAGTTGAACTTTGGACCAAACCTTAAACCTGACTCTGTATGTAATTGATAACTACAATATAATTTATAACTGATATTTATGTATTTATTGCTACAGTTATTAGTGATACAGTCATGCAAGTTTACTTATCAAACATCCAAAAATAAAATGGATCACTTTTGTGCAAAGCAGCAGAACTGGCACTATTTAATTTCTGTTGAACTTTGATCTACATGTTACGTGCAAAATTGACACCTGCATTCATATTTTTACTGCATTTTAATTCTATAATTTTATATTGAATATTATTCTTATGTAGCAGGGCTCAAACAGTAAGGATGACCTGCAGGTCAGAGGCCAGTGTGAGAGTTTGGGGCCAATTAATGGAATCGTCATGTTCCACAGTTTGTTGCATAAGATTGATCATCTTCTTTTGTACATGTACTGTACATAGATTTGTGTAACTTGTGAACATTAGGCTGTGACATTTAGTTTGAATTCTGCTTGTTAGCTAACATAGATAAGGTTAGCTAACTTATGAAAATCTTGGTGTGATAGCATCAGTAAGAGTGGGTTGAAAATTACAAGCTACTTGTACTATGTTTACTATGTTCTTTCTTGTATGCCATCCTTTTCCATTTTTAAAAAAATGAATTTATGTCTTTAAATTTCCTGTAATTGTAACCACTGTATACAATTCATAAAAATGATTCATGTTGGGACATTTGAAAGGATTGACAGGGCAAGTAGAAATCTGAATACTGCAGTAGGAAAAATTCGCTTAGCCTAGGTATTCTTCTTTGTTCTGAGGCAACTTACAACGTGTGCCCTGTCCCAAATGGCACACTTCATGTACACTTGCAGACTTTTGGGGCCCTATTTTTACGATCTAAGCACAGGGTCTAAAGTGCAGGGCGCAAGTGCACTTAGGGTGTGTCTGAATCCACTTTAGCTATAGTTTAACGACAGGAAAAATGGTTGGCGCGCCCGATGCATGATCTAAAAGGGTTGTTCCTAATCTCTTAATGAGTAATGGGTGTGTTTTGGGCGTAACATGCAAAAAAACAAAACAATCAGAGTGTAATTTCCATTCCCTTTAAAAGCCAGTTGCGCTTGCGCAATGGCGGATTCACTATTAACAATGGCGGAATTTGCAAGCGGAAAGACCGAACGGCTCTCCAGAGAGCAAACGGATCTGCTTGTGCGCGAGGTTAAAGCGTAAAAGCAGACCATCTATGGGACAAGCCGGATTCCACCATATCTTTATGTACAAAATATTATTCTTTTACATTGTAATTTTTTATTTTCAATATTTGGCTAGTTTGTGTGCTTGCGTCCCTGTGTAATAAGCAGAGTGTACGCGTTGTGGACCCGCCTTACTAACGCGCTCTTTAAAGGTGCTCTAAGTGATGTCACACGTTTTTTAGGCCAAAACTTTTTTTTGTCACATACAGCAAACTTTTCCTCACTATCCGCTAGCTGCCTGTCCCCTGAACACACTGTAAAAAAACGCGGTCTCTGCAGACACCCCAGGCTCCACAAACGGCAACAAAAACAAACTGGGCTTACCCGCACCACGAAACATAACAAACTGTTCCAGCCAATGACAGACAAGAAGGACTTGGGGGTGTGGTTTGGGGGGTTAGTGTGCGGATGAGGAGGAGGGAGGGTCTAGCTAGCCTCCGTTTTGTTTGACAATAGTTCGAACATCAACAAGAAGTGACGTCACCCAGGATCGCTTAGAGAACCTTTAAATAACAAAAAAAAAATTGTATTGTAAAAATAACAGTCTATTTCAGTTTCCTCAAAATAGCAACGCGCCAACAATGCGCCTGAACACGACTCGTTTTCAGACCAGCACGCCCATGGGCACACAAATGGGCGCAAATGGATTTGCTATTTTAACAAAGTGGTGCAGGACGTGAAAATTATAACTAGCAAAAAACACTTGCGTCGCGCTTGGTGTGTATTGCGCCGGGTGTATGATAGGGCCCCTGGACTGCCATGTGAGTGTGTTCGTTCAGTCCACAAGACTATAGGGTGTCCCATTTGTCATTTTAGGTAACAGATGCATTTTATGGCCGATATGTGCCCTCAATGTACACTTTTGCCAAGCACGCAAACCTGCGAGCTCTGCTGCAGACTTCTACAGTCAAAGCAACATTACGTCACGAAAGTGTGGACTTTAAAGGGATAGTTCACCCAAAAATGAAAATTCTGTCAGTAATTACTCACCCTCATGTTGTTCCAACCCTGTAAGACTTTCGTTCATCTTCGGAACACAAATTAAGATATTTTTTATTAAATCTGAGAGCTGGATCACTCCTCCATAGGCTTCTAAGGGATTGAAACTTGCCGGCCCAGAAAGGTTATTAAAGACATCGTTAAAATAGTCCAAGTGACTACAGTGGCTCAATCTTAAGTTTATCAAGTGACGAGAATACTAGTTGTGCGCAAAAAACAAACAAAAATAACGACTTTATTCAACTATTCAAGTTGAATAGTTGGCCTCGAGTGAGTTCACGTAGCGTAACAGCGCAGCGCTTCTGTGTTGTACGTCACACGTAGGCTCACAATTGGCTGAGCTGGTCATGTGTGTGATGCGTGTGACGTACAACCAGAAGCGCTGCGCAGTTTCACTACTGACAGAATTTTCATTTTTGGGTGAACAATCCCTTTAAAGCAGCACTAAGTAGGAATTCCGTTTTTGTCAAACAGCGACCCCTAGAGTCGCTGTGGAGTACTTGTACTGTCGTGAATAGCACTCACGCAGAGATGGCTCGCACTCACGGCCGGATCCCCTCCCCCTGTACACCGGTACCTGTTCAGTAGGATGGACGCTGTAACGAGTGGAAATAAGGTATGGCCCCTTTAAGAGTTGCGCGCGCCCTGTTTAACTGTCGGGAGTCTGTATTGTATGTGCGCCTCGAACACCACATGTATACGGCGCCGGGTTATTTCTGTTTGATGCTCATTTTATCAGAATTTTATCAGATCTGTTTTTTGCCGTAAAGCAATTCGTTACCTCGCGAGACCTGATATCACACGATACTTCCTAACACTGAGGCCGGCGCCCCTCCGGCCCAAAGTTGCAAGGGTGGTTTTGCGGCTCACAGGCACCAGGGGGGTGCGAGACGACCACCATTCAACACGAAATCAGTAATATAAACATTACAATGACTCCAAAGCTGTTCGGTTAAGGTAAAAAGTTACTTAGTTCACCTTTAAGTGCTCCATTTGGGACAGGGCCCAAGTGGTCTGATTTGTATGGAGCCCCTAAAGAGATATAGTGGTAGAAAAAATATGAGATGGTAGGAAAAAAAAAACATATTTAAAAACTTTTGCATTCCCCCATGAAACTTTCTCGGGGGAACGCAAACATTTTGAGAGCAAACATCAAGTTTCTTCGGGGAACGCAACATTTTGCAAGGGAATGCAAACTCCCTATATCTCATATTCTTTTCCCCACCACCATATCCCTCCGTAGATTTGACCATGTGGCTCCGTAGATTTGACCCAGCTACGGTAAACCTGAATATGCATTACTTAAAAACATGATGGAGCCATTTGTGAGCTGCACTTAGCTCGGATAATGCATGCCAGTATAGAGTCTGAGCCACAAGTGCCACAGATTTCAGTATGATTACCACATGCTATCCGTGAGCTCTCCCAAACAAAGAGATTAAGAATTTGAGTTTAGGAATTGTATTACCATTATAGTTTGATGTATGTTAATCACTGTATGATTTCAACAATTTCAGTTTTATTCTGTTATAAATCTACAATCGCATTTGCTTCTGTGTATTGTATTTCCTGCACCATGATGCAATAGAGCAGCGCAGAATATAACAACAGAATATCCTGTGTTTCTATGAAGGAACATTTTTATGTATTTTTCCTTGAAGGCACATCTGTCATAGTTGTCGAGGATACAAAAGGGGGGGAAGCTCAGCACAAACTAAACATGCTATTACAACTCTAAAATAGCACAATATAAAGAAAGAAAAAAGATGCAAGGACTGACAGCTCGGTGGCATTTTTAAAATAAATAACAATAATATGTTGTATTTACATGACAGGTAATACATTCTCAATTCACAAAACCACCTCCTCGGTTGTAATATTTCTAAAACCAAAATCATGTCGACATTTTGAGGTATTACCATTTTGAAAGCCCTAGTTGCTTTTTATTGGAAGACCGTGTTTAAAAATGCCTCAAGCTAATTCACTGCAGCTCTATTCAGCATGAACTTTATATTGAAAATGCTTGAATGACTGGTACTTTGTCAGGAGCTAATAACAGTTGGCTGTGCTTTCATGACTCTTTCAAAGTCAAACCTTTTCATTGGAGGTGCTGGATTTCCCTTTGTAGAGAGTGTGGGATTCTGTACATCTCTGTAAATAGATTTCCCAAATTAGATTCCCTAGGCTAAATTAAGTGTGCTAATTGGAAGTACAGCACCTCCCAAATGTTTCCCTTAGGATTAATTACAATTGCAGAGACAATCTATCGTGCCTGTTTTCTGCTGCGTAAGATACGGAGGATGTTCCCTGAATGGGTCATTGTATTTCCTCGTATGCATTTCAGGAGCAGCGGTTTTCTGTGAATGCGAACCATAGACTTGTGTTTGGAGCTGTTCATTGCTTTTCGAAATAAAAACGTATAAATAAAGAATCACATGAATGAATGACTGAAAAAAAAGAGGCTCGAGTCCAGAGTCAGGACAGGAGCACATTATTATTCATCAAAGAAAGTCATACCAGAGGGGGGCTGTTCATATTGGACTTTTGTTTAAAAAAAAATAAGTCTCTTTACACGCTTTAGGTTTTAATCATAGGTTTACCACAATCTAGATCACTCTGAAATAAGCCCATCCATCATCTAAGACAATCAGATTGCTGTTTCCATCATAGCTTTCCTCAGTAATTGCCACAATATTACAAAATTAAGGCTTTACGACTCTTTATTCTGCCTCGTTCTGCCTCGTGACTCTCAATTATAGCCTGAAATGAGACGTTATAACTTAAATAATGTTTTTATTCTTTTCTTGAATGATTCTTTTCCTGGTTTCCACACTTTTAGGGTGTTACATTTTCAACATTGCAAATGTTGCACGCTAAAGTGGGATAAATGGGAATGCATTCAAAAGAGAAGGCTGTCTGGATGTTTTGTAATATTGGTACACCTGGTGTGATGTATGGACCCTGGATTCCACTTCCAGATTCATTACTGAGGGTATCATCTGAATATGCTGTAGAAATAGTACTTTTTATAGACAATAGCACTGCAACGCAAGGTCATATTTCTTTAAAATTATACCTCATTAGCATTGCATATCCAATATAAAAAAAAAAGGTTTTATCTACTAATGTGACAGTATCTGCTTGCAAATGCCAACTTGTCTTGAACTTCACTTTTTTAGTATTCCAGAGGCAACCTGCACAGATACTTGTTTTTCCTGTATTGCTGCATTTTAGGTGTGTACCGTTTTATATTTTGGTCATTGTTTAAAAGCTGTGCACCAGATGGTCGGCCGGCGTCTGTAGGGTTAGTTTTTGCGGTGTGTTCCACACATCAGCTCTAATCGGACTCATTTCTGTGGGAGTTTGTCTGATTCAGCATGTTGAATCGGTATTGGCCGTCGGTGAGAGAGATGGCTCTGATTGGCTAGACAGTTTAGCGAATGAATCAGTGCAGGAGGAATAACAGCGAAAGTGATGAAAGCGAGCAAAGAAGCCAAGATGTGTAAGTGCCATACTGAAGGCTATTCTCATTTTACGTCATCTTCACTTAAATTTGTCTAAATTACGTTATTCTAGCACGTAAATATTTTCATGACGATATGAGCCGCCTGAAATGAAGAAATGGATAAGCGTGATTGATCTTACGGTTTATAACGGTTTGTATATCTGCAGTTCTAGTTCCGGTTTCTCTTTTTGAATGGAATATGATAGGCCTACCTGCTGATATACAGTTACTTCCTAGTCGTAGGCACAGAAAGCACATGCTACTGGCAGTTGCTTGTAGTCCTATTGTACGGTGGCCGAGAGAGCTCAACACACTGCAACTGAAGAAAACACATGGAAATAGAAAAAACACCAGAAAATTAGGAAAACATCTTCATCAGTTCAACAATACATGTGCTGCAAATACTCACAACACAACCAAACACACTGCAATCCAGCTAACAATTTTTGGTTCCCAGAACGTTAGTTTTTGGTTCCCAGAACCATTTTTAAGGTTTGTTTTTGGTTAGCTAGGAAAGTTTTCTCAGCGGAAATAGAACTTTAATTTTTGGTTTGTAGAACGTTATTCTAACGTTCCCCTAATGTTATTCTTATGTTTCCAGAATTTTCCAGATTTAATCTAGGTCTTACATACTGCGCGTACGCACATGCGCACTCTTCGAAAACGACGCTTTTAATCTCTTGACAAACTTAAAAGACGTAAATTACATTTGTATATTCTAAATAAAAAATACAGATTGTACTGAATGCCAGCTTGCTTATTTTGTTCAAGGATTTATTCAATCCACATGTAATGCAAACAAAAAACTATGCTTCGAACCACAGGTCGAGAGCTGTCGTTCCAACCACACAACTTTGCGATGCTGTTTGCGAATGTTCGTTAGAACGATGGTTTCGGGAAACACCGAATAACGACGGAACTTGCGACCATTTGGTTAACAATCTTTTCGGGAAATGCACCCCAGTATAGACCTTACCCAGCAAGCAATTTTGCATTTAAAAGATGTCGAATAGCCGTCCAAACACAGCCCTGACGTCTAGGCTAAAACAAGGCAAAATTTGGGCTGTCAGTGAAAATTTAATAGACGTCTAAACCATCGCCCAAGAATAGACTAGTCATCAATTAGACAACAAAGAAATGAAATGAGTGAAGAAATGAAACCAAACAGATTGTAATCACTTTACTTACATCATGGAATATCATACATCTTGCAAGTTATTTTGGCAAATGTAACCTAAATTCAAGGTTATTTTGGCTAGAAGTGTTACTCATAGCCGGACTATATCAGGTCTATTATAGTTAACCTAGACAACGGCTATTGCTTGCTGGCACCAGAGAAACAAGGGCGCAGCATCTTTAGAATATTGTCTTTGAACTTTCGTTTTTCCGGTCACTCTGTATATGTCTATGGCATCGCTGTCCAGGAGTAGCTTTTGAAGTGGATTTACTTAATGTAAAGTTAACGAAAGTTATCATGAGGATTGTAATGTTTAAAGCAGATGTCTTAACAAATATCAGTCTACCGGGAATATTTTAAAACGAGCCGTCCATTCATAAATACGCAAGATCACTGTGAAAATACAGACCGGAAGACAAAAGACAACGAGCGCAGTGCTGAAAAGGGGCGGGGCTACATAAGGTCTATACAAGCGGTATGGAAGATGGATGTTTAGACAACTAATGAGTAGGTAGAAACTAGGCTATATTTTGTTTTTATTTATTGTTTAATAAGAATAATAACCCGAGCACTTCCACCATCATATGGAACAAATAAGATTAAATGTGTCCATTAATATTTAAGATTTAGGCTAGGCTATATATTTCACAGGAAAACTTACCCAAATAACAATGACTTCGACACAATGTTTTTTAAAATGTGAAATTCACAGATATAAAAAAAAGAATAAACATTTATTTGACTTAAAGTAGGACAGTAGCCTAACCTACATGTATGTCTTACCTCTGATTTAGGCTACAGGTTAGCGGGACTGGGACATGCTTCTTTTGGAGAGAAAAAAATCTCGATTAACAATTACATTCTCTTTAATGAAGTTGAAAAATCCATCCGAAATTATATTTACTCTCACATCTATAGGCTATTTATTATAAGCAATTATTCAAGAGAGAGAGAGAGATTAACGAATATGAATATTAGTAATTTAGCCAGTAAAAGGAAATGACCGTTAATTTTTAAATTACGCGAGTGCGCGGTTTTCTGTGGAAGCGCGTGCAGATGAGAGGCGACTTTATCTGCGCGCACTTTGGGTGTGAGTAGAAGGTAGTTGGCCTACCTTTATAGTTATCGTTTTTGGTATGAATGCTTTAAGAGCTGTGTTTCTGTTTCTGTTATACGAAAGCTATTGGTATAGGCGCAGACACCGTGGCCATGTTTTTGCATTTTCTACACTAGTTTTGGAGGGAAGTCCAAATTTTGAATTTTGCCGATCTGAGTGCATTCTTATCACTTGCTGAAATTATTACAAAATTAGCCAAAGGCACAATCTTTAATGCCATGAGAGAACTCCTGACATTAAAAAGGATTTGATACATCTCTAAATGCCTCAACTCCAGAACCAGAAAAGCCTTGTGTTAATGTCATGCTGCCCCCTATGGTATGAAGCATATGGGTAGTAGCAATATTCAATTTGAAATGTAATATGCAAAATGACAATGCAATATGTAAAATGGCAATGCAATATGTAAAATGGCAATGCATTTCCGTATTTAAATTTACATTTCCCATTACATTTGTGCAACGTTTGGTGCAAAATGAAAATTCAATTATATAATTTACATTTGCCATTTCATACACGTTTTGATATGTAAACTGAATACATATTTTAAAGCTTTATAAGTTGCAAAATGAGAATGTATTAGGCTACAGAAATGATTAGATATGTTTAAGCAAAAACTATAGCAAAATGATCATTTAAAACTTATTTTTTAAATTGCATTTACACTCACAGTTAAAACACTTGATTGCATTTTCATTAAATGTCCCGCAATGAATGTAGCAAAATTCAATGTGCAATGAAAATGTATTCCGAGTCGATTCCCGCCCGTTGGCCACGCCCCCACCCAATGCAAAACGTCGGCAAAATAGGCTCAATCTTTACTTCGTTTGTGTTGTATTTTTTTTTTTTTTTTTTTTTTTTTTAGATATTAAAATAATATTCAGGCCTATAGGTCATTCTGAGGTCACCCAGCCCCTCACATGCTCCAAATAATAGTCTGTTCGTTTGTGCTGGTTTGTGGCGGTAAGTTCTGTATGTGCTGCTTTGGTTTTTAAGATATTAATTAGACATTTAATTACAGGTGATGACGTCTCCAGCCCCCGACCTGCTCCACATTCACCCAAAATAGTCTCGTTTTTTTTTTAGCTGATTTGTGCCGGTAAACCTTTATTTTGTGCTGCTTCGGTTTCTTATTAAAATAATAATTATTGATCATTCTGAGGCCACTCAGCCCCCACATGCTCCAAATTCACGCAAAATAGTCTCGTTTGTTTGTGCTTCGTTTGTGCTTTAAAAAAAATAGTTTGTGCTGTTTCGGTTTTTAAAATCTTTGACACTGAATTATAAACGATGACGTCACCAGCCACCTACTCCACACTCACACCAAAAAGGCTAGGTCTATGAATTTGACCCGTCAGATTCCGTGACCTATAGCCTACTTATCAATATCTGATCAATATGCTTTATAAAATAGAAAGGGGAGATGGTCACACATCACATGAGTCACTTTATTGAACATTACATTCAGTTATGGTGAATAAAGAGCGGTCACATTTTTCGGAATGAATTTGACTCGTCATATTCTGTGATCTCAGAGTAATAGTATGCATTTGTAAGGAAAAACTATAGGATCTTCAACATTATCATTATAGTTAATAGTAAGTATACAGATAAGCATAGGTAGCCTATGTATAAGACAATGAGAATATTTTATACAAAACGAAACCATCATTAACACAAGTCCAGCATTGAGGTACAAGCATAATGTTGACACCAAAAATTCTCCCAGACGTCCCAACAAAGTGGTTCTATCACCTGCAGTTACCGCTCGTATCAGCTCTGCCGCCGCCATGTTTCCTTCCAACACCTCAAAATACGTGTTTAACCATGTTTACCTGTTGCCGAGCCACGCCTTGATGCAGTGATTGACGGGGCGGGGCGGGGCGGTGACGTGATCGGCTCAGAATGCATTTTCAATTTGCACATTGAATTTTGCCACATTCATTGCGGGACATTTAATGAAAATGCAATCGCAAGTTTCTTAACTGTGAGTTTAAATGCAATTAAGAAAAATAACATTTAAATGATAATTTTGCTATAGGTTTTGCTTGAACATGTTAAACATATCTATTCATTTCTGTAATACATTTTCATTTTCCAATTTATAAAGCGTTAAAATATGTAGGCCTATTCAATATAGGCTACATATTAAAACTAGTGTATGAAATGGCAAATTTAATTTATATAGCCTAATTGAATTTTAATTTTGCACCAAACATTGCACAAATGTAATGGAAAATGTCAATTTAAATACAGAAATGTATTGCCATTTTACATATTGCATTGTCATTTTGCATTTTACATTTCAAATTGAATATTGCCCATATGCTTCCATGATGAAGAGTGTATTTGTGCTTTGAAATCTGAACTTTCTCTTGGACATTATATTCTTTACACAATACTGCCCTCATCTGTATATACTGTGAAATCAGATTAAGGCTCATTTATATTTGAATTGAAGTTTACAGACTTTTAGTAAAACGTTTAAGGGCCCCCAAAGCACATACACTATCTCAAATGTGTTATGAAAGAGTCTGAACTTCCCAAGACAAAAAATAAAAAAAAATGTCTATAGAAATATAGTGGTGCAAGAATTATAATCCAGTAGCAGAGTTGGGTAAATTACTCTAAAAAAAGTAATTTATTAATAGCTACTAATTACATCTTCAACGGTGTAGCTAATTAGATTACTGTACAAATGATTCTCTGTAAAAAGTACTGCATTACTTATTACTTTCTATGTCTCAACCATAAACAATACAAGGATATACATGAATCTGCTCTTCTAATTCCTTTAAATAAATAACATAAAGTTGCATAAATTATTCTTGAACTGACCAAAGTATTTAAAGGGAGAAGGTTAGATTTAAAAAACAAAAAATATAAATTTTTTCTTTAGACGTTAAGTTTTGATGTTAAATCCACTACTATTGTTTTTATACAGAATGTTTCTACAATATTTAATGCAATTAGCCTTCATCAGAAATAATTGTATTAAATTACAGAAAATTAAGAGTAATCCCTACCTTTACTTTTCCAAAGGAAAAGTAATTAAATTACAGTAATTAATTATAGTAATGCTTTACACCCAAGACCCAACACTGTCCAGAAGCGGCATATACGAATACTGACCATGGTAATAGCCTAATCAATCCTGGTTCTGTGTTTTTGAAGGGGAAGACCGTGGTTAAGCAAATGTCCCCATCGTGTACGCAGTGTGAATAAATGCTATAGCTTAACATCTGCTGAATTCACTGAAAACCCTGTGTAAAATTTGATTTGCATAATTAAAAGCTCAAACTGTCAATCAGTGAGCAATTTATAATCATGCTCGTGACACGATGATGAGATTTTCGCTTAGGCTGACTAATTTTGAATATTAATTCAATGAGCAGCACTGAGTTCATGTTGACATCTAGCGTTCGGCCCATGCGGTCTCAAGCAGCTTGTGAGCAGTGGGAACTGAATGTGTTGATGGAAATACGCTCCCTTGAGCCTGAACGTGCAAGTGATGTCCATTATGATGCTGGTCGGCGTCCTGACAGCGGATTGGTATGTGACTGATAGCATTTGCATGAAACAAGTCTTAATTAAAAATTCGGAATGTTAAATGAACATCCGGATGGGATAAACTGGTTAGATACATACTGTTAATTATTATTTTTTTAATTTCTGTGCTTTTATTCAGCAAGGATGCATTATTTTGATCAAAAGACATTTGCAATGTTACAAAAGATTTATATTTCAAATGAATGCTGGTTAAGTTTCTATTCATAAAGGAATCCTGGTGTCACAGTTTTCTGCAAAAAAAAATAAATAAATAATAATAATTAAGCAGCATAAATGTATCTTGAGCTGCAAATCAGCATTTTAGAATCATTTCTGAAGGATCATGTGACTTAAGACTGGAGTAATGATGCTGAAAATTCAGCTTTGCCATCACAGAAATAAATGACATTTTAAAATATAATATTAATATAGAAAGTTATTTTAAATTGAAATAATATTTTACAATTCACAATTGTTTTTACTGTATTTTTAATCAAATAAATACAGCCTTGGTGAGCGTACGAGACTTCTTTTGAATGTGAAAAAAAAATCTTACTTTACAGATATTTAGTGGCAATGATTGCTTTTTATGCTGAAATTATTTAAAATATCAGTCTGCATTTTATTGGATTTTCTGCTGTATTCATGTATTTAAATCTGATGAACCAAAAGCGGATTGCTTTTTTTAATGTAATGCAATGTCTTGACCCAACAAATACAGTTTTGTATGGATGCAGCATTATGTTTTTGACCAACCACTGGGCAAGCATATGAGCGCTCGAGGGCAAGCGGCTTTTGGAACCGGTTCTGCTGGACCTGGTCAGCTGTGAGGCGGGATATGAATTTTAAAAGTCGTCCAAGAGTCATTTGAAAGACTTTTACATTCGCATTCAATGTTTTGCCATAGGAAACCTAGTCAAACAGTCATTTTTTCCATGTTCATCACAGTTCTTAGAAGGCATTTCTTTCAGCTCTTTTCTATCTGCGGCTTCCCTGCATTCTGATCAACTCATTTTTTTTATTGAGTAGTAATGTGAATGTCAAAACAATCACCTTACTCCACTAAAGAGCACTACATTCAATTTTAAGTTCAGTTCTAGTGTTATATTATCATATCATTTATCACACAAGCCTTATTAACATTATATTTTATCTGTTGGATCATGACCAAAAGGCATCAGGTCAGACTCACATAGTCATTTGAGAACATGTCTCAAACTGGTGTGGGTAGGCCTAATCATGATGCAAAATGCACTTTTTATTACATTGTGTGGTTGACTTCATTTTTTTTATCATTCAGTTTACTTGAATGTCATCACTCTCTAACCCAGGATCTGCTGCACAATTTGAAAACCACTAAACAAGTCGATGTCTGTGATCTCTAAGACCCCTCTGATCTTCCCTTGCTCCGAGATCTCCATGAAGTGAATGAACGAGCTCAGTCCCCTTCTGAAACGTTCTGAAACTTGACCATGACATTCTTCGCCCACATAAAGGTAAAACTCCCACTATAAAGACACGAAGGGCAAAACCTTCGTATATGCCATTATACTGCATTGACATTTGGTAAAATAGTTTACAGCCTGGTATAAAATGTGATTAAAGTAATTAACTTGCAATTCACTGCTGAGTTATTCAGTATGTGGGCTGAAAGGCTGTAGAAACTGTGTTCTTCTGCGGCTCTGTAGTGATGAGTCAACAGGCTTTTTTTAATATAATATATAATCAGGTGAATGGTTAACTGTATGGTAAACAAGCCGGACCCATACAACTACAAGCAGACTTTACCCTATGACTTTTTCATGTGACATTTCTCAGAGACAGAATAACTCTACTGCTCCTAGTGGTCAACATCGGATCTGCATGTTTATATTTCGTAATGACACAGGTTTTAAAGTATTTATCTATTTTAGTTTTTCTCTAAAGAGGAATATTATATTATTATATAAGGTTTGTGACTTCTAAAGGATAGATGCTGCACTTTTAATTATAGGCTCACTTCACCAAGGCTGCATTTGTCTGATCAAAAATACAGTAAAAACAGTAATATTTTGAAGCTTTTTTCAAATGTTAATATATTTTAAGATGTCATTTATTCCTGACGCAAAGCTGAATTTTCAGCAACATTACTCCAGTCTTCAGAAATCATCATAATATGCTGATTTACTGCTCAAGAATTATTTCTTATTATTATTATTGTTGAAAACATGGTTATTTTTTTCTTTCTTGAATCTTTGATTTATAGAAATTTCACAGAAATCATTACAATTGTCTTTTTTCCCCACTTTTTATCAATGAAATTGCAACTTTGCTGAATAAAACTATTCTTTTTTTTTTTCAAATATTTTTATCTTATCTTACTGACTGCAAACTTTTGAACTGCATATAAATGTATTGTATTATATTATTAAAGCACAGGGCCAGTCGCACCACCCTAGACCCTGATGTTGTTGGTACTTGTTCAAGAAATGCAGCCAGCTCTCATAGTTTTCGCAGCAAGAACTGTCCACTTCCAATGGCACAGTTAGTGTAGTGGTGCAAAATGCATGTAATAGTGCATAGTGCTTTTGATTTTTAGGACATAGATGCCTGATAGAATAGAACTACCTTATCTCTCCCCAGCCCTATTGAATGGATTTATTAACCAACATGTGTCACTCAGACACAAACATTCATCGATAGTAGCAGGGGACGTTCAAATATAAATGAAAAGGCTCACTGTTTTAGGGAAAAATGGAACCGAAAAAAAAGACGGATCTACTAGCTGGAGCGTTTGGAGGTCAAGTGAGTTCAGAGAGAGGTGTAAGAAAACTGAATATAAATGCAGTGGATCTCAGAGACAGAAGCGTAAATTAAGGGTACGGTCATGTACAGTAGATCCAGACTCTATGATCTCTGTCTTGTATATCACTGGGAAAGTAGTTATTTTAAAAGGTCTGCAAATTTCAACACATTTGAGCGAACGCAGCATTTCTTTGTATCCTTTAGAAGTCAGCTCTAAGAAATTGAATGACTTAGAGGCAATTAGCTGATCATGTTAATTACTGGGAAAAGTAAACATTCGTGTTAGGTTTGCCACAGGGTTAAAGTTGAATTCATTCTGTTACGATAAAGATAATATGCAGTCAGCACTGTCATTAGTTCATTTATTTGAGGGTTTTATTGCTTTAATTAAAGCCAATCACAGTGATGATTTGAGAAAGGAGAGGAGATGAATGAATAGATACATTTTCCAGCCTTAGTGCTGTGCATATGAATATAGAATACAGTACAGATTTGCATTATGCAGTAGGTGAAGTGTTTATTATTATTATTAAAACGTTTGAAATAATTTCCAGCTTAATATGCAAAGACAACGATACATTTCCATGAAATGTAAAACTGTGTCCCTTTTAAAAATTCGGTTTGAGTATCCCTACCAGCTTAGTAGGCTACAGCAACATTGGCCAATGGTACAAGTTTAGGGACAGGGACTATTTTTTCTTCTTTTTTTATTTTGTGGCCAATGCAGATTCTGACCATTATTTTTTGCACAGAAATTACAAACAAACAGGTCTGCTAAAAGTATGTTTTATCATATTTGATACATATGCAAAGTTTATAAAAAAAATCATAGATTTCACAGCAAAAGAAGCATGTGCCACACACTGAATTACATTAAAAACGCATTTTACTTGCTGAAAAAGAACTATCAATCAAAGAGAAGACATGAAGAAGATTTAGCAGCAGTTTTGATCGCGTTGATAATTTAGAGGCCCGAATGCAAGTTTCAAATATGATAGAGGAACGTTAAAAACATTACAGCATTGAATAATAGTGGATCCTGGAGGTCAGAGTCTCCTGCAGTGATGCCTTTGGCCTCTAGGTGGAAGTGCAGCACTGCAGTTCTGTTCTGATCAGGCGTAGCATTCTGATTCTTGTTGTGTAAAGCTTTCAAATGGTCCAAGATTCACACATCTTAGTTTCAATTTCATGTGAAATGTGATGTGTCTGATGGAATGTTACAATGAAATAACATCCAATTTTATTTTGTTCTTAGCGGCTGAATGAGTTGAATCAAAAGCCTTAATCAGATTTGTTCATTCAAGCATTGCAGAGGCCCGTGAGCTGAGATTTCCCATAATAAAACAATAACCAAGTCTGGCTCCATTTTTGACATCAGATGTGTAGATGAATTGGAATGCTAACACATTTCATGTCTCATTTTGAATATTTGACCCCATTTTAGATGGTCTTTAATTGGTGTGCAGTGCACTTTCTCTCTGTGTTCTTCTGTCCTCCATCTCACTAACATGATGTGATAGATTTAATCCACTCTGGAGATCCAGATCTACGCCTCCGTGTAAGGCCTACACAAGCAGCTTGCATGATTACCTTGTCTGTCTTGCAAATTGGGTGTGTTTGCTAATCACAGTCCTATGAGGTGTGCATTCTCTCTCTCTCTCTCTCTCTGTGTGTGTGAACTTCTCCCGCCTAGTTATCATCCAGCCGCCCCTCACTCGTCTAAAGGATGAACATATTCCAACTCAAGTTGAGCTATGTGGCTCAACAAGCTGGATGTGAGGTGATTATTAAACACCGGTGCAATCTCCCCTGGCCAGATAAAGCTGGATAAAGGGAACAGGTATGTGGTAGAATCCCGTTTCCTCCTCCACTTCCTCATTACGGACTGCGGCACCTACTTGAAAGTCCACACACATCTCCCGCTCTCCGTGCTCCTGCGCAACCAGGAATACCTTTATTAAATCAGAAAGGGAAGAAATCTAATTTAGGCTTGGTATCATGAACAGGAATGTCCCTCGTCTGCCATGAAGTCTGGTGAGAACATTTTTCCAACCTTTTTTTTTTTTTTTGTGGCTGATCTGTGTTGCAGGTCACACAAAAAAATTAAACTTTCATTTTTCTTCAAGCTTGTTCTATGTCTATAAAAGGGTTAGAGCTCACAAACTAAATGTTTTTTTACTTTCCTTCTTTTGCTAATATACTTTCAGAGACTTAAGTAATTCATTTGAAGGTTAATTTCCCAGTAAAGTGCTAACACCGTATCTCTATGTGGCACTTTCACAATCCCAACCAGCCCAACAACAGCAACATTGGCTCAACCACTAACGTGAGTGTGGGGCGGGATCTGTTTTTGTGTGACCAATGTGAAAGTGCAGGAGGGTTTGTTTAAAATCATCACTATTTTTTATAATTCTGGCGCCAATCGTAGGGCAGAAATTACACACTTCAACTTCAACGGTGCCATATTTGACATTTGGCTTATTTTTTGCCCCCAGTAGTTCGATTATAATGTCAAGAAAATATTTTCCATACTATTTTCCTCTCTCTGATGCTTACATTTACACTTCTGGTTACTGTGCCTTTAAGTGTGCCTACTGTGCCTTTCTTCCACTGAAGAATACTGACCGTCATGGGGAAATCTCAGAGTCAAAATAAGATACACCGGTGTTTTACCAGATGAGAAGTTTATTCTATGTATCATCTTTTTACTATTATAATTTATTTTACTCTAATTAATTTTACAACTGTATCATTTATCTCCTTTAATTCCTGTTATAACTGCTTTAATTCCCCCTGCTTTTATTTTCTGTCTATTTTCTGTGCAAAGCTCTATGAATTGCTATAGTGTTATAATTCCTTTCTATGTAAAGCTTTTGAATAACTTTTTGATTTTCCTTGCTTTTATTTTGTGATTATTTCATATGTAAAGCACTTTGAATTGCCATGAAATGTGCTAATAAACTTGCCTTGCCTTGCCTTTAAGACTTCTATAAGTATAGATGCTTTTTGTTATAACTTTTCTCTCCTTATTGGCATGTTGCATTGTTGTTGATTAGGATGGCCAATGAATATAATTATACATTAATATTTAAATGTGGGCAGTCAATTATTTAAAGGGATAGTACACCCAAAAATGAACATTTTGTGATTTTGTCCGTTTAATAACATTCAACATATCTTCTTTTGGGTCATAGGTTTAACTTATTTGTTTAATTTTCAAAATGTATTAATGATTGTGACACTATAACCTTGACAAGTGAATTTTAATGAGCTGTTTTTGCATCTTAGCTTTCATAAATGGACTGGGAAGGGAGCTTTGCTTTTGAACGCATGTCAAAATAGTTCAGTAAACAAAAGAGCAAGACTTATGCTTTCAAATATTTACACTTTAAGGCTAGACATGATAAAGTCCACTGAGGGAAATCTCAAGATCTCACAATGTGTTTCTTGAATGCACAAAAAGCTCAAATTAACAAAGAAAGAGAGACAGGGAAACTCAAAGCCAAAACCTAGGAGATTTCTTCAAACGTGCAACTATGGTTTCTCTTATTCGTAGTGTGAAGGTCAGTGCAATATCTGAGAGCAAGAGCAAGTTAACAGGCATCGGTGTCAGAAAATGTTGTTTTGTGGCATCACAAACTTTACCTCCGTGACCACTAGGGGTCAGAAAACATTCTTGTTTTAGCTCCTCTGAGGTTTCGGGGATTTTATCCTGTAATGCAGCTCTAATCTCTCAGTCTTTTGCATTGTTTTCGTTTGCTCATTCAGGTCATGTGTAAAGACTTGTTTCCACAACAGTTGCATAATGTAGAAATATTAAGTCGCAAAACGTTAAGATGACGAGAATGTTGATGAAGTGCTGCGGGGTTTGGTTTCAGAAAAGTGGGAGAGAGTGAATGAATTATGTTGGATGACTCATTATTCTGGGATTTAAGACGTTCCCTATCGGAAAAAGACAGAAAGCCAGAGAAAATGTGAGGGAGCGATTCTTCATAATCCATTGTCATAGATGGGATTAATTTGCATAATTCCCTCATTTTCTGGGATAGTCTTATTCAGAGTGGACCACAACCTGTTGTACAGAGAGTAGAAGAGAGGCAGATCAGAAGAGGAGACACACTCTGAATTGTGAGGACCAGATCAATAAGTTGTTAAGGGAAGATCAGACGTGGCTGAGAATGCTCATCGTGTACTAAAACGAAATCTACATATGTTTGTTCATGCAATCGGACGTCTAGGCATAGAGCAATCAATGTCTCAATGCAGGCTTTGAAGGTAGGGCTGTATTAGAAACAGCATACTTAATAACGCTATTATAGGCTATTATGTATACGGCAACAGATGCCAATTTTCTGCAGGAATATCTGCTACACAAAAATAATGGTTCTTATAATGGCATCGATGGTTCCATGAAGAACCATCGATGGTTCTTTGCTCAAAAGGTTCTTTACAGTTGAAAAAATGTTCATAGATTATGAAAAGAAATCTTCTCTGAAAGGTTCTTTTGGGAGCCAAATATGGTTCTTATGACATCGTTGTGAAAACCTCCTATTGGAACCTTCTATCTTCCAAAAGCGCAGAAATATGGCATCCCATAATGCAATTCGCTCTTGACTATTGGCGCTGAATTCATTTGAATATCCTTGGAAATATATACAATGTTGCATGATATTTGGTATTTCAAGCTAGTATTCCATTCCAAAAATAGCCTAGGTCAACTCTGCAGTTGAGTACTAGTGTCTCCCCAGACCTGAACATGAATCTTTAGGTGGCTGGAGCACTGTTACCCTTGACACTTAACGTGATTTACCTGAGAAGGACATGTTCCTGGATCAATATCCTTGTCGGTCCTGGAACTGCATTCTAATCAACCAATCAGGCTGTAGCCAATCAGGCTGTAGGGTTAAGGATAGTTTGCTTATCATTTCCATCTGATTTTTGAGGAAGTTGTAGGTTTTGGTCTGTGATTGTTTGATAGGATTGTTCTGAGAAAGACATTGAATGAATCAGTCAAGCTGACTGCTTGCATCAAGTGTTGGAATCGTGCTGTGATTTAATTAGCGATTTGCCATAATTACTGAAAATTTATTAAAGGAAATGGGACCCCTGCTGCACAACTCATAACCCCCTGACCAACAACTTCCGCTTTTATCCACCCTTTTAATATGATGTTTTGGTGCAGAATAAACAGTTCTTCTTATTATAAATGTTGAAAACAGCTGCACTGCTTAATTTTTTTTTTTTGGAAACTGTGATCATTGTTTTTCAAGAATTCTTTAATCATAGAAAGTTCAGAAGAACAGCATGTGAAACTTGAACACTTTTTGTAACAATATAAACGTCTATTTTGATCAATTTAATATATATTTGCTGAATGAAGGTATTAATTTCTTTAAAAAAATAAATAATAAATAATGACCCCAAACTTTTGACCGGTAGTATATATTAACAGCATAACAACATAAATATACAATTTAATACTTTTAATAAATAAATGTTGCTGCAATTAGTTATAAAACAACTTAAAATTTGTAGAAATAACTTAAATATCCAACTCAACTTAATATTTTAAGTCAAGCACGAACACATTTTCTAAGTTGAAACAACACATTATTTCTTATTCTAATGTTACATATTGTGTTTTATTGTTAAAGACATGAATGAGATTTGTTGAATTGACGTGGCATAATAAATGGAACGATTATCTCCAGTATTTCTAGAAAATAAAATGCTTCTTTATTGTGAATATGCTAATTTCATGAAATAGTCCAGAAACTGCGTAACATGTAGATGTCTTACAGAAAATTGGAATATAAATCTTAATCTGAAAATTAAGTTTGCCTAGATAGGAATAAACACTAGAGCACTGTACATTGCATTTCATAACACTGAATCTAATAGGACATTCGCACAGCAGCAAAAAAGGCACTAAGACCTCATTATAGTTAACCAGGCCATTATAGCTCCCTGTCCAACAGAGCTGTAGTATCAGTACCGGATCCCAAAATCACAAAGGTCAAGGAGCTTCACAAACAAGAAGGACTCATTAGTTCGTTGTCCCATTAGCTTTGGCGCTAAGTGTTTTATTTCTGGTCTTTTGGGGTGAGTATGTGTTCGAGAAGGAGAGTCATAAATCATAACATCATCCAAGGCTCATAAGTATCCTAACTGTTCTGAATAACTATAATGTGTTTCGAGCAATCTGTGATATAGCCGTTTTTCTCTCCTAATCACACCTATGGTTAGCTCTTTTGCCTCATAAAAATGAAACATAATTAAACTGACAAATAAAATACCATTCGAATCGTTCACAGAGTAAACATCAGCCTTGGAAACTGCAACTTTATTTGAAAGAATAGATTCTGTCATTATGTATTATTGCCCGCAATGTTGTTCCAAGCCAGTATTCTATTTTTCTCTCTCTCTCCATGGATCACAAAAGAAGACATTTGTAATATTCATGCTGTGCTACATAGCTTTCATCAAGTTTATTTTCCATGATAATTAATAGTGCCCACTGCTACCGGAAAAGTATCATAAAGGTAGTGAATAAGATGTGCGCTGTGCTTTGAGTCTTCTGAAGCCATAAGATATAAGTAACAGACAGAAATGTAAGTTGTTATTTTCAGAAAATATTTCCGTTAGCAACTGTTATGTTCGTTTAAACTATTAATCTCACTTATAATAATGTTCAGAATTAGGTTTGCCTCAGTTCTGACTTGCAGTCAGCACAGTTTGTAATTGTTACTGCATAATTTAACAGTTTCTTCAAAGATAAATGGCAGATAGAAATGCATTGCAATGTCAAAAGTGCAATGTGTTCCCCATATGAATAACATCCAATCAGTTTTTATAATTTCATGACCAAATTTGACTGAAAATCAATTATTCACTATTTTATTTGTTTTATTCAACTACATTTTAAAACATAAATGTAATTTTAAATGACAATTTATTTATTTATTAAAATGATTTATGTATTGGTTTATTTTAAAACATCAAAATAATGAGTTTTAAATGTCTACCAATGTGTCCATTCAAAATGTATTTTTTTCATTTCCATTTTAATGTTTGAATTATTATTATTTATTTTTTAATATATATTTTTATTGAAGGAAGAACAGAATGACGTATCATATACAGAAAAAGTTAACAATGCTCCTTGTTTTTACCATTTTCCCCCTTCCCCACAACCCACCCACTGAACAAAGAAAAAAAAAATTATAATAATAATAATAAACCATAATAATAATAAAATATATACACAATGTATAATATATATATATATATATATATAAATAAATATAATAAATAAAAAAAATGGAAAAACAGAATCTCAAAGTTGTTATATTACAAAAAGTGAGGAAATAATTTACATCTTTGTTATCCCATTGTATCGAATTGCGTTATCCGTTGCACTGTGCACACGCCTTTTAATAACAATATTAGTTTTAGTTTTTTGGGAAGAGTTTTTAGTTTTTATTCCTTTTCAAAATATGAAATCATTGGGGTCCATATTGAATAAAAACGTTTGGTGGATCCTCTAAGAAAGTACTTAATTTTCTCCAGTTTCAAAAACAGCATAACATCACTAAGCCAGAGTGAAACTAAAGGTGATTTCCAATCAAGTAAAATTCTTCTCCGAGCCAAAAGACATGCAAAAGCGCATGCGTCTTGACAATTTTTGGACATGACCACACCTTGTACAGGTACTCCAAAGACAGCCATCTCAAAACTAGCCCTGATATCCTTAACATATGCCTCAGACAAAATTTTAAATATAGCTGTCCAGTAATCCAGCAGTCTGGGACAAGCCCAAAACATATGAGCAAGGTCTGCTTTAACAGAACGACAGCGTTCACATGTATCATCTACATTTGCGTATATCTTGGACCGCCTAACCTTGCTGTAATGAAGTCTATGAAGGACCTTGAACTGGATTAAACCCAATCGGTTGTTCCTAATGTTTGAATTATTAAATGAATAACCTTTTCCTTCATTTTACTTTTGTCACCCCTAGTCTTTCATATGCACAGAGATTCCCTGTCCATTTAACGAGATTAAGTTCATTTTTATGAGTACACAATTTGGTCTGTTTTTATTGTGCTTTTACTGTTTCTCTCCTTTTTGTAGACACTGTCAAAAAAAAAAAAATCATTGGTTTCTCATTTTGTATTCCCCATAAAAATAAACCCAATAGAGGATGAGTAAATAATGATTTGTTCACTTTTGATTGAACTATTCCTTCCTGAGGTGTTTTCGGGGTCCTTGAGATGTTTTGGCATGCTCTGACATTTGTGCATTTTTCAGTTGCTTATAAACATATTAATGGCACAGGTGAAATTACACTCTATATAGCACACACAGGGCTACCATTATATGTGAGCAACATGTATGTACATGTTTGTATTTTTGAGAGAATATTGTTTATGCGTGGTTATTGAAAAAACTAAAAAATAAATTTTCTAATATATGGCCACAAATAACATACTAAATATCTGTCCACAAGACTTTTGACTAGTGGATGTTGTCGCCTAGAGTATTTGCTTCAAATTGATCTGAAAATCATTCTGGCTAATCATTCACATAAAACAATAGATTGTTTTAAATTGTGAAAAACATTTTTTTGTTTGCAAAGGCAATATGCGGATGGGCGGATCGGCCCAACCCCCTCATGAATAATTAGGCAGTTCTCACCTGAGCAGACTGCATACTAATGAGCCTTTCATTCAGGGGTGTCACACAAGAAAGAATGCAAGGACAATATATATATATAAATAAATAAATATTTATATACACACACACACACACACACACACACACATATATATATATATATGTGTGTGTGTGTGTGTGTGTGTGTGTGTATATAAATATTTATTTATTTATATATATATATATATTGTCCTTGCATTCTTTCTTGTGTGACACCCCTGAATGAAAGGCTCATTATATATATATATATATATATACATATACATATATATATATATATATATATACAAACAATCAAAATATAAATGAAAGCCAAAAGCACATTTTTAGTCACACATTTTAGCCATCCACATACCATTTTTAGCCATCCACCGCGGTAAAAATAAACCAGTCGCATTTCAAAGTCGTACGCGAAATGACCGCCAGGTGGCGCAAAGGGACATTTAGCAAAACGTAAGTGGGGCTAATGTCTATTAACAGTAGCCTAAGGATGAAATACTACAAGTTATGGTAATTTCCAAATAAGCCTACAACAAATTGTTGGTCATACAGATAAGATATAATCTTTTAAAACTGTAAAAGGTTAAAGTAGGCCTACACTCACAGGCAGGGGCGTAGCAACCGGGGGGGACGGGGGGGACACGTCCCCCGCACTTTTAGAAACAGGTGATTCTGTCCCCCGCATTTTTTTTGACTCAGCGCCAATATTTCCGCCCGTGTTCTCTGATTTGTTACTTAGACTTGAGTGAGCTAACATTCAGCCAATCACAGCGCGAAGCATCTATTGGGCGCGTCTGCCATGAGCTTCAAATCTTTTGTTGCTCTTGCGAATTTTCGTGTTTGTTTAGTCGCTTTGCTGTTTGGCCGTCTAATGCACCCCAGAAAAAAAAGCAGAGGACTACATTATTTTTTTTCAAACACACACTGTTACAGTATGTCGCGATGACATGAATCACACGTAAAGTTTCCTTGTTATGATTTAACCTACTGTAACGCTGTAAGACGTGTAAGACAACAGAACCCATATGGACCTCGTCGCGCCGGATTGTGCCGAGTGTGTGTTAAATTGATGTCCAATACCGAATACATTGATTTAGGTTTTATTGATATATTTTTATAAAATGTCTGTTGTATAAAATTACTGTAGGCTAGATGTAATCTGTTCTGTACTCATTGAACACTTTTTTTTGGTCCAACTGTAAAGAAGTAAAAGTTATTGTTCAAGTGTAGTTATATTGTAAATATCATACAATATCTTTATTTCATAAAAATAAAGTATAGATGTCCACAGTGGTCTGAAAGTCCCAAGTCCTGCAATATATTTTTTATTTCGAGTATGATTTCACAAAAATAGGTTGCTGTAAACTATCATGGCATGTTCCCAAAATTGGCACTAGGGTGCTGTAAAATGCCAATTGCTATTCCATCTAGAATTTATTATTATGAACATCACCTTTCAGTCCCTCCAGAAAAACGCGATTATGCGATCGCATGATTCAATGCATAATCAGCCAAAGTCCGCATATTTATGAATATAAATATCCGCATTTTTTCAAATACGCCGCACTTTTGCCGTATAAATTGCCGATTTCCACGCAAAATATGCGGGGCTTGTATGATTTCATAATCCCCGCATTTTTGTTGCAAAAAAAGTCACATATATCTTAGCAGAAATTTGAAAAATGTTGCGTTTGCTTCACACGAGGGCCGTTTCCCCCTGTTGCCATGGGAACGTTATGAAGTGACGTGATTACGCGACGTGAACATCATTGGTATTTATTCATTTTTACAGAAGTTGTAGCATAATTCCTTTTGTAAAGCTACAGAATTTGTTTGACTCATCAATGTTTTGTAAGTTTGAGCCATGTGTTTATTAAGGTCTGAAATAAAACAAGATTAAATATTCCAGCACTTTCTGTGATGTAGTATGTTTGCTTATCATAGGAAGTAATAAGATATTTTCAATATCGTTATCAGTGTTTGAATAGGTTATGTAAACATACTTCTAACGAATAAATGACGGTTTGATCACATTACTCATTCTTTAGCTGACAACATTAAATACAACGTTACCAACAACAAAACACAGCAATGTCAGATGGTAACTTACTAATGTTACATTGAAATACGTGCTAATATCGCTACGCTAACGGTGAAGCAGTACAAAAACACACACAGAGATAACTTATTTATGAGGTTGCAGTAAGCCTATGACCATTAAGTTAACGTTACCCGTGTCCCTAAACGTTAACGTAAGACTGAAAATGTTTTCTTACCTGATATCACCAGTATCCCTCTGTTCACATTCCAGCTTTTGTTCTTCATTGACATATCAACTCAAATTCGCTCAAAATGTAAGAATTCAACAGGCAGATATAAAATAATCCAGGTCTGACCGAGTAATCAACGCAAGCAGCAGCTGTTTACCGACCGAGAGTAACGGACGTATTTTCAAACTTAAAATAGGCGCGCAGAGCCACGCAAATTCTCATTGGACGGTTTCCTGGAAGACAGACATATCAACCAATCATGCTCAAAGTAAAAATGCGAAACATCCAATAACAGTTTGCGCGAGTTAACATTGCGGTGTATTAAGTTTTAATACAGTTTTATTTGCAGTCTGTATTATTATTTAATTAATTGGTCAAATGACATGACAGTGTATGAATACAAATGTCATAATGTAATGTTAGGAATGCAGACAAAATTGTAAATTCACACAAATTCACATAAAGCAAAATGTTTCTGCTGCACTGCTCTCTTGAAAGTGAAACTAGTATTGTTAATAATGATAATAATTATATTTTAACATATACACTGAAGAGCTGTTATGATAAAAAAAATCATTAAATGCTAATTAATTATCATAATGATACGTTAAAAGGCAGATATTTCTGTTGTATGTTGTTGAAAACATTACGTTGTTTCAACGTACAGATCTTGTAAAAATTTCA
Organism: Rhinichthys klamathensis goyatoka; assembly: GCF_029890125.1. Taxonomy (NCBI): domain Eukaryota; kingdom Metazoa; phylum Chordata; class Actinopteri; order Cypriniformes; family Leuciscidae; genus Rhinichthys; species Rhinichthys klamathensis. The sequence goes on from NW_026606601.1 coordinate 2,321,902, forward strand.
ACGTTGATTTATAAGTGTTTTTGTTAACCTTTTTCAACCATTTAGCATTAAACGTTATTTCAACGTTGTTTCAACGTTGAAACAACAACTGTCATTATTTCAACCATATTTCAACGTTGAAGGTTGGTCATGTACCGGTTGGTTTTCAACCATTTAGCATTAAACGTTATATCAACGTTGTTTCAACGTTGAAACAACAACTGATATTATTTCAACCATATTTCAACGTTGAAGGTCGGTCGTGTGCCGGCTGGGGTAGTATGTTTGCTTATCATAGGAAGTAAGAAATGACTCTTTACATTAAGGTAGTAGCCTAGTGAGAACAGGGTGTTGGGGAATCACTTTTTCTCTCTTTTTCATCAAACCGCAGTTTTTGCAAGTTCCCGCAATTTCATCACATAAAATTGCAAATATCCTGCATATTCCATTGCCGCATAATCAAGGATTTTTGCTCGCAACAATCACAAAAAAACTCCGCATTTTTCTGGAAGGACTGACCTTTGGGTCACATCACCACACCATTTTGTCCCCCCCACTTTTATAATGGCTGCTACGCCCCTGCTCACAGGCTAAAGACAAAACGTTTTCTCGCTCATGTGAGAATCAAACGTTTGGTTATTTCTCAGTAACAAAATTCATAGCCGAGCGGTAGAACTGATGGTTCATCATCAAGATGACACAGGTTCATATCCCGCACAAACATGGTCTGCTGTATATTTTATATTTATTATTGCAGAGAGATTTGTCTAGCTCTAAAACTCTGTTACACCATACAGTTTTGTTTTATATAGGCTATATATATTTTTTTATTTATTTATTCCAGGCTCTCACGCCACCCCCCCGATTTCTCACGCTGAAGTGTCAACCCGGTCGGTCAAATTCCTGAAAGATATAGTTTATCTATAGATCTACCTGTTGAGCCACTCGTGATCGACTAGTTATACCGTAAATTAGTTAAAATATCCCGTAATCTATTTAGAGCGAGCGTGCATGCGAGACAGATATTGTGCTCCAAACCGTGCGCGCGCATGGCAGAGAGGTCTGTTCCCTACAACCTAGAGTTTTTAAAAACATGGTTTTAAGTAAAGTGTGATTTGCCAGGGGGGACTGGGATTTCCTTCTGGTCTAAACATCCCTACTTCTGCTGAATTATTTTAATCCCCACACCCCTCCCTCCACAGCTAATCAATGCTATAGGCTACTTCACCAATATCAAATATATAAAATAGAGATATGCAACAGGCACGTTTAAACGAAAAACAATAAAATCAAAACCAGCGTTTCAGTTGTTCATTAGTTCCAGTGGCCTTAATGCATGCACGGCTTTTCAAAATTTCACAAAGCGTGTTGAGATTATTTTGAATGAAATATTGAAGTTTATAATTAAGTGTTTTGGCACACCACGCCGAGTGACCCTATGCATTTTTCTAAAGTCGGGTTTTATTCTGGCATCGTGAGTTAGTGTTCGACAAACGCGGCGGCGCGTTCATTTAGATTAATTTATTTATCTCATTATTACAGCTAAAATAACTTAATAGGCGACTCCGTAATTTTTTGGTCATACAGATAAGAGTAGAGTAGCTTACATCGTTCAAAACTGTAAACTTGTATTCATATTAGGCTAACGACAAAAACAGTATATCTGTCCTCTCTGTCTCCGGGAACTGCGCGTCACAAAAATGAACCGAAAGCCACTTCAGCTCAGTCACGATAAGAAATCGGCTATGTCTAAAGCCTTTAAATGTCTAAATATTTAGGCTAATAAATGTTATCTGATTATGTAGGCTAATCCATATGAAAACGAGAGGTACAGAGGATCTACTCAAACATGCGCTTCCCAATGAGAAAATGACAAGACATGGGTGAAAATCTCGCTCTAATTAAATGTAGGCTAAATCGCCCTGAATTAAAATGTAAAAACATAATAATGTATTTGTCGAAATGTTGCGATATTGTTTCATTTAAGTTCATAATTATTCTATAAATGTTATTTAATTTAGCAGCATTACCACGAAGCACCGTGTTTCGATATTTATTTGAATAATACAAAATAAAATAAAAACTTAATTCACAAATTGCATGCCTGGTTGTAAGGATCCAAAGATCCCTGTAGACTTTAATATTAAGTGACAACAAATTCACAAGCGTTTTTTCAGATTATATTTAGTTTTGCTTGGAAAAAGCTGCCCCAAACCAGTTTTATTTCATCAATTATTGAAATAATGAAATATTTAGTAATAAACTTTTATGACAGAAATATCACTAGGCTACATGTAACTTAAATCATTTAATTCCTTCATTATCAACACTGTCTAGAATGGCGATTTAAGTGTGAATTGCGACTTCTCTTTGTGTTAAGTCAGCCTCAGACTCCGATAGCCTGTGGGGGGTTGGAGGGACAGTTGCTGGACAAAGGTGTTAATGTTCCTCTTTCATATGGAGAGTGTCGGATAGCCAGCCTGATGAGCAGGCAAAATTATTGTAAGGATAAATCTGTGTCCAAATGTAGGCCCCATATCTTATTAAATTATAAATATTGTAGTTTATTTATTGTAGCCTATTTAAAGTTTTTTTTTCACACAAAATTTCAATTGAAGTTATTGTAAGGTGAATTCAACAAGGCATGCTGTGTCTTTGAAGCAACAATTAAAGGTTAAATAATTTTTTCGTGATTTGTATGGCTGACACGCAGCGACATATACAGTATTATCAGCTGTATGATGTGTTTTTACCCTGAAATGATTAATTTCGAGAGAGAGACCCGCGCGCGCAGCGAGGGAGACTAAATAAACTTGTTAAAAAGAGATCCAGCGCGAGAGAGGCAAAGAGAAACGCATGTTTTTAATTTAATTATGTTTCTTTGGACAATTTTCGTTTTGTAGGCCTACTGTTTTAATTGTTTAATTTAGCTGTAATTTCTTTGGCAATACAAATTTAAAATGTCGCAAGAATAAGATTAGCCTAGTGTTTCTTATTTTGCATCGCAAAAGAAATAAACTCTAAACAAGATGCAACCCTGTTTTAAATTAAACAATTTAAACCTTGAAATGTTCGAACTTGGTTTCAAACTTAAGTAATTTTAGTGTTCTTTTACATTACACAATAATTTAGCAGACTAAAGACGAGCTTCTTCATTTTCATTTTCTGATCGGCTGACAATCTTCATCAGTTTTTGTCGTTTGTGCAGCGGCTGCGGTTCTACAGGAATGTAGCAAATTTATGTTGTAATGATAATCAAACAAAACTCTTGACTTTAAATAAGTAAACAGATATAAACAGTTACCTATTTAAGCATCAAGGTGGGAAAATATAAACGTAGGACAACATCGGTTAACAACATCTATGCTACATTGAGATTCGATCTCGGGTCTGTTGAAGCTCCTCGAAGCTCGTGTCGTTGCGTTGATCACTGAGCTATCGTCTGTACGCTGTTAAAGTTGTAAAGCCTCGTTCATGTAGCCTAAATGTTTTTATTGCAATGTTTTATGTTGAAATGTTTTCATTATTTATTCAATTACATTTCAGTAGCCTAATTTCAGTATTGTGATTATGAATTATTTTAACTACGTTTCACTTGTTGAATTCTTCTGCTACCAGCTTTCAATCGCTCTGAATCAGCGCGGTGCGGCAGCAGATTACGCATTAGAGAGAATAAACCGGAATAAACGAACACTTTTCAGAGTCTATGATTGTAGCGCCTCTTAGCGGTAAAAGGCAGCAAATACACCACACATTTTACCGCCGCGGTGGAACAGCTGATGTGGGCGTTGTCATGGCTTGCCTCGACATTTGCGTTTGAATAGCGCGCGTCGTCCGTGGGCGTGTCAGATTAACGCGTAATGAAGTGTAATGAGCTGGGGGAAAAAATACTGACAGCACTCTCTTTTCATACAGATTGCATAAACTGAGAATATTTGTTTTTTATATAAATTACTTCATTTAAAAGAAGAGAATTCAAGCTTCATAAAGAAAAACCTCTCGTGCCTGTGTGACAAGTAATCGCGGAGTTACAGTTAATCTTAGGACGCGTTTCAGAATGGACTTCACTGACAGAGAGAACGCAAAACTCGCATCATGTTTGTTTTTCTTTATTTGGTGAAAAGCACAACACTTTGTTTTTATTGTGAGTATCCACAAAAAAAATAGAAACTTAACAGGATCTAATGATGTACAACACTTATATGTAAGATCAAAATTAACAGAGTAATTTGAGTCTCTTTTGCACTGATAAGGAAAAAAGTGAGCTGGTATCGCCGGCGAGACCGCCGACCCCAGAGAGTTAAGCTAAAGAAGCATGACTGTTGAAACAGGACACGTTCTGAATGTAATGAAGAGATGAATAAAACCCTGCCCTGTCTGCCTTCCGCCTGCAGGTCTCAATCTGCGAGACAGCGAACCCACCCCGAGAAGAGACAGACAGCTCCACTCAGGCAGAGATCTGAGCTCACCGTGGCTGCAGAATGTGTGGTGATTAGAGTAATGTGGGTTTTTTCGGAGCCCGTCGGCAGCCGTAGCAGGTCGGGGAGCAGAACAGGCAGATAAGAGCCAGCGGTGAGGAGGTTTAATTAAATAACGGGACATTATACGGCTGGATTACCCGAGTCTCTAGCGTGAGGACGCAGAGCGGTAGGACCACCGGACAATGGGAATGCTGAGCAGAGCAAGACTGGACATGGGCCAAAAGAGGACAGGGAGAGAGAGAGAGAGAGAGAGAGAGACAGGAGAGAAGGCTGAAATCCAGTGGTTGTGTGGGTGCAACAGACAGTGGAAGGGACTTGCGCACACACACACACACACACACACACACTGAACCGAGCTGGTGCAGCAGAGCTCTAATGAGGCTGAACAGAAGATCTGGACTTGAGGTTAAATCAATGATGTGTGTGTCTGAGCCAACGACACACTAAATGCCAGTTACTGCACACACACAGGTGAAATAATTAGCCTCTCCGCTACACACCGTTATCAAAGAAATGGCATCATTACGTGACCACTTTTTCCCCCCCCTATGGTCCCCATTCCTGCTGCTAGACAAACAAAAGTCCAGCCCTCACCAGGGTTTGGACAAGAGTTTACTTAATTTACATTTTTACTATGCTTTCCCATCGAAGCGACTTAATAAGGTGCACAAGTCACAACAATACCACCAGGACAGGTAGCTGAGAATGCAAATACAGTGCCTCGAACAGCAAGAAGCAGCTGTAAATACATTGAACTTCTAATCCTGTTGCCGATAAATGAATACAAAGCTGGGCTGCTACTGTACAAGTGCTGACTTAGAAGATACAAATGAGTCCCTAAAGACGAGTCAAGACAATGAAGGCGAGGCATTTGCAATGCAAGTATGGAGGTGATTACATTTTATCAACAACGCTGGACAGAACAACATCAGTGGTGTGTTAGGGGGCGTCCCAACCCGATCTCGTGAGAAAACGTGTCTATTTTGCAAGGTGGTGATCTTGAATGTATATGTGATTCGTACAGAAATGTATGAGTTTTAAGAAAAAAACAAGCATAGGTTCACCCAACTGTCAGTGATATGTAAGCAGATATGGATAAACCAGCCCGTTCTCATCCTTTGGCGTCATACATGTGACGCTTTGTACATTTCGTTGAAAACTTACGCACATGGCATCCTTTAGCATCAATGTGAGACGCAGAACCCAAGGCGTCATAACCGTAACCCGACCCCAGACCTAAACCTACCCATAACAGTGCGTGTTATATTGACGCTAAAGGATGCCATGTGTGTAAGATTTCGACGAAATGTCATATGGCATCACCTATCTGACGCCAAAGGATGAGAATGCGTTGGATAAACGTATGAATAAGATTGTGCAAATTCATAGGAATTAGCCACCAATTAAATTTATGATTCAATTATAATTACAAACTGCCATGTTGGCTGTTCTCACAGAACATGTTTTTGCTTCTTGTCCATTGTTTTTCGATGTAGAAATCCACCAGACGGACATGTTTTAAATCTTTTGTAACGTCTCGCACATGATACAGCATTCAGGGCTCAAGTTAAAAGATCAGCTTTTAAAAGCTTGTCTCTAGACCTTTTCGTGTTTTTGCATTGATCGGAAATGGAAAAAAAGGTTTTGAGACTCTTTTTTTTATTTTTATTTTTTTATTGAGCCTGTATGCCTGAAGAATGCCTGTTTTAAAGCATGCATGAATGTGAACAATACATGAAAGAGGTTTTCCCATGTCATAAATATCCCATTCCGCTTAATCTATTCTATTGGGTAAACATGGTTAATTTTATGCCACTAGCACAATGGTAATGGTCTCCTGTTTGACATTTATAGATAATACATAAGGATGCAAAACTCATCTCATATACAGCTTTTTCTAGGCAACGAAAACCAGATTAAGAGGTTACAGGATAGTCTATGACATATGACGATGGCAAAAAATCATTTCAAGCTTACAGTATGTGTAGCACTCTTTGTTATAGATTAAATTACACTTTAAATAGCTAGTTTTCTCTGAGATAAGATATGTTAAAACTTTGGGTGTTTATGCACCAAGTGTTCATTTCATTTTCCTCCGATTTAGTTTTCCTATAGTTGTCTTGGTTCTCTTGTGTCTGGCCTGGTTCGAGTGAGCTGAATTCTAGGAATCCAGGGCTGTTGCTGTTCACAGCATGATTGATTATCCATAAAACATGCTTGGCACTACTGAGTTATGGTTGAAGAACAGCCAATAAATTGTTTTAGATGGCTTCTTACAACAATGTTACTGGACTGGCATATTAAATTATCTTGGACTTGTAAACCAGGGTGCTTTTTTTTTGGAACAAACTCATTAAATTGGTGATAATTATGTTCCTTAGTCTCTCTGAACATTACCACTGCTGTCAGTGTGTATTTTTAGGCTGATGTAAATATTGTCATCTATCAGATATTATTATGGTCATAATGTGGCTTAGTTAAACAACCACAAAGCTTTTATATCTGATTTGTTAAAAGCCAGTGAACTAAACACTTCTTTCAAAAAAGAAGTTGACGTGATGTAATTATTAAAACTGTACAGATTATTAATGGAAAGCAAACAAAATTTATTTAAAAAAAATACTGCAAATATACTAATAATACTGGTTAATACCACTTGTATGGTATGTGTAATACTGTATGGTGATGGGGATTTTTTCCAGTGATTTTTAAAACAATTTTTTCCCATTAAATCCATTAAATTTCCTTTTTTTCCCCTTTAAATCCATTCAACCAATCCTGAAAGGAATGATTTAATTGAATCGGTCACTGAATCATTGAGTGAATCATCTGAAACATTCAAAAACACTCATTCATTAACAAGTGACTTTCTTTATGAGTGAATCATTGATTCATTCAAGAATGCCATATGCGTGCTGCCTGCTCAGAGGCTGAGTCCCAAATTGCATACTGTCTTGAGTAGGTACTTATTTTGAATAAGTAATTACTTCTAGGCCACTAAATAAGTAGTTTAGTTAGTATGAATGTGTGTATGAATATAATCTGGACGTACTATATTTGCCATGTTGTCATTATCATGTGACCTACCAGCATCAGTTACGTCGCTTCACTGCCATTCACAAATCCTCTCCCGTGGCCTCATGGGATAGTAAAGAGCCCATCGTATGCACACTTCAGAATCTCGCCGAAAGAAGTAAGTCACCCGGGTACTTTTTGCCTACTCTTTTATGAGTACTGTGAATTCGAATAGTCATACTGGTTTGCATCTACTATATAGTTCGCGATTTCAGATGCAGCCACTTTTTTGAGTGAATCATTAATAAATTCAAAACACTGATTCATTCAAGAATGCCTATGTGTGCTGGCTATGTGTGCTGCTCGGAGGCTGCATCCAAAATCGCATACTTTACAACTAAATAGCGGGCGAAAAAACAGTATGTGACAAAGGAAGTCCGAATTCACAGCACTCAAGCTAATTGTACCTTGGATAACCTATACTCCCAGGAAGATTTTGAAGTGTGCATAGGATGGACACTTTTTACACTTTAGTGATGTAACTGACGCTGGTAGGTCAAATGATAATGACAACATGGAGAATTTATATGTCCAGATTACATTCATACTGTACACACATTCATACTAACTAACTTGTTTAGCGGTCGTGGCGTAATTACTTCTTCAAAATAAGTACTCAAGAGAGAATGTGATTTCGGATGCAGGCGAAGATACAACATTAAATGACTTCGTTTGGAACTAGCCTAATTGCCATTAAACTGTGAGTTACTTAACTTCTGGTTAATTGAACTTTTGTGTAAAATCAGTGTCTTGCTGTCTGAATATGAGATATTAAACTACAGCACTCATGTTCGTGTGATATTGCTTAACTATTTTAACTATACTTTTTGAGAGAGAGAAAAAAGTTTTCAGTAACCAGTTTTTTATTGGTGTTTCGCAATGCTCGCAGTGCCTTCCAAATCTATTTTTCTAATATCAGTTGCATCAGATAAAACCACCCATGTAAAAACAAAACAAAGTGTAGTTGCTGACTTTACATGTCCGTCAGACGGTGTCTTCTTGTTTCTAGGCTAGAACAAGCTGCAGTCTGGACCGGACAAAGATAACAAAGGAACAACGACCCTTTCCTTCTCAAATTATGTCCCCTTCAAACTAATTTGAAAAGAGCAACTGTGTGCGTTTGTGTTTGCGTGTGTACATGTGTGCCTTTGACCCTCCTTCACCCGGTCTGTCCCATGATGAGTCCACAAAGAGGAGGGGTCTTCACCTCCAAAACCGTCAACAGCCCGGCTCTCCCGGGACTCTCGCGCAACTCCGTGAAAAAGTCGAGTTTGAGAAATAGAGACAGCATGTAGAGGGGGGAAAGGGACAGGTGGACAGAAAGAGAGCAAAGGCAAACAGAGAAAAATAGCTGGAGAGGAGAACATTTCAAATTAGACAGCAGAAATGAAAAAAAAGTATAGGCCTACATGCAGGGGCGGATTAAGGTTGTCAGGGGCCCCTAGGCTGCTCTTTGTGTGAGGCCCCCCCCCCCCCCTCACTAAAAATGTATTTAGTGCCATACATGGTCCATACGCAACTACGGTGAACTGGCATACACACACACACTGAGACAGCTAACACGTTCGTTTCATCTTCTTATGGAGCCGATCACACGCGTTGTTCAGGTTCGATAACACAGAACGAGCAGTGCGCTGCGTTTTTTATGTTGCTAGGCAACCACCGAAACAGCTGTCCTGTCAGTCAAGTAAACGTCAAATCAGCCTTTTAAATTTCGCGTAGTAGTCAGCACCCAAATATATTTTTAGGTCACACAGATTATATTTCAGGAGCATATATGCGACCAAAATGGCTTTGATTTTGAGCATTGATGTTAATTTTGAGCCTTGATGTTTCTTGTAATGTTAGCCATAGTTATTTATTTCTTGATTTTGGTGTCTGCGTTTTTTAAAGCCATCTCCCGCGGACGCAGTGACGTTTTTAAGCGCGAACCCGAATCGCCGTTGCTAGGAGGGCGCCAGCGCCTCTGCCTCGCGAGTGGATGAAAGCCCTGAAGACGCTTAGCACCCGAATCGTCCCGCGAGCTGTTCGTTTAAGGGTGTACTCACACTAGCCAGTTTGAACCGTGCCCGAGTGCGTTTGACCACCAAAGCGCGGTTCGTTTGACTAGTGTGAGTGCTCCGAACCGTGCCCGGGCGCGGCTCGATTAGCCGGCCCTGGCCCGCTTGGAAGAGGTGGGCCAGAGCACGGTTCAGTTGGACTCGGGCGCGGTTCGCATGCAGTGTGAGCGCTAACCGTGCTGGAGCACGGAACAGGACGCGTGGCGTCAAGGTTTTGCGACGCTCCAAAACCAACACAGTCCGTAATCAAAGCTGCAAAGTCCTTGCTGCACTTCAGCTGGTACCTTGCAAACCTCCTCATACGAGCAGCACGATTACGTGAAAATTTTCGCGCCACTAAGGCGACGCATCTGTTTAACAACAGGCTGTGGACCACCGTGGACCAAACGACACAAAATTATCCACAAAGAAAACAGAGCGATGGACTTCATTGTGTTCAGAGAGCGCCGCTCTTCTTGTTTAACCCGAAACCGTCGCACGCACCATAATGACGTAAGCGTGCTCCGGCACGAATGCTGAAACCCTATGTGAGTGCAGGCCAGAGGGGGAGTGGGGAGGGGGGACAATCGTACTCGGGCCCGGTTCATGGCAACCGTGCCTAGTGTGAGTACACCCTAATAGTAGACTCGGAAGAAAGCGAACATTTTGACAAAAATAAAAAGCGAGGCGGAAGAAATTTTGCCATTGCGCACCGCCATAATAAAATAAACATAGAGGAAACACTGCATTGTGGAATAACTCCCCAAATTCCCTGAAATATTACCGATAACATGATGAGCTAGCTGCAGGCGTTTCAGCTAGCTCCGTTCCGGCAGTCTGCGGTGGATCTTGTCTTCGACTGGATGAAGATTCAGCAGCTTTGAAATATCCAGTCAATTTAGGATTTTTTTTCAATATATCTTGGTCCCGTTGTTCTCAACTTTAGTAATTTACGTTTTTGTGCTCCACTTTCATGCTTTCTTTCAGCCATTCTGCCACTATGCCGTCCAGCAATATAGCAGTGACGTAAATGAAAATGATTGACATGATTGGATAACCAATTCACATCTACCCAGCCCTGAAGACGCCTAGCAATGGTTTAACCTTTAGTTAAGTTATACCTTAAGAGTCTTCGTAGCGCGCTAAGAGACAACGTTATCGGGAAACGCAGCCCAGGAATGATGTTTATGATGCGTAATGGAGATTCCAAAGCGCTCTTCTTTGATCAGAACCACGGAGAGCGATCGCGGATAGGTCTGTCCTATGCACCGAAACCTTTTTTCAATGCAACGAAATATTTAAAGAGCATCAAGCTATTAAAATCTATATTATGTATAGTCACAGATAATTTAACAGTATATTAGTCAGTAATTTTTATTAGGTTAAACAGTGATTAGATAACGTTTTTAATTTAACGTTCACAATTGGTCTGGCCCATCCAAACTGGAATCCCGACGCCGTGGCGTGCCTGGTTTGCGCTTAAGTAAAAAAAAAAAAAAAAAATTGTCTGGCCAATCCGAGGCCCCCTGAACACTTGGGGCCCCTAGGCTGCAGCCTATGTAAGCCTGTGCATTAATCCGCGCCTGCCTACATGACAGAGACTGAAAGAAAGAAGCTGACGAAGATTGTGTGGGATGTTGTGGAGGACAAAAAGAGGGAGGGTAGAGAAGGGCGAGAAGGTTACATACCTGGAAATAAAGGGGACCGTGAGCTGAGAAGAAGTGAGTCATAAGTAACATACAACGGCTGATTCGCCTATTTCAGCCTTGAGACTTCAAGCAAATGAACTTTACCTGCTGTCAGACTTGTTCACAGATAATCTTTGCCTTGATCAAAATTCTGCGCATTGTGAACTAAAGCCAATGTCAAACTGAGCAATTGAAATTCATAAATTCAGCTGATGTAAGATTCAGAAATCTGAAAAATGTTCACCATATAAATAAACCCAGACTGACAATGACTTGTGTTCTAACTGCAACAAAAAGATGTTTTAATTGCTTTTCGGACCTTTACAAAAAGTACTGGGGTCGTGCAGTTATGGTATCAGATTATAATACTAGTACTTCCAAAAATGCATATTAAAAACAGTGTACTGTTACCATGTTCTAAAACATAAAAAAGCATGATACTGTATGTGTTAAAAAATATAATATTGCTATCGTCATTTATGTTGTTTTGTTAACTGTTAGTCTATATTACAAATAACCAGTTTGGAATCAATGCAAGTGTACTTTTCCCCCCTATCCTATCGATGCATCTCTAATTTGAATTCTGAACATTTTCTCTTAGGTTTTGTGCAGCAGAGGAGAGAAGGACATTGTTAAAAAGACGAGATAGGAAAATCTGGACATGACTGGGCAGAAGTCCACCCAGGGAAGGAAAGGTGAGGAAAGGGCGGAAATGAAAGATAAACAGACAAATTGGAAAGTCTTAAAAGTGACAAAAGGAAAAAAAGTTAAGTGGAATTAATTCAGACTTTTTAAACTGACATGAAATAAGAAATTTTTAACATGTTAGTAGATATTGTGGTGAATATTTGACTGGTTAGAAGTGCTGATACCTGCTAAATACTAATACTATTAAAACACACTACATTTTTTTGTTTCTCTTTCAGTAGTGTTGTAATACTTAGGCCCGCCCACAGTGAAATCTCATTGGTCCAAGCATAGCAACAAGCTAACAACTATGCAAAACACCATTCATTCAATGGGCTTTTTTAAAGCCCCAAAGTCTTGATTTTGTTTTTGGGGTTTATGTTTTCATACTTGATTTTTTTCAACAAAAAAAAAAAACATTATTTTTCACGTATTTTACATTATTACAGCACCTCTCTACCCAGTCTGTCTCAAGAGTGCCATCTAGGTCCTGTTTCGATGAAGCCCCTCCTTCCGAAATATGAAATGTGCTGTGATTGGTTAGCTGGCCCAGTGTGTTGTGATGTGTTCTGGGAAATGTCCCACCCCTCCATAACTGTGAGTTATTCTCTAGTGTAAATATTGAGAATGGTGTCAATTTCAAAGCAATTCGAGCCCGATTCAGACCCTGACAATGTGAACAAACAAGAGGATCATGCAGAATGGATTTCATGCAGACTTTGCAAGCACTGATTTCACAGGATGTTTCAGAGTGGTATGTTTTTTTGATATGTTGTTTTAGATATGATGTTATCCACCACTTAATCGTGATATTTGTCGGAAAACTAAGGTAATACAATCAGTAATCGGTAACAAAACCATGGTGAATTTTCCTAAGTGAACCATCTTACAAACGTGAGAGCTCAAGTTAACAGAAAACAAGCTGTTGTTCATAAAATGTGCAGCGCACAGATAAATGTTGGCGTTACAATGTTCAGGAAGAGTGTTTTTAAAAATATTAAAGAGGACCGCCTTAAGAGGATCAAACAAAGGGTTTTGTGTTGTAGTTCAAACCAGCCGTTCGTTGTATTTCTTGGAAAGTGGATTCTGTTAAATAAATTATCTCTCTTTATAGTGGACTTTGAGCTTCGTAACCTTACAGATCTTTTTTATGCTCTAACAGCAACATTACACACTAACTAAAGCTGAAAAAGTGAAAAAGCATTGGATCTTTCTTTCTTTCTTTCTTTCTTTCTTTCTTTCTTTCTTTCTTTCTTTCTTTCTTTCTTTCTTTCTTTCTTTCTTTCTTTCTTTCTTTCTTTCTTTCTTTCTTTCTTTCTTTCTTTCTATCAATTCAATGGACTTTATTTAAATATCATTCCTGCAATCTCATTGGTCCAAAATTCATTCATTCTTTCTTTCTTTCTCTCTTTCTTTCTTTGACAGAGAGAGAACATTACACAGCGGTTGGAATCAGTGGACTCATCACATCAGTGAACTACATACAGTAGAAACATCACTCCTGTCATCAATAACACACATGCACTCAGATAGGAGCACATGACATGTAAAGCTGCAGGGATGTAATGTCATTTGTTCATAGTTCAAATTTGTACTGCTCTGCACAAAAAGGTCGAGGGATGAACGAACACACAGTGTGTTTGATAATGCCGCTCAGAGGCGCATTCGAAGTCTGAACACATGTGACAGGCAAACAGGGGGGCCGCCCATTTGATCCCGTGCGTGCCCGCCCGGGCACATATCACTCAGTCTGAGCTAGAGCAGATCCCCTGTGGCTTGAATCTCTCTGTGAGCTTACCCTGCTCTGGGTGGCAGAGAGATAATAACTAGGAATGAAAGGCAGATAAAGAGAAAGATCCTTCTATTTTGCACATATGTTAAGCATGGCCTGATATGCGGACGTGTCACATTGCTGCCGCATTAGTGTCTTTTGTGCATGTGTGGGAGATAGGAAGAAAGCTGCTACAATGAGACAGTTTAACCATGTCAAATAAAATCCTCCGCTTTGAGTTAAAGAGGGGCAGAGAAAACCCGCAATAAAACCTCAAAGAACAATGTTTTGTGATCTGCTGTTTTGTGAAGGATATGAATAGCTGTAGGCGAAGAAATGGAAGCATTTTCTTATAAACATTATATAATTATGCTCTCTCTGGAGTATTGTGCTTTTTTTTAAGTGTAAATGTTGAAGATGGGAAGCTGAGGGAACATAGTGAGTCAGTGTAACTTATTTTTAACTTTCTAAGAGAACTAAAAGTACGTAGTATGTGGTAAAATAGGTTGCGAGCAGCCAGTAGCACCATTTCATGTTGACTTTAAAGGGTAAATTGAAGATGAGAAGCAATTCTAAATATGCCAGTGTAACTTATTTTGAACTTTAGTAAGAAAACTGAATAAATGTAGTTTCAGTGTTGTTAATGCTTGCCTTTAAAGTGATTTGCAGTCTTAAAGCCTTAGTTCATCCACAAATGAAAATTAATATATCAAAGATGTCTTTGTGTTTTGTTGTTGTTTTTGTACATACACTGTTGTTTGGACCCCATTGACTTACAAAATATCTTCTTTTGTCTTCCACAGAACAAAGAATGTCATACCAGTTTGAAACAATATGAGGGTGAGTAAATGATGACAGTGTTTTGGCTGAACTATCACTTTAATATGCATTCACATTACTGGTGTATACACCCATTTTTTTGTTTTCATAGCATTTTATCAAAATGTTATAATTTGCTTCACCTTTCAAACAACTTTTCATTTGACCTCTCCTATATTTCAACCACCTATACACATTTTCATGGTCCAATCAATTCCTTAAGTATTTCCTCATACTTTTTTTATCGTTGAATATCCTGTTTCCTATTAAAATGTGTCATATTATTAAAGTAAAATGGGTTGTGAATGGCATTTTTTCCATTGCAAGGAATAGTTTCCATCAATGAATAGTTCACCCAAATATGGAAAATTGCTGTTAATTTACTCACCCTCGGGCCATCCAAGATGTAGGTGACTTTTTTTCTTTACCAGTAAAGATTTTTAGCTGAAACCATGGTCCATATAATGCAAGTCAATGGCTACCATCATTTTGAGTGTCAACAAATACATAGTCAAAACAGAATTAATACCCGTGGCTCAGCCTGTGTTGATAGATTGAGTTCTTATAAAGCGAAACAATCAGTCCATGCAAGACACTAAACATTTCTTACATTACCTGTAATCCACAGCCTCTAACATATTAAAAATTACAAATTCACATCATTTCATATATGCATGCAATGCTGGGATTCCCCAACTTTTTTGTCAGCTGGACCTCTTTGATCGAATATATTTACTTGAAGTAGCCTACCCCTTGAGATGTTAAGTTAATAAGTTAGGTCAATAATAAAATCAAGGCAATAATCATAATAATAATAAGGGGACTGAGGGTGCAATTAACAGCAAATTAACCACAAATTTATTAAAGGGGTCATATAATGGTACATGCACTTTTACAAGTTGATTGTACTGAAATGTGTGTTGGCAGTGCCTGTACACAACCATCATAAAATGATAAAAATCCATCCAGTGTTTTTGTTTTAATCTCCTTATATGTTTTCCCCTGCCTCAAATCAAGCCGTTCGACCGTGTGACGTCACACGGTCGGAAGCCCCTCCCACGATTGTTGATTGACAGGAGCGTTTCAACACAGACCCGCCCTCGCTCGTGAGAGCGAGCTGTCAATCATAGTCTGCGCTGACCGGCGCGGTCATTGTTGATATGCTGGAGCACTGTCAATGAGCAGAATGGCGTCTAAGCGATTGTGGTGTTCTGTTCTTGGGTGTAATAACGAACACAGCCATTTTAATGTTCCTAAATCCGAACCGCTGAAGACGCAGTGGCTGAGTTTGTTTTCGAAGGGAATATTCCCCACGAGCAACGTCAATGCTCTCATGTTTGCGCTAATCATTTCTCACCAGACTGTTTTATAAACGAGGGTCAGTATGAGCTGGTTTTGCTAAGAAGCTGCTCATGAAAAAAGGATCGGTACCAGATATTCGTGTTCCTGCTGAATCTCCAGAAGAACGGAAGTGTGTGTAACGTTTTATTAAACTTTATATTAATATATTAATCTTTGCAAATCGCTAGCTGCACGCTTCACAATGAATGCGTCTAAGGTTTACACTCAGGGTACATTACGGCATGTTTTCTATGTATGACGTTCTCAATATAATTCATAATCCCACGTTTATACTGAACAACGCATTATGGTTATTGTGTTATTGAGTTACAAAATGTGTACGCTACGCACAGAACAGAGGGGCGGAGTGAGCAAAGCTCATTATCATTTAAAGGCATATGCACTGAAACGGCGTGCTGAAAACAGAGCTGTTTTTGACCAGGTAAAATAAGTGTTTTCTTGCAATACTAATGAGAATTTTTAATTAAAGTATATTACAAACTTTTAATTTAGACCCTAAAGAATCATATTAGCTTGTACAAAAATGGCATTATATGACCCCTTTAAACAATCCCTTTAAAGGTGCTATATGTAACTTTTAGCGGCCTCTAGTGGTGATGTTTCAGATTGCAACCAAATTTTACAAGAGCGCTCGTGCTCGAACTCATAGACAATACCGTCTATTACACAAATATCTCGGCGAATACTAGACGGATTCGGCGAGCACCAAGCTCGTTGGGACCATCTAGTCGAGCTGAAAAGAACCATATAAGTTCCATAGTTTTTGGTGGTGTTTTCGCGGAGATATTAGCAGAAAACCATCGGACGCGCTGCAAAATTGCGGACGCCGGTGACGTCACGATCTCAGAAGAAAATCGCTCGTATCTCTGGAACGCAAAGACCCAGAGAGCTCAAATTCGGGGGAGGAGGTCCCAGGGGAACCCTTGCCCGAACGCTAGAGTGGCGAGCCTCGGGGATGCCCCCTACCAGATCGCCGTTCGCTGGGACCCCCGATTTCGAACGGCTATAACTCGGGGAGCCGGGCGAGTTGGACCTCGGGTGTGGGCTCGTTCGAAAGGCCCCGTCCAGCACTACGAACGATTAGACTCTTGGGAATATTGATCAAAGATTGACTGAGATATAAGCCGAAAAACGTGCGCCTTTAACCGGACGTAACTCCCTGACCGTCTACAATAGACTGTATATAAGGAGAGAGGCTCGGGAGCGCGCATGCACGTCACATCCGTTGGATTTTGCGGTAAATCCGACCCGGAGACTTCACATAGAAATAGGAATACTGGCCTTCAGAGGTAAAAGCAAAACTCGACAAGTGGATCATTTTAATGTGTGATTACAACCCCTTCACACACAGGCAATAAAAAAAGGATTCATTTTAGTAGAAAAGTTACATAGAGCACCTTTAAGTCATGAAATCTAAATTGACAATATTTACGTCATTAATTCATGTGTTTTTTTTTTGGCCTCATTTTAACCATTTCATTAGTGCATATTATTTCAAAAAGCAAACTTTTTATTGTATTGTATGGTATTGTTACATAATTTATTGTATGCTTATGATATACTTTTTATCATCCAATAAATTCCCAATAGATACACTGCCATTCAGACGGTTGTTTTAAAGAAGCTTCTTATGTTTACCAAGATTGCATTTTTTTGATCAAAGAGTAATATTGTGAAACATTATTACAATTCTTTTTTTCTAAAATGTGAATTTTCAGCATCATTACTCCAGTCTTCAGTGTCAGATCCTTCAGAAATCATTCTAATATACTGATTTGTAGCGCAAGAAACATTTATTCTTATCAATGTTGAAAACAGTTGTGCTCCTAATATTTTTTGTACAAACTGTGATTTTTTTTTTTTTTCAGGTTTCATTGATGAATAGAATTCAAGATGGGAAGTTAGTAAGAAAGTGCAACTTGCTGTGAACATCCTAAAATAACTTAGACATAAATCTACTTTTCAGTGTTTTAAATGCACCCCTTAGAACTGAATGAGTGAGCGAGGTCGGATGGATCTGGTTGATGTGGCAGTTGTAATATCCTGCTGGAGGCTGCACTCAAACTCAGGGTGAGATGGGAAGATGGTGATTGTGGGATAGCACGATGATAGTCATCTGCCTCCGCACGTAGTTGACAGGGCTGGGGTCACGAGGTCAGGGGAAGTGAGGATGCTCCCTGTGTAGACACATTGACTGCTTTATTTGTAAAGGAATCAGAAAGGCACGACCCATTTACAGCTCTGCCTGTGGACACGCACTCCGATCCTGATAAGAGTAGCACTTCATATGCTGGAGATGCCTGTCTAATGCGGCGGCTGGGGAAACAAATAAAAACAAGACAGGAGAAGCACCTGTGAAATTAAAAAAGAACAAAAGAGAGATAGAAAGAATGAGATCCAGAGCTCAGTGGAGTGTGACGGAGGGACTGGCACTCAGTACAGGACTATATAAAAACTCCTCTCGCTCTCATCCCTTTAAAAGAGCCAAACCTATTTTATTGAGAAATATTTCATTTTTCCTTTCAGAAATTTGAATATTCCCACACAGAGGCAGATTGCGAGTAATTGCGAGTTTATATCTGTTTACATGTGAGATAATAATAAAACTGATAATAAACTACCACCGACCAGACAGGAATTGTGAATTGTGTTGTTTCAGGTTAACCTGCTACAGTTTATGTCACTTAACTAGTATTTCCAGCAAACACAATCACTTCATTGCTTCTGACTTAGTGTATATTTTTTAGTTTTTTTAAACACTGTTCTTACTCGTACTGACACAATCTATATATGTGTGGTTTTTGTGTGTGGGCACAGTGTGCGAACAGCTCAGATGTACATGTTTTATGGCGGTACTAAAAACAGCCATGGACCGTCTGTTCAGAAAACCCAAGGTCAGGATGTTTATGGCCATGAAACACAATAAACCAGCGGACATCGCCGGTCTATCAACTTTGACGCTCACCGTCCCTGAGGAGAAAATCAGACCCTTCAAATCTCACACTGCTGTGCACAGTCACTATGGTGACCGTTACTACTGTTGCTAAAACTGCTGCTATCACCTCAGATACATATTCAATGTCATACTGAAATGTTACTTCTACAACATTTATTTAATCATCTGGGCTGCGTTTTACAAATTTAGTACCGTTGATGCAACGTTACTGGTGTTTTCAGCTATTCCCTGATGGTTTGTTGGTCTTAGCTGGTCTCCTAAACTGGCCAAGCTGGTGTTAAACTGGTTTGATAGCTGTTTTCCTAGACTGACCATTTACAAGTGTTCATGTAACCGGTCCTACTCGACTCGCTCCGAGCGGGATTCGGACCGGGGTCTTCGATGTGGGAGGCGGGCGTACTAACAAGGATGCTAAAGACCGCAGCCGCTTGCGCGTCTCTTTAGGCCAGGGGAGTGAGGTTTACATGTACAGCTCTTACTGGCCTACGTCCCTTACACTCACACCCCTATACCTCACTCCCATCTGGGTCAAGGCACCAAATGCAGCCAGTCCTACTCGACCCGCTATGAGCGGGAGTCGAACCGGGATCTCCGGCGTATGAGGCGGGCATGCTAAAAAGGACACTAAAGACCGCAGCCGCTAGCATGACTCTTGAGGCCAGGTGAGTGAGGTTTACACACACAGCTCTTACTGGCCTACGACAGTTACACTCACTCCCCTAAACCTCTCTCACATCCGGGTCATGGCACCAAATGCAACCAGTCCTACTCGACCCGTTCTGAGAGGGACTTGAGCCGGGGTCCCTGGCGTAGGAGGTGGGCGCGCTAACAGTGACGCTAAAGAACACAGCCGTGCTTCTTGAGGCCGGGGAGTGAGGTTTACATGCACAGCTTTTTAATTTATGTTATAACATTTGTAAAAAACACATGTATTAATCCAATTATCCAGCCCGTTCTCATCCCAAGGCTGTATGTAGACGCTTTGGCAAACGCGTCAGTATATGACGCCTTGGGATGAGAATGCGTTGAATTATCTCTACATCTCATTAAAAACAGATACATTTAATTCCTCATTCACACCATTAGAAGTAGTGGTTTTAATTTATTAATCCAAAATGCTACTTGTTTCAATAAATCTTTATTTATATTACCTCCTCTAAGTGATCCTAAGACTTCCTATTTTATAATATTATAATATTAGAAAATTATTTCCCAGCTCATTGAAATGTCTAGCTACTGGAGAAGTTATGTCGTCTAAAACTTGATCTATGTTCATTAATCCGTGATTGATAATAATTTTCCAAAAAATATCTTTTGGCAAAGATACTTTAGCATACAGATCACATTGTGAGTAGTACAGGTGATACAAGATTTAATTTTGAAGCATTCTTTTTGTCATTGGATATATTAATTGATTGCATTTTTATCAAATTCTGCCACACGGCACAATTTACATTTTATATTGTACATATGAAATTACGTTGTATATATCAAGTTACCATTTTTTTTTATTTGATGTACCATCAAGCACCATGCAAATATCATAGGTAAATAATTGTGTGTATGTAATCATTTATTCAGCAAGGACACATTAAACTGATAAAATGTGATGCTATTTATAATGTTACTAAATTAATAAATAAAACAATAGTATTTTATTTCAAGTAAATACTATTCTTCTGAACTTTACTATTCTATGCATCTTTCTATTCCACAAAAATATTAAGCAGCACAACTGTTTTCAACATTGATAATAATAAAATGTTTGAGTGATTTCTGAAGGATCATGTGACACTGAAGACTGGAGTAATGATGCTGAAAATTCAGGAATAAATTACATTTTAAAATATATGACAAAAGTTATTTTAAATTGCAATATATGTTTTTGGTAAAATAAACGCAGCCTTGGTGAGCATAAGAGACTTCTTTCAAAGACAAAAGAACGTACAATTTTTGTGCTTTTCTAAATTAAGAATTGTATTTAATGAAGTAATAAAAAAACAAAAACAAAAAACACAATGGGTCTCAGTCAGATTATGAACATTTGGACTTGTATATCTGTATATTTCTCTCAATGGATCATTGTTTAAAAGATGACTGTACGCAAGAATATTTCTTTGTGTTTCACACACAACCAGGTGTGTGCCGACAGGATCAAAGTGTGTGTTACAGTTCAGAGCAGACGAACTTAAGACAAACGTCTGAAAAAAAGATCAACAGAGCCCCCTCCGCCGAGGTCACCGCCTGCACCTGCAGTGCTCCACTTTTTGCACTCTTTGGAACCCTTTAAAATAATGAGCCAAAGAGTTGACAAAACTTCAAATCATACGCTTTCCTTTTCACCCCTTTCTCAACTGAGATCAAAGGAGAGTTTGAGAAAGAGTGGCGTGTCTTATGACTGTGACAGATATAAACAACGGCTTGTTTTCGTCTGTCTTTGTGGCTTTTTGTGTGTTAGGAAGAGTGATGGGGAGAAAAATGGACTTCTTCAAAAAAAGTGCCATGGTATTTTTGGACAAGAAGCATGGTATTATTTGTAGTACCTTGCAAGGTGGATGTACAAATATGTCAAAGTACCACCATGGTACAGATTACCATCTGATACAATCAATGTATTACATTATAGCCACATTTCTTTTGTAGGGGAACTTCACAAGTTTATATTATCATATAAATCACATAGAGATCTAAAGAGACCGCATGTGTGTGTGTGTGTGTGTGTGTGTGTGTGTGTGTGTGTGTGTGTGTGTGTGTGTGTGTGTGTGTGTGTGTGTGTGCGCGTGTGTGTGTGTGTGTGTGTGTGTGTGTGTGTGTTTGAGTTTTTAGTGGTTGTTTGGCCTGGATCCCTTGTCCTGTAAGCTGCACTGAGGAAAGCAGTTGATTTATTTGGCTATAATTACCTAATTCAACTGGTGTACATCCACTCAGAGAGACTCGTCCCCTAGTTCACTGTCTCCCTCAGTGGAACAGTCCACCAATGTAACGCTGTCAAATCCAAATAGTGCCTGCTGTGATTGATCACCTCCTCTCCCACTTTACTTTCCGGACAACAGACCGTTATTTCAACTGAAACCTGGGGAGTTTGAGCAGGAGCTGTTGAGAGGAATGTAGCGACTCCCTGATGAAAAAGCTTCAGTAGTATGTGTTGATGCAGCCTGTCCAATCAGAATGCCTGAAGGTCATTTATAAAAAAATATAAATTCATATTTGGTGCAAATATGTTTGATTTTTTTTTAACAGCATGCTTTTTGGATTTTATGTGTGTGTGTGTGTGTGTGTGTGTGTGTATAGATATCCTCATAAACCATACAAGAACACACACACATTGTGTTTTCATGTTTTACAGGGACTTTCCATGGACGTAATGTTTTTTATACTGTACAAACTGTATATTCTATCCCTTTACACTAACCCTACCCCTAAACCCATCAATGAAAACTTTCTGCATTTTTACATTTTCAAAAAACATGACTTAGCATAATTTATAAGCTGTTTTCGGATATTGCCATTTATTGCCATTTTGTTCCCATAAAGTAGGGTTTTCTCAACTTTAGGTGCTTTTTAGGGCACTTTATGGGCACACTGTACAAATATTTTCATGATTTATCGTCACAACTTTTCACAAATATTTTTTTCAAATCAGCTTAGGTTCACAAACGTTTTTCAGATGACATAATATTTAGAGTTTTTGTTGAATAAACATCTATTTCTTTGTATCAACTTACATTTTTTGTGTAAATGAACTCAACATTTTTTAAGGCAACCAGGTTATACTTAAAGTTAAACCAACAAATAATTTTTACCGCGCAAAGAAAAATCTCAAGAGTCATTACAATCATTGAAATATTTATGAATTTGAATTATACCATGCTATTCTTTAAAGCACCTTGGGGTATTATGTATAAATTATATGTCAGCATACCATGGTTTTACCATTTGAAGCAGTGGTACCATCATAGTATGTTTTTGTAAATGTTTCAGGACAGGCCCATTGCTATCTGATGTGTTTCCAACAACAGCAGACCAGATATTGAGATTTGAAGTCCTTGCACTGGGATTGCATGTTTATTCAACTCCACCCGAGGCTAAAAAGAAAAGGTGGAGGTGAGGGAAAATGAGTGAGTCACGAGATAGCCAGATCTCAGTAGCGATTTCTCTTGAGCTCTGTGCTATACCTTCTGTCTTTACCCAACTTCCTATGCCCCTCATTTACATTTCATTATTTAGCCTGGAGTGCTGTTTTGCAGCATGGGCTGCATCTGCCTCCATAGCAACAGTGTAGCGCTGTGTTTGGCAAAGTGACTGCAGGAATCAGAGGAGCATTATTCAGCCTCCCATCTGTCAGTCAACCGCGCATGCCTGACTCTCTTATGGACCTCGATTTCTTTTTGAGCAACATCCCTCTGAGGGCGCGGGCGTAACGAACACCACAAAGCCATGAATCTTCAACAAGTCGAACAAATAAAAAAGGTACGCATCACAGTTTTACTATAATATAATATTTGTTCGCTACATAAAATAGCAGTTAAGTGAATCAATCCAAACTAAAAGAAATAAGAAATCATATTTCGCATTAATAAAATGGGACCTATTATTGCATTGTTATCAGATATCATAACATTATTTTCAGAACAATTGCATATTTTACCCCCAAATTCTTGGGTGACTCTCATTACTCTAATTGTTTTACAGTAAAAATACTATTACTATTATATTCAAGACTTTACAACAAATGTTGTGTAAATTAGTTCAAGTTGTTATATCAGTCTATGTAAAGTATTTATATATATGAATACTTCAGATGCAAAACCCTCTAAGTCCGTCTAACGTTTTTCTTTAATATTAAAATTTTTATCAGGCTCCTATGCAGAGGTTTCTACCTAATTACCGACATTTCTGAATTGGCTGAGGCTGGGATTTATAGTGAGTTTGAAGTGAAAGTATTTGATGAATGTATGTGTAGAGAGCATTCACTCAATATTATTATCTCATTTTTGACATAGGTGGCTTTTAGCATCGGAGGTCTTCATATATATATATATATATATATATATATATATATATATTCTTTTTTTTCCTTTTGAATTTTGGGTTAAAGGTGAACTGGACTGCTGAACTGTGATATTCACACGTTGACATGTCAATACAATTCTTCAGTAGAATGAGTGTGAACAGATTTGGCTTGCATGCTGTCCATGATGGATGGAAGAAACTACACTGTAAAAATGTTGTTGGTTTAACTTAATGTAAGTAACCTGGTTGCCTTCAAATTTTGAGTTCATTGAAGTTGATTTTGAGTTAATACAATGAAGGAGACTGGTTTAATCAACAGAAACTCAAAATATTATGTTATCTGGACTACATAAATTATCTCATTGTATTAACAATTTTTTTTAATTTCAATCAACTCAAAGTTTTAAGGCAACCTTAAAAGGCTAACTTACTTTTTTAGTTTAACCAACAATATTCTTTTTACAATGGCAAACACATTGGTTGAGAAATAGACGCGTTTAGTAGTATGAGCAAGTACTTGTCAGTCCATTGAAATTATGGTTTTAGCATTTTTTTCAAATTAGAGAATGAAATTATGTTATAAAATGTGCCACACCGATTTTAAACTGAATGATAATAGCATTAGAGTTACATGGAAAAGAGTTGTGCATTTATTAAAGTGACTTTTTAATCCATTTCTTCACCTCAGAAATACAGCAGTTCTCACTCTTTCTTTATTTTATTGTTTTAGCACATCTGTGTTCATGCAGCATATTTTCATGGGTTTAAATCACACCTTTATTTCAGCGATTTGTCACACTGACTGGCTGCAGTCTGTCGCCTGGATTTCAGGAGAGTGTATTAGAGTGAGTATGAATGATATTTCTGTCTGACGAGTACATCTCATAAACTTCAGTGGAAATGAGCCTTTCGTAAACCAGGTTACGTGCCTCAAGAGGGTTAGCAGAGCTACAATTGAGAGAACAACAGAAAGGTACTTAATATTAATTGTATGATATATTATTTTGATAAAAATAAAATTACATTTAAAACACCATTCTTTGAATTGACACTCTTAAATGAGCAAACAAACAACCGCAGTGTCTAGGAAGTCAGCCTGCGAAGAAAAATTACCCCGTTTTTTTTTAGGTTATGACAACTGAAAATGTAATGTTTGTTAATGTCGTACTCCATTTAACATCAACTGCGGTGTATGTGCAAGTTTCTCAGAAACCCTGATGTTCCTCTTTCAGCATCATCCTTTTCCTGAGTCACACTCTCTCCTCCTTCTCAGAATGATCTCAGCCAGTCAGAAGATGAATTTATGCAATGTGAAGTTCAACATGCCAGCCTTTGCGTGCATGTTCGCAAGTTCTTATGCAAAACCAGAGCCTGCCAAGCTGATTGAGTGCTTTTCACAATAAATTAGCAATTGTAATCTTGAGCATTTTAGAGGAACAAGCTGTTGCTTCCTCTTCATTTCTCTCTCTCACACACACTTTCCAATATCTTTTTTCTCTTTCTCTCTCTCTCTCTTTCTCTCTCTCCTCCACTTAACTCTGGGTCTTAGCTGTCTTCATACATAATTAGGGCACGCCAAGTCACATTACCTGTCTGGTTTTTCTGCCCTCATTTTCTTTTTCTGTCGTTGACGTGTCAGAGAATATTCGTCAAAGTACCCCACTAATGGAATCGAGGGAAAGCTCAAAATTAAAAAAGATTTATGACATTTTGCGCCTGAACTTTTTTCAGTCGTCTTTCTTGCTCCCCTCCCCCCTCCCCTTCCAGCCAACTCCATTAATTCCCTCTATATTTGATAAGAATATAAGGGCTGCATTGCGAACCATTCGGCACAATGTTGAGTTGTTGGGTTGTCAGTGTGTCACTGATATTCACTCGAGAAAGCCTCAGAATGGCCACTATACCTACTGACTTATCATATTAGAGCCCAGTGGGACTCATGTTTTGTGTCTTAGTTATTCACACAGGTGCAAACACTACTAAGAAACACAGTGTGAAATGAATACTCAGACTCTTAAATATAGGCATTTTAAACTCAAAAGAGTTTGTCTTGTGTGCAAGGACTTTCAAACAGCCCTGGCTATTTCTGACCTGTCTTAGTCAAACATAATATCTATAACAATTCTGCATTTTATAGGACAAAACAGGCCAATGATAATTTATTCACTTACAAATCACACCAAAATATTGATCAACAACATACATCAATTATGTTGACACGAACTTCAGACAAACCTCATTGGTTCTCACATGTCACATGACCTAAAGTATGTTTGAGCTTTGTTGCAATATTTGATGTAGTCTTTGTCAGGTTTTGTAAGGCTTTTTCTTCAGTTTTGGCTCACATTGTCATTCATAATGTGGACAAAAAAACAGCTGAAACCTTCTTTTGTGTTTTGCAGAATAAAGAAAGCCATACGAGTTTGAAAAGACATGGAGGTGAGTAAATTATTAAAGAATTTATTTTTATTTTTGGATGAACTGTCTCTACCACCAATGCACAAGTTATAAAACATAACATGCTTCATTATAGGAAAAGCAGCATCAATATACAGTATTTGCTAACTGTCACCATTATGTTCAGTAGTATTCAGTTCAAGGACTTTTAGTTTGTTGTCATTCCTGTCTCGTGTTCCTTGTTCCATTTTGCCGCCACTCGTCTGTCACCATGGACACGGACACAATCATCACAGCTGTTCATCGTTTAGTTAGTCTTCTCTGCGTAGGCTATTTAAGTTCCTGCCTGTGTTCTGTTCATTGTCCGGTATATCGTCTATGTTAAGTGTGCGCGTCACTTCCCGTTCGCCCCTCTGTTGGATTATTGTTACTAAAACTTTGTGTTAGATTATATTCGTCTCCCTCGCCTGTTTGCCAGCAACCACCAGCGTGACACTAACATTGATTTCAGGTTAAGAAGACACATGCCTTTTCTGTAATGTTATGAAAAACCAGTTAATTTAATTTGTTTCCTCCATTTTTATTTGGTCCTTTTTGTATTTTCCTCTTGAGTGCTGCAGACTTTAGTTTTACCTCCACACACAGAGAGAGAGAGAGAGAGAGAGAGAGAGGTGCAAAGAGAATATTTCTCATGTCTGCCATCGCTTTGAGACAAAGCCTGTGTGTGTGCAGATAGACCTCTCTCTCCTCACCGATCTCATACACAGACGTGTGTGCGAGCACGCAGGAGAAAGCTGATAGGACAGGGGAATGATGTGGGCCAGTGGCCATTGTAATGCTGTGTGCTGCGTGTGGCAGTAACAGCTTCACCTCAAGGTCAACTTCCTGTGAGGAGAATACACATCAGACCAGTTGGGCTAGAGCTCCTTCTCTCTTTATCTTTTCAATACTAAATATGAGCTGTGCGCGCAGGTAGTCAGAATAGAGCGTAAACTATGGATTAAGAGTTCATGTAAGGAAGGGAGAATTTATTGCACATTATTATGTACGCCGACTGAACATTATTCGTCTTTTTACATCAAAAAGATTCTTGTGAATTAATACTTTTATTCAGCAAACATGCATTTAATTTGTAGACATTTTTAATTTTGTACGTATCACAGTTTCTACACAAAAACAAAACAAAACACACAACTGTTAACATTGATAATAATAAGAAATGTTACTGGAGCAGCAAATCAGCATATTAGAATGATTTCTGAAGGATCATGTGATACTGGAGTAATAATGCTCAGAATTCAGCTTTGCACCACAGGAATAAATGACATTTTAACATAAATTAAATAAATACAAAACTGTTAATTTTACAGTATTTACAGTATTGTTGAGCGTAGACACAAGAAATCTTACCGTTCCGAAACCTTTGAACGGTAGTGCAATTAAACATGAAATATTGTTCATGAATGTTATCGGATAGCTTTCCATTTTCAACTCTTTCGCTGACAATTTTGTTTCTTCATCTCTCGTAAACATAATAATAATAGTAAAAAGGAAATAATGAAACTCAGTTAAACAGTTTGCAACGCCAAGGCCATGGGTTCATTTTCCAAGTAATGTATAAGCTAATAAAATGCATAACTTGAATGCAATGTTGGTCATTTTGAATAAAAGCATCTGCCAAATGCATACATGTATCAATATGAGTTAAGTTAATGAGTTAATTCTACTGGAGAAAGCTTTATCCATTACAATTTGCTTTCATCTCAATAGTTGCTTGGAAAGGAATCACCTGGAAGTACGCAATATTTTCACTCTTGGTATTGTTTGGGAATAATAACCTCAGGAAAATGGAGTCATGCTCACTAGCCAAACCTTGACATCTTGCTTAGGACAACAGTAAGTTTAAATTTAGAGGTTGCTGTAATGAAATAGTTTACCACAGAAGCGATTGACCAATCAGAATCAAGAATTACATTTTTTTTTTTGGAACGAAAATGTGTCTTTTAATGAAAAATGAAAATGGCTTCTTCTACCATTTTGTCTTGTTCTCTGTTCGAACCACAGAAAATCACAAGGGGAAAAGGTCACTTTTGATTTCTGATGTATACATTTAAAGAAGCCCACAATAGCCATAATCATTGCCACAATAATGCACGTGTTTGTGAAGCTCCAGCTGGTGACTAACGTGTGGCAACGGGGGCCACTAAACCACCCGAAACCTTAATTTGTTGCGATAGTAATTTTCTCTGCTCCATGCTGGCCTAAGATACAGTCTGTACCTAAACTACCGTGAACATACAAAGAGAATGAGGGGAATAAAAATAAATAGGAAAATGATTCATGGGTCCAGCGTATTCAGAAATTGCTTTTCTCACTCCTAATTGAAGGTGAAATTTAAAACAGGCATTTTTGACCCAGCGTGACACGACTGGACTTGTTTGCACTGAAACAAATAAGAAAAGATTGTAGACTTCCCAGCGAACAGGGAACGTTCTTATAACGTTCTGGAAAGGTTCTCTCAAAGATGTGAACCAACATTCTTCAAGTAAGGTTAATCGAATGTTCGTTCAAAGTTATCTGGTCTTTATTAATGTTCTCAAAACTTTAGCATGGAAATGTTATTTATACATTGTCCATTGTTCATGTTCATGTTTAGTTGGATTTTCATCCTATAATGTGTTTCAGAATGTTCAGAGAACTTTCAAAAGTAACGTTTGCATAATATTCGCAAAATTATGAAATGTAATGACCCCTTAAAGGGATAGTTAACCAAAAAATGAAAATTATCCTATAATTTACTCACTCTCAAGCCATCCTAGGTGTATATGACTTTCTTCTTACTGCCAATCACAATCTGAGTTCTATTAAAAAAAAAATCCTGGCTTTTCCCAGCTTTATAATGGGAGTGATCGTTTTTTGAAGCCCATCATTTGCATCCATCCATCATAAAAGTAATCCATACGGCTCCAGGGGGTTAATAAAGGCCTTCTGGAGCGAAACGATGTGTTTTTGTAAGAAAAATATCCATATTTATAACTTTATAAACTATAATAACTGGCTTCCGTTAACAGCCGTACGCGAGTCTAAGTCCGGCGGAAGAACACAGTCTCATCCCAAGACGTCATATGACTGACGCTTTTGACCATACGTCAACATCCGACGTTTTGGGGTACCCTTTAACGTCAGTTAGATGACGATCCTAGGGCGTCATCTAACTGACGCTTTACCTTTAGCGTCAGTTAGATGACGCGGGTAGGTTTAGGTCTGGGCTAGGGTTAGGATTAGATAGCGTCATCTACCTTACGTTAAAAGGTACCCTAAAACGTCGGATGTTGACGTCTTGGGATGAGACTGGGCTGGCGGAAGAGTGACCGACCCGACGTATGACGTATGAGCCAGGATATATTTTAATATAACTCCGGTTGTGTTTGGCTTAAAGAAGAAAGTCATAAAATGTTACACCTAGCATGGCTTGAGGGTGAGTAAATTATGGGATAAAAACGTACACATGAAAAAAAAAAAAAAAAAAAGGTTTTAAAAAGTTTAAAAGACTGGACATTCTGAGAACATTCAGAGAACATTTAGAGATACAGTTTTCATACCTTAATGGAAATATTAACGAAAACGTTCTTAGACCATATTTTTGTTTGCTGAGTTGTAGAAGATATTTTTGCAGATTTTAAAGGAATAGTTTATATTAAAAAAATAACGTTCTTTCTTGTTGGCACCTTCATTTCATTCCAAACCTGTGAGACTTACTTTTTTTTTTTCCTGAAGCATACAAAACAAACAGATTTGATAAATGTTCACACTGTTCCATAATGCAAGAAAAAAAAAACAGAGGCTGTTAGTTAGGACAAATAAGCATAATAAAAGTGAGTCGATTTGGACAAATATGTCTGCTAAATGAAGTAATGTAAATGTAAATATGACTCAAATGCTTTTTTTCAAATCTTCTGAAGCCATGCGATAGCTCTGTGTGGGGAACGGACTAAAATTAATGTCATTAATCACTGACAACTGCACTTCTGCATATTCGAACAGGTTGCAAGACATGAGAACCAGCAGCGTTTGGTGTCACCAGGAATATGAAAATGTTATTGGAGAGGTAAGATTGTACCAATGACATTTTTCAAGTGCCGTGCTAATGATACAATATATGTGGAAATACCATCCTGTTATTATCTGATAGCATCACTGTACCTTGGTATCTCTGCAGTTCTCTTTTGTGACGAATTGTACAGTCTTTATGCTTCATATAGGCATTCCATCTTTCATCTTTTTACTCAATGAATGAGGATTGACAGCTTCACATATGGCCCAAGGTAATTTCCCCTTGTCTGCACTGTGTGCATTTGGTATGATATTAACCAAGCAACGTTGTTAAAGGGATACTCCACTTTTTTTGGAAATAGGCTCATTTTACAACTCCCCAGATTTAAACTGTTGAGTTTTACCGTTTTTGAATCCATTCAGCCGATCTCCGGTTCTGGCGGTACCACTTTTAGCATAGCTTAGCATACATCATTGAAGTGGACAAGACCATTAGCATTTCTAAAAAAAAATAACCAAAGAGTTTCGATATTTTTCCTATTTAAAACTTGACTCTTCTGTAGTTACATCGTGCACTAAGACCGACGGAAAATGTAAAGTTGCGATTTTCTAGGCTGATATGGCTAGGAACTATACTCTCATTCCTGCGTAATAATCAAGAAACTTCACTGCCGTACCATGAGACCAGCAGGCGTAATAAAATGACGCAGCGCCTGAAAATAGTTCCGTTGTGTTGACGGAAGGTGGCCTATTTTCAGGCGCTGCGTCATATCATTACGCCTGCTGGTCTCATGGTACGGCAGTGAAGTTTCTTGATTATTACGCAGGAATGAGAGTATAGTTCCTAGCCATATCAGCCTAGAAAATCGCAACTTTACATTTTCCGTCGGTCTTAGTGCACGATGTAACTACAGAAGAGTCAAGTTTTAAATAGGAAAAATATCGAAACTCTTTGGTCATTTTTTTTTTTAGAAATGCTAATGGTCTTGTCCACTCCAATGATGTATGCTAAGCTATGCTAAAAGTGGTACCGCCAGAACCGGAGATCGGCTGAATGGATTCAAAAACGGTAAAACTCAACAGTTTAACTCTGGGGGAGTTGTAAAATGAGCCTATTTCCAAAAAAAGTGGAGTATCCCTTTAAGGGCTCATATATTATGGTTGAAATATGGCCCTTGAAAGCTCACAAAGAACCCAAGAGTAAAAAACTAAACATATTAAATAATGGTTGAATCTGCTTTCACACATGCTCTCTCTTAGCTCTTGATTTAGATGACCTCATGAACACATTTTGATGTGTAAAAGCTACTTCGAGTATGTCAAAAGTCAGATTATTGAGCCAAAAACACACCTGAGTAAAAGTACTTGCGTAAAGATTTGACATTTAGACCGACCGTGTTCACACACAGTCAAGTTAACCCATCTTCAGCAATATCTATAATTAAAAAGCATTGCTTTAGGTCAAAGACTGTGTCAATGAGATGTCTCTTCACAAGAACCACTGACCAAATACAGCTTTTTAAAGTTGTTATATTATTATTATTATTATTATAGAATAATTGTATTTGCAAATATACAAGTGTCATTTTATGGAATTTGCTAAATGTACAAATTTAATTACAAACATAATTATTAATATAAACGCATATTTGCATTTGTAAATGTACTGTAGTGTATTGCAATGTCTTAAGTACTTGTCGGTTGAGATAAGCTTGGAAAACTATTGATTCTGACCTCACTAACCTTGAAGTAGGCCTTAAAATGTAGCTCAAAAAATTCACCATGTTAAATGTTTCATCCCTTTTAAAGTAAAGAACCCATCCAATAGCGCATTAATATATTGGACGGACTCTTAGAGGAGATTAGATACTCTCTGTCGCTCTCATCCTGAGCCTCTCTGTATGTCAGCGGGCCCAAAGCTTTTGTGTCCTGTTCTGAATTGAACTGGCGTGCAAATAGAGTTCCAGTCTGGCCACAAGAGGGCAGGACGTCTCTCCAAATGCCAATGCAGGCCTCAGAAAGTTTCTAATCAAACAAACGTCTGTTATTCGCTGCCTCTGACGGACAACCTGTCCCCAGCAGTCAAGACGACTCTCTAATTAGAGATTTTGTAGAAGATTGGTAATTCAAATTCAGAAAGATTTTAATTGCTGACATGTTCAGATTCAGTGCCTGACTAATGCGTGACCATGAACACACACCCTCTCTCTCATACGGACGTGCTCACAAACCCACGCACTTGCAAATGCTAAAAGGATGCAAATCTACTCTGAGAAGCCCACTGACCACTCTACAAGCCCCCCCTACACAAACACGACCAACTCTCACCATGTCAAGCTAATGACATTAGAGGAAAGAAAACATCAGACAGACTCTCTGATCATCTTTCCTTCCATGACTGAGCACACAGTGTTGAACACTTCATATGACTCAATGTTTTTCATTGGAACCCCGGTGCTTCAAGTGAACTGGAAATCAGAGAGGTCCGGTAATTATTCCTGAGTCCTAGCAGCTCTTATACTGCCGGTGCTCTCTTAAGTATCAAATGAGAAGCTAATTCCGGCCATGAATCATCCATTCTAATATGAAGAGACCATATGACTGACATGCAATCACACTTTGCTTGATTTTATGTTTTTTTTTACAATTTATATAAATTGTATTTGTAAATGTACAAAATTATGAATGTATAAAATATTTATATACAGAAACAAAATATAAAGTATACTACATTTCATAATTTAGCTTCATTTGCAAACAATACTTTTACTTTAAATCCATTATTTCTCACATTGTCTGCCTTTCTGCTATTTCACTTCCTCTGAATTGTGCTGAACGGAAACTTCTCTCATAGTCGGTAAGGTTGTGCCAAAGCTAACTCTCATCCAGGGAATCCAATGACCTTTTCCTTACCATTTATTCATTGGAATGAGCCTCATAAAAGTGGATAGAGGCAGAAACATGGCAGAGAGGTGCTAAAAATGTCAGGCCTTAGAGTGAATTTTCTCTCCTCGTTGCTCTGTTTCTCAAAACTTTACCCTGTAATGATTTTTGGAAGGTAGACTGCTGCGTTTGGGCCAGAGGGGGGCAAGTGAGATCAGAAGGTGTGTGATAGGACGTGATGGCTAACTTTTCCTCTCATTATTTACTGCTCTGTTTCTTTAAAGGGTTTTGAACTGTTATAGAATAACAGCTTTGAACTTTCACTTTAGGACAGACTATAAAGCAAGAGTGTAGATTTTATGGTATTCATAACTTTGTGCTGGCTTCCTGTAACTCACAATGCATGAAAAGAAACCTGCCATGTATCACACAATTTATAAACCTGCTTTATGTTCTAATTGTCTCTCTTTTTATGTCCTAGATGCTGAACATATGCTGAAAAACATGCATATAGACCAGCTAAAATAGTTTAGCTAAACTGGTGACTAGGTCGAATGACCAGCAAATAGTTAAAATATATGTTTGTTTTAGCATGGCTTCACTGTCCAGTGTTTGTTTACCTGCGACAATAGCATGCAAACCAACTCAATCGTATATTTTTTAGCAGGGATGCTAAAGTGTCTTCATATGCTATCCTCAAAAACATAAGCCTAATTAATATCAATATCACTATCATGTCTGAAACCAGCCTAAACTAATATTGAAACTTTATGCCGTGATTATATTGATTTAGACCACCAAATAATCTCTAGAGTTCACACTCCCTCTGAACCAGTGTTAGCGCTATGCTAACTTCTGAGTTAACCCAATTCTCCAGTTTAAGGCGGTTTTGACTGATGTTTCTCATCATTAGTGTCCTCTCATGGGGCCGGATAAATCGCAGGCATTATGAAATCCATGCAGAGAGTGAACCTAATCAGAATGTATTTCAGATTTAATTTCATGAGGTAAAATATTATTCTCCATTTGTGTCTCATTTTGTCATATTAAGCAGGCGCGATAGCTAAAACAGATTGACTTCAATTAGAGGGACGGGATACAAATGTTCAGCAAAACGGTTAATAGAAGAACAAAATGTATTAGGGATCATTATGACATAAATATGCCACCTCTCCAAAGTCTTTTGTCTAAAAACAGTTATCTACTTAGCTGGGGCTTCACTAGACATATAACAACATGGGGCTAAACCCATGATGTCATAATCATAAGCTGCTAAACATGGAAATTATTCAAGCCAGACTTTTTATCTGAATTTTTAATGTGCCTATTAATGATGTCGAGAAGGTATGCTAGAAAAGATTAAATTAATGATGATGATTTTTATTTAATTACATTTTAATTTATTTTGTGATATATCTCGACCAAGTAAAATTCGAACTGTATGGTAGTTGCATGACTTATATACTGTAATTAATTTATTTTGTGATTTTATCATCTTTTATTCAATCTTTTATACATATTACACAGTTAATCAGTTTTAGATACACCCCTGCTTGTCAGTTAAAGCCAAGGCGAACGATGATACCAGGAGAATACAAAAATGCGAGCGCAACACTGACAGACGAAAACAACATCAGCATTCATGCTTTGGGTATTATGGCTACATGGGAGAACAGGAAGTCCTCCCGGGCAGAAAATCCCTCCTTTAGCATCCTCCTTCTCCAGGATCCATGGCAGAGCCTGAAGTGTACCTGCAGGCTTATTGGCAGTTCTTAATCAAGTTAAATATCTTCCAGGCTCTTGAAAAAAAACCCCACATTGCTGATGTTGGATTCGTGCTCAAATGTAAGTCAGCCAGCAGCATCTCCTTGCAGCAACCAGAAGGCCATTTATGTTCCTTTTGTGCGAGTTGGCTGCAATTAAGGGTCAATTCCATATTGACAGTTTGACTTACTCTCTCTTAAGCTGCAGGTTTGTTCACTGTTCTGCCTCTCAAGGATGGAGTTTGTCAGATGGAGGACTGTCGTGCCAAGTGAGGGTAAAGGCTCGAATGTGGAGGAGGCAATCGGAAGTTCACGTTCAGATAAAACCATCAATATCCTCCTCTGCATTACCTGTCTACCAAACACTGCAGAGGAGGCAAGAGAGGAAGACAGAAAGAGAGCACTTCATTACAGAGGAAAGATCAGTGGTCAGAGCAAAGATCATCGACCCGAGCAAAGATTGGTAAGTCAGAGAAAAGATCATATTTTGTGTGATGTGCATTTGTGTCAAAAACATGGTGAATGTTGCCTTCGGATACTTAAATGAACATTTCAAGGGGTTGGACATTTGGCCTTTAAGTTACGGCCTCATGAATACAAATGTATGGAGTATCAGCTTCACTAAAGATCCGGAAAAGGGATCTAAAAGGGCTTTGCACTGACTCTAACTCTAGACTTCAAGCTCTTGCATCAGAATCTAGAGGTGACACCAGCCATAATATTATCATGTCAAAATTCAAGTTTGCGTGACCCTTCGTGACAACCTACGACATGTGTGACTCGCTTAAAGTGTTTCTGATTTACTTCTAGAGGTGGCAAGGCCACAGTCGAGCATGAAATGAAAATTACTCAGCGCCATTAGCAAAAATAAATAAATAAAAGAAATGGAGAAATATTTCAGGTCTGTGACAAAATTACACTCCCAGTTCTCATGGCATTACACAGCACCGCTTATAAAAAGCGCTCTGAAAGCTTATAAGAAAAGCGCTATTTAACATTTTCGTACAGCTGCACTCGCAGACCTGTCAGCATTGTTGCATCCAGGGCTGAGGTAAGCAATAAAATCCAAACTGCCTATAAAGCTTGGTTCGAAAGGGGGAAAAAGTCTGGATTTCCTTCTTACATTAGCATATAAACCTCATTA
Organism: Rhinichthys klamathensis goyatoka; assembly: GCF_029890125.1. Taxonomy (NCBI): domain Eukaryota; kingdom Metazoa; phylum Chordata; class Actinopteri; order Cypriniformes; family Leuciscidae; genus Rhinichthys; species Rhinichthys klamathensis. The sequence continues at coordinate 2,358,012 of NW_026606601.1, forward strand.
ATTACCATGTTATTGTTCGGTTCAATTTAAATTGCCAGGCTTAATCCAGTGAATGCGCAAACTGCCCTTAATGATCAATTTACTCTAAAACTGTGGTTCTCAAATGTTTTTGCTACAAGAGCCTTCAAGAGGTTTTGCATCGGACAGTGTTGAAGTGGTGTCCCAAACAATCCAAAAGCAAACATCAAAATCAAAACAAAAATGGGTCACTGAGCACAAAACCATGCATCTGCAATGGCCATCCAGTGCCTGACCAGAACCCTATAGAAAATGAGTGGGCTGAACTGAAGAGAAGCGCCAACATGGATCTGGGAATCTGAAGGATCTGGAGAGATTCTGTATGAAGTGGTGGACATGTAAATGTAATTCGTTACTGTACTTAAGTAGCTTTTTTGTGTATCCGTACTTTACTCAAGTATTTAAATTTTGGGAGACTTTTACTTTAACTCCACTACATTTCAAAGTCAAATATCTTACTTTTTACTCTACTACATTTTCAAAATCAGTCGTTCCTTTTTATTTATGAGTGGATAAAAACGTAACTGGTCAAACAAGCCACCAATCACAGTACAGCGCGCGCGCTTTGTTTTGAACTTGCCTTGGCGGTATCTACTAAGCGCGAACCAGAGCCGTTAAATATGAGAGTTGCGAACGTAGATGGTTGTGACAGTGATCTCGCCGCCGCGCGTTGACAATGATTTTAAGCGGGACAGAGAGCAGCAGCTATTATTGCAGCAATTATCGGTAAGTATTGACGCATAATGTACAATGCTTACGTTGCCACTAAAATGATTTGCATATAATAGCTTTTTTTTTCTGGGAGTAGCCTAGCAGAAACACTGCATTAATACGTTTTTGTGTTTAATTTTGGAACGCGCGCGCGGGTTGTGTGTGTAGGCTATATATGTGTATATATATATATATATATATATATATATATATATATATATATATATATTTAATGGCGTTGTGCAGGTGTTATTTGAATGTATCATAACATTAAGATGTTAATAATTATGACCATAGGTGCTGGAGAAAAATATATACAGTAAATACTGTAAATGTTTTATACCTTATGGGAGCAGTCCCCTTCCCTCCAAAATTAAACACACAAAAAATTAATTCAATTCAAATATATATATATATATATATATATATATCAGACTAATTAATGTCATTTCATTAATACATTGACATAGATTGATAGAGTGACATTAGTCTTCACTTAGACTGAGTTAAGCAAGAGTCTTGTGACAAATTATAATAGGACATTATAGCCATAAAAAAATCAAAGTACTTGGATACTTAAGTACATTTGAAGGCAAATACTTTAGTACTTTTACTCAAGTGAATGTTTAAAGGCAGCACTTCTACTTTTACTTGAGTAATATTTTACCTTGAGTATCTTTACTTTTACTCAAGTACATGTGTACTTCGTCCGACACTGTCTGAATGCAGGAATGGTCTCTGATCTCTTGTCAGGTGTTCTCCAAACTCATCAGGCATTATAGGAGAAGACCCAGAGCTGTTATCTTGGAAAAAGGAGGTTGCAAAAAGTGTTTAATAAAAGGGGGCAAATAATTGTTCCCAACGTGTTTTGGAGAAAAACATTTATTTCATAATATGATTTCCCCCCCCACTTTCAATTCTTTTACTTCAATGAAAGTTTAGATTTTTGCTATTTTTTTAAACAATGCAGATTTATTTTTTACAGCCATCTTTGATCATATTTACTAAGGGGGCAGATAATTCTGACCAGCACTGTATGTTTTAGTAATCTTTTTTATTTTATTTTATTTTATTTTATCTTATCATCTACCTAATTTGACTAACTTCTGCAGAGTATCACATAAATTTGCCACTTAATATCATACAGTTTGAATAGACAATGAAGTTGATCAACTTCACAGATCGTCAACATCGTTGATTTTTCTTTCAAATAAAATACACAATTATATGTTTAGTTGCATTGTATTAAATCTCTCTTCAACAGCCCTGTTGATGTAGGAAATGTTATATAGGAACCACTGATTTAAAAAGTGTGTTTGCTATTTGTGTATGGGAAGGATGACATTTCACTTCACCATCATGTCATCAAGCTACACAAGCAAACCCAAACAAATGGAAATGCCTGTGACTTTCATTATTTAAGCCTCATCTCACATCAAGTACATCTCAGATTTATATGCGTTCCATCACTGAGCTTCAGTCTTTGTGACATTGTGACATCTTTTGTCTTGAACTAATTAAAGAAGAAACAGCAAAGACAGCCCCCCGACCTCCCCCCCCCCCCCCCTTCCCTTCATTAACAACAGTGGAATTGTTAATGTCTAATAAAGGGAAAAGAGGAAGCTCTGTTTAATGCAACAGCCAGAGGAACAGAAAGAAAGGAGAGTGTTTTGAAGACACACTCCCAGCTCTGCTTGCATGACACATTAGTACATCCCCTCCTCTGCGTTCGGTTGCCAGGTCCTCATTTACAGAACTGAGTCAAAAGGAGGCAAATGTTCCCATGTAATCAATTATTGAAGCCCTGCAAATGTGAATTGGCTTTCATAAAGGAGCAGCCCGAGAAGAGGAGGCTGGAGTGATGAAGTCCTGTCTGTGGAGAGGAGCTTCCGTGTGGGAACAGTCAACACCGAGCACAGCGGTGTAATCCCAACATTACACGCTCCGTAATGGCTGATGTTTGCGCCACAGGCTGGAACGGTGCGGTCCGTTGGGGAAAGACCTGTGAGGCAGGAGCCGAATAATGGATGGATGATGAGGTGATGAAGAGAGGAACGGATTGATGGATGGATAGCACACGAATGGATGCGTGTACTGGAAGTCTAAGTGTGCTTTAATGCATGGCTGGTCACTTAAATCCCGCAAGACAGTGTTAAAAATGCACAGCATCCCACACCTTTTTCTTTTTTTCTCTCCGTTTCACTCTCTTTCGCCCTTTTATGCATCCAGAGCAAGTGGTAGAGCAACGAAAGGCCGGTTTGACCTCGTCTCGTCTCTCACAAAGCAGCCTGGACCCCGCTTACACTATCTGACCTTGGGAAAGTGCCGTCTCTCCGCATACCAAACAGACCTCTGGCCTCTGGCTGAACAGAACGATTTCATTTCTCACAATTAATAAAACCAACCGTTTAATAAGGGAGCTAATGCATTTTTTGATCTGTTGAAATATTCATTCAAGACAAAAAAAAAAAAAAACCCTACCACTGTGATAATGGTGGCTGACTCAAATGCATCATGGGATACTTAAACCTTAAATGTTCCACAATGACCGTCTATGTTGCCTCCAGCCAAACAGCTGGACATCAGAGCATAATCATTTGCCAACAATATTCAGATTATACATCTTAGGACTATTATCTTCATGGGCTGTGATCCAAAACTTTGAGAGCTGCCTGTGCTCCGGATGCAAATTCTTCATTATTATAATTATTATTTTCATTATAAATATTAAATAGTAAGTGTTTTTAATTTGATGAAAATAACAAATATTTTCATAAAATTACAATAAAATATTATTAATATTTAAAATATGTTGTATACATTTCAGTACCTTTTAATTTGACATTATTACTACTAATAATTCATGTTAATAACAATATAATTAAATATTTTTTAAATTTTATATTAACAGAAAATATACAAGTGTAAACTATACAGTGTCAGCATCATTGAAAGTAAATATTTTACTTATATTTCACAGTACAAAGGCAGCATCATATGTACCTTTCAAGAAAAAGCCAATCCCACAATGCACCACCGTGACAAGGTCAAGGTTTTAGAAAAGAGCAGTAGAGTCTTAAATTCATATTAATTGGTCTTAAATAAGGAATGTGCAAATGTATGAAGAAAGGGTGGCAATTTACTACAATAAAGTGTCTGATATTTCAAAGCAAGCTCAAAATATCTTTAGACTCATCCGCAGCACCTTTGTCGCTTGCCATCGTTCCTAGTGCTTTCGCTCTATAATGTTATTGGGAGAGAGTTGTTTTATAAACTACAGTAGTGCTAGAGCATTAACAAGATGAACAATCAATCAAAATACTATTTAAACTCACTCATACTAAAAAAAAATGTTACTAAAAAAATCAGTTTTCTTGTCTATAATAAAGAAGATTATGCAGAAGAAACTGTTTTGAACTGCATCAGTGCTAAATTTCTCATTGCATCATATAATCAACAAGAACTATCAATATATGAGGCAAACTCACTGAGACTGCCGTCACTGCCACGAGACTGCTTTTTCACACTTCTTTTTTTATAACAATGTAATGCGTTTACAGACAAGACATACAGAACAGAGAAATTGCTCCACAAATGATCTGTTCTGTCTTGCTTGCACTCGAGATGGGTGACGTGTGACTGACAGTCTTCACTTCTATTATTTGTCGCCCCCGAAAGTCGCTCTTCATTTGCATAGAGGTAAACATTTATCAACTTTGTTGCCTCGTTGGACACGCCGTCATCCTGTTGCCAACGGTCACTATCATTCGTGTCACCGGAAATCAGCTCTCCATTGAAATGTATGAGATCTTGACACTGGCTGCATCCGAAATCGCATTTTTCCCTATACTGAAAAACTGTGTTTTACAAAAGTATGTCTGAATTCACAGCACTCATAAAAGAATAGGCGAAAAGTACACTGATGACTTGGAAGATTCTGAAGAGTGCATACGATGGATGCACACACTTTACTATCCCATGAGGCCACGAGAGAGGATTTGTGAATGGCAGTGAAGCGACTCAGCTGATGCTGTAGGTCACATGACAGTGCATATGGCAAATGTATATCTCCGGATTACATTCATACACACATATAGTACACTTTTTTAGAGATCACCAAGTACTTAAACTAAGTGACTACTTAAAGATATCTTCATTTGTGTTCCGAAGATGAATGAACATCTTACGGATTCGAAATGACATGAGAGTAAATGATGACAAATTTTCGGGTGAACTAACCCTTTAAGCAATTCACAAAGCTATTTTCAGAAATACATGTGTGAATATTCCAGAAATCCTAAATATGAAATGTGCAGTAAACAAGCAAACATCTATTTACATGTTTTTGCCAATGAGTAGAACTTATTCTTAAAAAGTAAACAATTATTTGTAAGTAATTATCCTTAGTAAGAAGTCAGGGTGTTGTTTTGGGTGTCTTGCCACGAAACACAATTACAAGCATATATTGCCACATGTTGTCAGAGTGAAAATGAAGTGTATCTCATCAGCTGTGTGCGTGTGGAGGTGAGATCTTGTTCTGAAGTGATTATTATTCATTACAGGAAACACCCACTGTGTCTATCAAAACACTATTGAGAGCAAATTAATACAAGTCAAGTGTCAACACATGGAGGAGAGGGGTGAAGGAAAGAAATTAAGAAAAAAGGAAGTTGGTAAAGTGCACATGGATTACTCAACAAAAGTTATTATAAAACAGAATAAATGTAGAATAAATGTTCAGTGGTTTAATCTAGAAATGCATTAACGTCACTTCCCCGCCGGAACACGCCCCCCTCAGCGGGACTGAGTGGCAGAAGAGCTGCTGCGTGACTGGAGTTAATAGGGGAAACTGCGAAAACGCGAGTAAAACAAACTATTATCAGTTTAAACTAAAAGTTGGACTCGATATAGCTTTCCTTACAACTTATCAAAGATCCAGTGATCCATGGATATTGACATGCAGCCAGGAATCGTGTTTCCTGACATTTATATGTGCCTGATTTACGACGCCGGGGAAATAAATGAAGACAATTTGCCTGTAAACGTTTTATATAAATACAATATAGATAGGTCTAAATCCGAGTGATCACTTACATTAATGTTATACTGTAAATCATCATATCGTCCAGCCCTAAAACTTGTATAGTTTTTTGTCAGTGTTTATTTAAAAACATCCAATTATGCAGAATATAGTCTGTTCTGTAGCTTTTTGCAGTCTGTAAAAATATACAGTACCTCAGATTTCTGGTCAAATCTAGTTGTACAGTCAATCGCAAAGCTCTTTCCCGTTTTAGATGTGTTTTGTGTGATTTTCACGGCATTCACGCTGAAAACAAATGCTGCCGCTCAGTCTTTTTGCCACTTGTGGGCGTGACCGCATTCACTCCGGCCGACGGTGACGTCATGCGCATACCCTCTATAAGAGTGGAAATTCAACCAAGCACATGTTCTTCAAGGGTTCTTTGCAATACCATATGCCAGGTTTCATCTTATCAAGAAACATTTTCTCTGTGCAACAGTCCGGAAGTAAAAATCCCATTTATTTTCTAGAGGAATTGATTTTGAACGATAAATACGAGATTGTTGATCAATACTTTTGTAGAAGCCATCCGCCCGCATGATTTCAACTTATTTTTAAATGAAAGCTTTTTTTTATATTTATATATATATATTTTTTTATATATACATTTTTAATTTGATGTAATTTGTAGCGCTTCATTGGATTGTAGCTCTTTCCTTCATTAAAGGCACATGCGAGAATTGTACCTTAATATAACAGCTTCAAAGTCATTTTGGTGGTAAACAAACTCATAGGGCGAATCATCCTGGTAGTTGGGGACACCGCTGGAAAAACCAGCAATGCAAGTTTGAGAGGAGCGCCCCCGACAAATCTCGCGAGAATCACGACATGCTTTACGGCAACGACGTCACAAACATCAACACAACAACAACACTTGCGCGCATTTCAGACGTGATACTCGACGATGGAAAAAGCAAAGAAAACGCGGTCGGAAGAGACTAGGAAAAGGAAAAGAGAATCTGACCGCGTAAGGGACCGGACAAGAGTCCCACTCGGTCGGGCTTTTCACTTGTTGGCGCGAGCTAAAAAGCACCACTGGATGCAACAGTGATGCTGACCTGGCGATCTTGTTGATGGACTAGTAAGTACATCTTTCTAAGTTTGTGTGCATTTTATTTTGTGATTTCACCGGAATGAATAGAGGGTCTCCGCAACGGCGATAGATTGAAGAGCGCGTCCGAGTGAAGACTGCGCGCGCGCCGCCACAAGAGACACATCCATGACACTGATAGCAGCGGACACGAGCGCTCAGGTTGAGTTCAAAAACACACCTCTTATTTAAAGGAACACTATGCAAGATTTGTACCTTAATATAACAGCTTCGAAGGGGTATCAGGCCGTGAGTGCAGAGACCATAGACATAATAAATACATAGACGCCCTATTGGGCACTTTGGAACGTTGCCGCGATACGTCAACGGTCCGCCATTTTGCAGAGGGCAAGTCTGCACTGTAATCAAATGCAAGTAAACTGGTGAGCTGCGTTTTTTCTGGATAAAAACAAAAACTGGTTTGTATGTGGTGTACAAAAAGTTCCATCTCTAGTTATTTAAAATCTCGATAGTTAGACTTGTAAAATATTTTTTTTAATAAAGAATGGTCAAAGCTCAGGCTTGTCATGCAGGGCCGTCCATAAGGGGGAATAAAGGGGAACGTTTTCTGGGGCCCAGCCGCTAGGGGGTTAGGCAGTCTAACCCATGCAGTCCAGCAATAATTATGTTCATCCTAAATATAAGCAAAGGTTACCATATTTAATTTTTAACCAAAATAGCACCATTTATTGTTGAAAGTGAGAAAAAAATGCATTTTATTTAATGTTGCTTGAGTAAAATGTAGCCTGTGTCATAATGAAACACCCCTCTCCTGAAAATGGTCTGAGTAGGCTATTTTTTGTTGTACGTAACGCAAAGTCAAAACGCCAGTGCTACGCGCCAGTTCGCGGTCAGCAGCGCAAGTGAGTGACACACGATGGAGTGCGCGAATTGACGTGGTAAGACCATAGACAGTAAAAGAAAAAGTAAGACCTATTGCTCACCACCTCCCCAGTGTGATTGAAGCAATCGATTGCCTAAAATCGTCCTGTAAATTATCTAATGAGGCCTTATCAGATGCGCGAGGACTGAGAGAATATTTCATGTCATTTACAGCTGTCATGTGCACTGTCCGGCTAAAACTACTACAACATATCGAAGATAGGATGGAATTTCCTTCTGCAGAGTGGCAGCCTTATGGTGGGTTCACACCGAACGCGAATAGAGCGTCAAATACGTGTCTATCGCGTCTAGTTAGACGCTTGAATCTTCCGCTCGAGTTCAAATTTTTCAACTTGCGCGGAAGACGTTCGTGGCAAACGTGTTGCCCAATTCTTTTCGCGTCTTTGCATTGACTTTGTATGTAATCCACTCGCGCAAATAATTAAATTCGCGTTCGGTGTGAACACACCATTAGATATTGGACAGGTCGCGGGAATGGGGTTGTTTCATGACAATTTTCTTTTTTTTTTTCATTGGTTGTTGCGTTGAATCGTACCCAGATACAATAGTGCTATTTTCAGTTTGGCTTTTGTGTAGCTCGACTAACAACACAGGGGAGACGCGCTTGATTCCTGCCGGTCCAAAGTGAGAGCGGCGCGGCCAGAGACATTTTGGGCGCTGCGGCATATTAAATATATTATAAATCGTTTTTCCGTGTGAGAAATACAATGTGTGGCGGGAGTACGTGACAAAAGACCGAAATGAGTGACTGTCATGCTCAATGCGTGACACTTGAGAGCCCCGTGTGTGTGTGTATGTGTGTATGTTTGTGTATTAACTATACACACACACCCCATCACTGAGTCTCTCTCAGTTAAATGTATGTGTTAATGTAGGAGAGAGAGAGAGAGCACACGCATGATATGAGTAGCCTATTGCAGATTTGGGGAGGGCCCATTCACTGGACCTTTTCAGGGGCCCAGTCATTTCTGTGGGCGGGCCTGTTGTCATGTATCTGGCTTTTTATTCTTGGATAAGAATGGTGAAGACCCCCATACTGAGATATAATTTAAGTTTTCTTATTGTGGAAAAAGCATTTTCTGTGATTGACCAGATTTTAGCAATAACAAAGATAACTGATGGATCCTTTATGATAAGACATATGTTATGGTACAACAAATACAGTGCAATGCAAATAGTAAATATAACATAAAGTGAGAAGTAATAGTAAATAGTTTAGTCAATAAAATAAACAAATAGTATACAGCAAATAAAATAGTAATGAATAGTATAATTATATAATATCATAAGTACAATAATACAATCATAAAAATATTGTTAATAGCATATAGTTTATTAATAATAATACTATAATAATAGCAATAGAATAAGAAATATCAATTAGAGAATACACACAATAAAAAATAAGCTAAATAGTGACTTATATTTCATATTTAACTCTTTTTGTTAAATTTCAGTTTTATTGATCAGTAATAGCCATTATAACAGAAGTAGCTTCAGTCAAACATACAGCAGGATACAACGTTAAAATAGCCTAAATATAAAGTTATGAAAATCACTTTGCCCTCAGCCAAAACGATTTACCAGGGAACCATTTATAGATTAATGAGACCAAAGATCGCCCGTTAGATATACACAAGACGAATTGTATCTCATGTTTAACCACTGGACTAGAGACATCCCATCCGAGCCAGCGGCAAACTTCAGAAGCACTGGCCGAGGTACGGCTGTTCCAGGCGGGGTAGACGAGCGCCGAGCGCCCGGTGATCGCATCTTACAACTCCAAAAACGTCAGATCAAATTTTTAAATAGGCGCTATCTTTATAAACAAACCACATATTTGAGCTTTAAACAACTACATTGTCGACTGAAAAACTATTAAAACTACATTTCGTGACACAATAACAGTAGTATTTTTAAATGTATCCTCTGAACCAGGGGCGTCACTAGGCCCTTTTTAGGGGGGCTTCAGCCCCCCTAAACTTCTGCCTAGCCCCCCTAAAAATGTGAGATTAATGTAGGCTACACAAATTCGTGTTCGCTTCAGTCTTGTTATAATCAGATTCAGCGCGTTCTTCATCTTCAATCCGCAGCGGCGCCGACAGAGAGCACGTCAGAAACAGAGGACAGGGTGTGTGTGTGTGTTCATGTGTGTTCATCTGAGCCTCATTGGTCTGTCACTGCTCGTCAATGTCAGAATATTTGAGATGACCAATCAAATCAAAGTAGGCAGGCTTTATGTTCACAGACGCTGCTGAGCGCGAATTTTAACAGTGCGACTCGACGCATACGGTCAAGTGCGAGATAAGATGTAAGTAGCTAAACTTAACATTTCATATTTTACTTTTTTTAGGTCATAAATGTTAAACGAATGACAAAAAATAATCAGGCAAACTAATATAGTTTTGTCTAATTTCGCCATTTTGAACTGAAAATAGGCTGTAACGTGACTCATGTAATGTAATAATTAGTTTACAAGAAACATTAACAAAGCCGTTTTCATCATGTTAGGCACAAGATTAATAATGAATGTGTACATATTGAGGATATAATACAAATTGTAGCCTTTAGTAAATTAAAAAAGCTCAGCTTTAGGAGGGGAAGAGAAAGGGACGAAGAGACTGAGAAAAAAAGAAAGAGTGATGGAGATGAGAAGAGAGCAGGTATTGACAAATAATCTGCCCACTGACATGGTTTTAAAGCTATTTCTTATCCTTTTTTGGTCTTCAAACGTCTTGAAATGCACATATCAGAGAAATAAAAAATGTGAACCCCCTACCAACCTCAAATTTAGGACCTCTGTGACTAAAGCCCTGTCTACGGCCCTGTATTAGGCATAAGATCAATAATAAATGTGTAGCCTACATTGTGAATGCATTTAATAAACTTAATTACCTTAAGTAGCTTTCAGTAAATAAACGCGTCTGAGAAAATGATTCATAGGCAAAATCAACCTATCAATTGACCCTATGTTTACTTTCTTCACTGACAGACAAAAATGAAAAGCCTATATCAGTCAAAGCTCAGCTTTAGGAGGGGAAGAGACAGGGCAAGATAAAAACAAAGAGAAAAAGAGTGTGATGCTGATGAGGAGAGAAAAATAATCAGCTGCCCACTATCCAAGTTTTTTGGCCTTCAGAACATCTTAAAATGCACATATGTAGATCAGAGAAATCAAAATTTTCTCGGGGAGACCGCAAACCCCCTTATTTGCCCTACCGCACATTAGGGACCACAGTTATTATAAAACCGTGCCTTTGCATCGTAATGAAAATGGTTAATAGTGATCTTTAGAACCTAAACTAAAGTGTTACATTTTTTTATTTTTTTAAAAAAAAATCATATTGGGGGCTTAGCCCCCCTAAAATGAAAATCCTAGTGACGCCCCTGCTCTGAACGTTACTATTACTAATTAAATCATGACCAAATACAACCAAAAACAAACGTTCAGTCTTGCTTGTGAAAGGTAATTCCTCGAAAGCTGTTTTCAATTGTGTGGCGATTTGTACAGCCCCAAGCAGCGCACAAAACAGGCATTTTTCTCAATTCCCGGTATGAGAGGTATGGGAAAGTTGCCATCCCCAATATGGCGGCGCCGTTGACGTACGCTCCAGCGGCCAATAGGGCATCTATATATTTATGACGCTCTGCGTGAGTGGTATTTACGACAGTAACGTCAAATACAAGTACTCCACAGCGACTCTAGGGTTCGCTGTTTGACAAAAACAGAATTCCTGCATAGTGTCCCTTTAAATTTGTTCAGTACAAAGTAGTGTGCCTTTGTCTTTCTGTCTGATTTTCTAATATAATTTTGCTTCAAATCAAAGTTATTAATGTTGTGATTCACCGTATAGCTAGTTGGTTTGGTTATGGCTTATTACTCTTTAAAACATGTTTTGGTAAAAATGCTTGCAGAACCAAGGCTGCTTAAAAAAGGGGGCGGGCACTAATGCACTTCAATTTGTTTTTATGCTTCTTTTGAGATTTCAAAGTTTTTTTTTGTAAAATGTAAACTGATTCTAATTCTTAAAAATCTCTAATGTGTCTTCTACTAAGTGCTAAACCTGCAGTCCCCATTGTACTTCATTCTGATCCTCTTGATCACTCAACGATGCGTTTCATCTCTACACGAGACACCTCTTCCAGTTTGAGAGGTTTTGCTCTCTCAGATAGGAGTCTTTGTTCGCTTCCTGACTTTTCTTTTCAGAGCTTGGCATTAAAAGAATGAAGAGAGAATTCATTACTTTGATAGAAGCATAATTAGGTGACAGAAAGCATTCGGAACAATTAGCAAACTGGTGAAACACAGAGAACTGACGTCCGTCTCTCTCTCCTCCCCACCGATCTGAGCAACAGCCTGGTGAGCAGCTGGTACACCCGTCCACTGAATCTGGACTGACAGCAAAGTGACTGAGAGAAAGAGCTATCGTACGGCGGAGAATAATATGTATTGTGAATGCTAAGAGGAGGTGATGTTTGACTGATTCAGGCGAAAGAATCGATGGTATGGAGCACATTCGGTCAAAAACGGGTCGTGATAATAAGAAAGACGAACAAAACGGGGATGTAGACTTTATCTGTTTCTCTGTAATAACACATTTGTGAAACTTGTTACATACGTACGGTTCTGCCAAAGATCCTGATTGATTTTTGTTAGAGGAAGATTTGAAATGGCATCCACAGGGGGTCATTTTGATGAACAGATGCAGAGGAATCAGATTGGTGTTGAAGACAGATTGGTTCTGCTTTCATTCTTGGTCTCTCTGATTTACATGCAAGAAAAAGGGAAACAAACTGACAAAAAATTGAATCCCGGACTGTCAAACCACATCAGTCAATCGTATCAACAGACCTAAAATTCCTTGCGCTCATGTGGAGAAAAGCAGTACCTTCTTTAAGGGCATTGTCGCTGGAAATCAAAAGTTAACAAAGCTGACTCTCTGAGAGAGACTAAACCGTTTTTTTCTATCATCAGGTGAAGACAATCCCTCTGTTATTGTCTGTCTGGACTGTGGGCCAATCAGATGTGAAGAGGAGCAAGAGGCCAGAGCGATATTTGGTCTGACTCGTTCCAGTGAACTTTACCAGACAAGAGGTACAAAGGGAGAGACAAAGCAATCAATTACAACAGTGCACACACACACAGCACTTTGTTATTTCCATATATGATTTTAGACATGAATACACGTTGATGAGTTCAAAAACAGACCAGTGAACTGTTAAATCCTCTTGCAGACCTCATTCATAAGCTCTGTTCCCAAACGTAGGGAGTTGTCTCAATGTGCATTTCTTAAGACAGTAAATAAAACTCTGTACTTTTATTATTCTGTACTTTTGTCTGGTTTGGCAGTTCAAATATCTGAAAGTCTTTGAAACAAGACATATTTGTTTGAGAAGCAACACTGCATGCTTAAGACTTTAATAATGTATCTTTAATATGAGTGTATTTTGTAGTACTGCACTGGCAGATGTTTTTCACTTGTTGTAAACGATTTAAAAACAAGTGAAAAAAATCTGCCAGTCAAGTAAGAAAAGATACAATCTTCAAATACAATCTTCAAATCAAACGTTCAAGACACAATCTTTGTAAACACGTCTTAATACGTTTTGTTTTAATTACTTTTGATTATTTTCACAAAAAAATAATCAATAATACTTAATAAATGTAGTATTATTAGACATACACAGTGAAACAACTCAAGACGGTAAAGAATATAATTTATTGTCAGTTTGTGGAAATATTTTTTTGTTACCATAAGCACCATTTAAAAGCACCATAAGCATTGCATTTTTCATGCTAAATCAAGTTAAAAATAATTCAAAAACACATCTCGAGACACCTGTATTTTGTTCCATGACATTGCACTCTGTTGAACTTTTGTTAAATACAAGAATGCGTCATGTGAGAGCGGCCCCTCGCTGTCTAGATAGGCATACAGACCAAGAATAGCAAAGAAACTGTTTTTAAAAATTGTATGACTTAACTTTTTTTTATTTTTTTTATCAAACTCTCACCAAGCTTAGAAAACTATTCGAAAAGAAACAAGTCTCTGTGTAGCTGTCCTACGGATGCTTCTGAGTTTAGAAGTGCAGTACAAGGATTTTCCATTGAGGCGGGTTGGTGGTAACAGCGGATATCACGGTGATAAAATCTAGCTGACTTACAATCATGTTCTTTACTTTTTCTGAGAGGTGCACACTTTGTTCCTTTCACATCTACAGGAGAGGCTTAGAATGATCTCTTGATCGCCTTCACTCCTCTCTTCTAAGAACCCGTGTTGAAGCAATACACCTGCCAAAACCTACAGCCTCCCATAAGTGAGAGACGCTTTGAAACCAGAAAGTGCAAGAAACGACATTTGGAATGAAATATGCAGCTTGCCGGAGAGAGTGAAAAGCTGTAAACAATTGTATTGCATCACATGATGAGGAATTAAAATCCGACGTGAAGGTCAGAACAAAAAAGCGGCATGAACATTGAGAGGGGACGGCTTGTTTTCAGAGGGCTTTATAGAGGTTTTGTTAGTAAAATTGAAATAAGTTTTTCACATACCTATAGTATGGACTTTTCCTCAGTTTGGGCTTACATTGAGCAGATGCCGATAACAAATCAGGGGTCTGTGTTAGACGATGAAGGTCAACTGTCAAAGAAAAAGATGTAGAAGACAGGACGGACAAGCAGCTAGAATCAGTAATAAGTCTGGAGATTTCAGTCAACCAATCCCAGGAAGAGGTAATTGAAAGAAGGATAGATGGATGGACAGATGACCATGCGTATGAAGATTGATTGGCCATGGAATAGCCGTGGGAGATTGATAACCCTGCTCGCATCCACACGTACACATGGTACAAAAGAGCAGAGGTCAAGGCCACTCAGTCTCGATGATGAGTGGCAACGGTGCGTGTGTTGTAAACCAAAGGAGACTAATCATGACCTTGAAGCATATTAAATCAAACAAATGTATACAAGACTAGAGGTAAAGCGACTAGATCAGCATGTGCCATGAGACTTGAACTATGGTAGATAATTGATAGGCTACTAGGTGGTTGCAAAGATGTTCTGGAGGGTTGCAAAAGTATTGCTAAGGCAGTTCTGGGTTGTTGCCAGGTGGTTGCAAGGGTACTCTGGATGTTTGATAGGGTGTTATATACCATATGTAGCCCTGCTCCTTTTTCAGCGTTGCTCTCGTTGTGTCTGTTTTCCAGTTTGTATTTCCATAGCATGAAGGCAAGATCTTTTGGATCAATGAATGAACCGCTTGTTTTAAAATCTTCCCAGTCTACTGACATTTGTTAAGACACCAGCTTCAAACATTACAAAGCTCAGGAGAACTTTCATTAACTCTACAATGAGTAAATCTACTTCATCAGCTAATTACTTATCGACAGCGATGCCATAGAAATATACAGAGCTACCGCAAAACGGAAGTTCAAAGACAAAATTCTAAAGATGGCTGTGCGCTTGTTTGTCTGGCGCATAAGGTCTATGTTGCTGTAAGAATGTTGATAAGGGCTGCCAGGTAGTTGCTAGGATGTTTTGGGTGGTTGCAAGGGTGTTACGATTAATAATTAATGAATTTGTTACATTTATATAGCGCTTTTCTCTGCACTCAATGTGCTTTACATTTGTAAGAGGGTGATCTTCTCAACCACGACCAATGTGCAGCTGGATGCACAGCATCCGACATGGATGATGCGACAGCAGCCATATTGCGCCAGAACTCCCACCACACACCAGCTTATTGGTGGAAAGGAAAGAGAGTGATGAACCAATCAGTATATGGGGATGATTAGGAGCCCATGATGATGGACAGAGGCCAATGGGCAAATTTGGCCAGGATGCCGGGGTTACACCTCTACTCTTTTTCGAAGGACATCATGGGACCTCGGTTTAACGTCTCATCCGAAGGACGGTGTTTTTTGACAGTATAGTGTCCCCATCACTGTATGGGGCATTAGTACCCACACAGACCACAGGATGAGTACTCCCAACTGGCCTTACTAACACCTCTTCCAGCAGAAACCTAGGTTTCCCAGGAGGTGCAGGTACTAACCAGGCTCAACCCAGCTTCAGAGGGCAACCAGTCTTGGTCTACAGGGTGATAGCTGCCGGATAGATTAGTAGCTGGGGAAATTTTCAGAATGTTTCTTATTGGTTGCTGAAGTGCTTTTAGAAAAATAGACAGACGGACAGAGCAAGTGGGAGAGAGATCGCAAGTTCAAAGAAATGCCAGGATCCATTAACATGTGTTAGAGACATGTCCCCTGTGATTCTCTCTCACTTTAACTATAGCCTTCAGATGGATGTGGCTTCACTTTGTGGTGTATCTTGACATTCTCTTGCTTTTTTTTTTGTCATTTTGAGCTCTATTTTAATAATTGTATGCCCAAGGCAGTACAATGAACACATTGAAATGGCACTCGTAATGATTTCTGGCAATTATAACATATCTTTCTTCGGTGAATAATGTACTGGTTGCTCTTTTTCACGCAGTGAATGGGGCTGACACTTTTGAAATTCAAATGTAAAAGCATCATACAAGGATCATGAACTTAGTCCATGTATACATGTTCTCCGTTTGTTTCTATTGTAGAGAGAAAGTCATACCAGTTTGGAACGACTTGAGGGTGAGTACATGATGGCTACATTTTAATTTTTATGTGAACTGTTCCTTTAAATGATGATGATACATACACAAACTCAGATAAATAGTATTAAAAGTAGTTTGTCTTCATCACTCAAGTAAACATATGTTTGATCTAAAGTTTGTTCTTCAGACACAACAGCTGTATGTCTGCTTGGATGAGTTCTCATTGATGAAATGAAAAACATCTGTCTGCCATTTCTGATTGGTTTTCTGTCAGACCATAGTGTTGTGCTATGGTACGAGCTTCCAGCTGTTCAACATATGGCCACCAAAGTACATATGTAGAGATAATCCCACATTATAGAGCACAAGTGATCAGACTTCAGTCTAAACGCCACTCTGCTCTCCAACCAAAACCGTTTTTTACCAGAAAGCAACAAAAGTGAGAGGATCCCAAACTTTTAATTGATTTGGTCTGTTTCAGAGAGTCAACGTTAAGTCTCACGGTGTTGTAGCTTTAGTTTTCTTGTCTGCTGCCTTTAAAGTCACAGTTCAGGATAGTCACTAAAGGTTTGGGACTGTGTACATTTGTATGGTGCCATCATTTAAAGCTCAGCTGATGCAGGTCTTTGTTGAATATACCCAGAAATTTGTGTTATATATATAAAATTGATTGCAAAGTGGTTTCATAGTGACTTTACATTTTATTATTTTATATTTGCATATATTCATAATTGTTTTTATAATATTTAATAATTGATATGTACATTTATGATTTAATTATATAAAATGTATCTTTAATTTTTTATTTAATTTTTAGGTTTTATTTAAAAAAAAGATTTTGAAATAAACTTAAATGTCACAGAAT
The DNA here is from genome assembly GCF_029890125.1 of Rhinichthys klamathensis goyatoka. Taxonomy (NCBI): domain Eukaryota; kingdom Metazoa; phylum Chordata; class Actinopteri; order Cypriniformes; family Leuciscidae; genus Rhinichthys; species Rhinichthys klamathensis. The sequence goes on from NW_026606601.1 coordinate 2,375,270, forward strand.
AAGTTTTAATTTTAATAATTTAATTTAAAACTACTTTTTTTTAAATAATATAATATAATGTATAATACTACCTCTATACATTTTCTGTTCTCTGATCACTGTTCTCTTTCTCTTGTAAATATATTTAAATAAATTCATGTAAATAATTTAAATGAATACATTTAAATTCCATTAATTAAATTTTAATAAAGTTCTCAGTTTCATTAATATAATATAATATAATATAATATAACATAATACATATAATATGAATTACTAATAGAATAATTATTGTCTCTGTACATTTTAGTATGTGCTCTGCTAACCTCTCTTTCCCTTTCTAACTCTTATTTTGTAAATACATTTAAATGAATACATTTTTAATAATTTAAATGAATACATTTAAATGTCATTAATTACATTTCAATTTGAATGAGGTTCTCAGTCTTTTATTTTATATTTATTTCATTATTGTTGAATTAATTTTCATATGACTATGCAGTTTATAGCTCCTCTTATTTTGCTCCTTCACTTCCCATCTCATAAATGAGGCAAATTCTCCGTCCTGTGGTACCCGCTGCTCATGTTTGGGTTGCTAAGGGACTCACTGCATACGCCGAAATTGTCCTGACAGCCCAAGGTCATCTTATTTTTTTTTTCACCTCCTCTCTCTCCTCAGCAACAGCCGTAATGAAACTGTCCCCATTACAGGGCTCTTTTATGCGCCTAAAATTGGAATATTGCCAGTGTCGGACCCGCTGATGGTCTTGTCAGTCCCAGTGTGTGTTCGGTGTGTGTTTAGCTGAGAACACCGCGGAGTGATCATTTTTAATGGGAGCGCAATAGTCCACACCTACTCATCCGGCAGGATCCATGAGCAGGGGAGAGGTGATAGATTATGACAGAGAGAGAGAGAGAGAGAGAGAGAGAGAGAGAGAGGGTGTATAAAAGACGTACAAATGAAAAAAAGAGAAAGATTTTATTTACTTACGGTTGGAGGTTGTGGGAATGTGTTGGGCATTTACCTTCTGTTGATTAGTTCTCCTGAGAAAATCTGTGCCAGAAGCTTCGGCCCTGTTCCAGTGTTATGCTTTCAATGGCATTTTTAAAGCTAAATATTTAGTTCAAATCAGAATTACTGCAGCTTTACATCGTGTACTAATTAAAAAGACCGGACAAGACAAGTTGCCAGCAACAGGCAGTTTGTCTATCCGCACTGAACGGGAAAGTGCTGTGCGACGTGACACAATCACAGCCAGAGATATTTAAGGTTTAATCACAGTTATGTGCAGTGAGATTGTTGACCAATGAGATTCTGCAGATTCCGCTAATCAGTGGCAAACACGACAGAAATAGAAAATGAACGATTGAGAGAATGACCAGTTGTTGTGGGTGGTTAGGTATTTTTTCCTCTCTCTCTTTTCAGTGCAAGCAAGCCGAGACTGAGATTTAAAAAAAATGCCACATTTATGTGGTCTCAAGACAATAAACGAGGTCTACACACTGTTATGACATGAAGGCCAAATTGAAGAGGATAATCCAGTAAAACCATGTTACATTGACATTTATCTCTAAACAAGCATGAACGGAAGTTTGTTCTCTCTCTCGGTTTTAATAAACATTCAAACTTCTCTCAAATAGCTGATTGTAAACACATACTGACAGGGCACCACTTAGCACCACGTGGGCATTAGCAATAAATGGATAAGGTAATTGGATTTGTCTTTCACTCCGTTAATTCTTTTGCAGATTATACAAGACAACCGGTTTGTTTATTAAAACAGAAAGACAGAGGAAGTGATTTAGATGCTTATAGCGAGCTAAACACACGTCCCCCTGAGCTCTCAGTAGATCCAGGCGAGCTTTTGAGCGGCTTTGTCTGAAGCCTCACACTCCTAATTGGTTTTGAAAGTTTCGAGGGCTAATGTTTGTTCTTGAACTTCCTGTCACCATGATTTCCGACAGAGCTGCAGCTATACTTTCCAGAGGATGGCTAACATCAAAGTTCGGCCCTTTTTACTCCCATCATGCTTTAAAATGGACCCCATTTACTTCCTTAAAGGGATAGTTCACCTTAAAATGAAAATTCTGTCTTCATTTACTTATTCCGAAACCTGTCTGTGTATCTTTCCTCTGTAGAACATAAAAGAAATGTGTTTGTTTTTTGTCCATACAATGGTAGAACCATAACTGTTTGGTTGCCAACATTCTTTGTGTTCCGCAGAAGAAAGATAAACATACAGGTTTGGAACAACATGAGTGTGAGTAAATAATGACAGAATTTTCATTTTTGCATCTTTGCCTTTAATATACATTCCTGGCCTTGAGGTGAATGCAGTTGTTGTGCAATTGTTCTGTCCTTTTTGATAGTTGGATTTCAGATACATTGATGACATTTTGACAGAATTTGGCTCTGTGTTTTTTGTTCTGAAATCCTCATTGACAAGTGTCATTTAAATGGTACTAAGCCAAGCAAGTCCTTCTGCTAGTCTGAAGGATGTTGATGAAAGAGATCATGCGCACCTTTTATTTTTCAGTTATTTAGCACTATATTAACCTTTTTATCAAAATTTATACTGTGCTTATTTCCCTCTCTTTCCCAGGACTTTGAACTTTGTTTGAGGCAAATATTAATCGCATTCATGACAATTAATCACCCACTAATGAGCATGATAGTGATCAAAAACTGACAAAACCACTTGACTGTATTCTAGTAAGTAACGCCCACTTTTCACAAACCAACTCGATTCCTTTAAAAAAAAAAAAAAAAATCAAACTATACTTTTAGATCAAATGGGTTACGAATACCAATCTGTAGTGATTTTATGAGAGGCATCTTACACACGGCTATTAATTAAATATAAGGATCCTCTGGAGGCAAGTTGTATAGAGAACCCAAGTGCAGTTTTTTTAACAATAACATATAACGAGATCAAAACATAACATGAAACAAAACCGTGGACATGGACTTACGCAACAGTGGTCACAAAAAACAATACTTGACAAAGACACATGACAAACATGAGGGCTTAAATACACAAGACTAATGACAAGACAAGGGACACCTGTGAACAATGAACAGACGATTATCCAATGACAAGACACATGGCAGGATCACATGACAAGCAGGGAATCACATGACAGACATGGAACATGACATGAACAAACCAAAACGTGACAGAGACAAGACCAAATCGTGACATTAAAATACCGGTAGTTAAATAGTTAGTTAAATATCTCAACTCGTTTTTTAAATTTATTAGATTTTTTCATATTTTTGAAAGAAGTGTGTTATGCTCACAAATAAGGCTGTTTATTTGACCAAAAAATACAGTAATATTGTGAAATATTATTACAATTAATTAGTATTATTACTATTTCTTATTTTAATACATTTTAAAATTTATTCCTGTGATGGCAAAGCTGAATATTCAGCATCATTACTTCAGTTTTCAGTGTCACATGATCCTTCAAAAAGCATTCTAATATGCTGATTTGCTGCTCGAGAAACATTTCTTGTTATTATCAATGTTGAAAACAGTTGTGCTGCTTAATATTTTTTTGTGAAAACTGATACATTTTCCAATATTCTGTGATGAATAGAGAGTTCAAAAGAACAACTTTTTTTTAAAAAAATGGTCACATTATTTATGTCTTTACTGTCATTTTGAATCAGTTTAATGCATCCTTGCTGAATAAAAATATTCATGTCTTTGAAAACAAAAAAGAAATGAGAAAAAATCTTCCTGACCCCAAAGTTTTGCATGCTGAAATCAACGCATCTCAGTTGTTCAAATGGACTATTCCACTCCTCTACTGATCAAATTTGTTCTTCTATCTCTCAGGAACAGAAGTCTTTCTGCCCCGTTGTTATAGGAAAACTGCACTTTTCAAGGACCTATATGTTTTGGGCATTCAACAAAGATAGGAATAAATATTTTATATGCAGTGTTATGTTACCGTCTAGGCAGCGGTTGACCAGCTTTCATTGCGTTTCAGATGTCAAATTGCTCTCGTCGAGGCGAGTAAGATATTGAAGTAATTGCTCAGTTAGGGAGTTTTGTTCCTATGAATTAATACAGACCGGGGTGGATTCCTGACTGAATAGACAATGCTACAGCTCAATGTCTTCACCCTCAGGCTCATGTTGACATAAAATCAAAACCAGCACAAACTGTAAATATAGCGAAACGCACAGTCACACACACACGTACACAGATTCACAAATAACAGAGAAATAGGCAAGACGCTATGTGACATGTTTTATTCATTTGCCAAAATCGTCTACGGCTCAACACTGCAGAGGCCTCAAAGCATCAGAGAATTCAATAAATGAGAACAACAAAAACAAACACAGGGGGGAAAAATAATACACTGAAGTAAAAAAAAAAAAGAAACGTTTCAAAAGATAAAGGTGGGCAAACCGGAGGCGAGGCAGGAGGGCTGAGCGGAAGAAAGCGAAATAGTCAGCTCCTCGATTCGGCCGACGACGCCATTATCACAGAACACCACCGTGGATGTCACACCCGGCTTCGGCTGTGAACATGACACCTTCCCGCTCCTCTCCTAATCTCTTTCTCTCTCCCTCGCACACACGTACTCTATATTTAGTTTCCCCTTCATTTCCTATTCACTCTTATATTGGCTTTCTCTTATTTGTCTCTGTCATTTTTTAGTGCTTGTCTCACCGGCTCGTTCCCACTCTTCTCCTTACCTCTCCTCATCCCGCACTGCGATGGAATATTAATACTGTTTTTTCATCTCTTTTCCTACATCTTTGTGGACTTGACATTTCTTCCACGTTTTTTAAATTTTTTTTATGCATTATCACTGAGCTACGTTCTTCTCGAGTGTTCCATCAGGCAGGTCGTCAAACTTCCCTTCTCTTCCTGGATGACCTCAGTGGTCTGGATGGGATCCAGAGAATTTTTTATTTATATATTTATTATGATAAGCAGAAATGACTTCTGCCGGAGAATGGTCTGTTCAGGGTTATTTACAGGCTCGTAAACGCAAAACGGAGAGTGGAAATTCAGTGGCTTGTAGAGAAACTGTGCCACATGGGAGTGAAACATGTTCCTAGCAGCACAAAACGTTTGTAGGCCTACAACATTTACAACATTGCAGTTTGGTCATTAGTTACGTAACTGTTCTAGCTACCTTATCTAAAAAAAACTTTTAAAAAAACTCAATGTAACCAAAATACATTGTCAAATCAACCTGCAAACTGCTAAGAATTTTACTTAGAAGAGCATAATGTGTACACTACTGTTCGAGCGTTTGGTTCTGTAAGATTATTTAGTTTATTAAAAAAAGTCTCTTCTGCCCACCAAGGCTGCATTTATTAGATCAAAATACAGTAAAAATTTCTGACTTTTCAGCGTCAATCACATTATCCTTCAGAAATCATTTTAATATGCTGATTTGCCATTCAAGAAACATTTTGTATTATTATCAATGTTGAAAACAGTTGTGCTGCTTAATATTTTTGAGGGAACCGTGATTCTTTGTGTTTTTTTGAAATGGACATTTTTCTGTAACGATGTAAAAGTCACTATTGATCAAGGCCCGGTTCCCCAAAACGTTCTTATCGCTAAGTAGTTCTTGACCTATTCCTTAACCTCTCTCTTAACTTTATGGCACGATTCCCGACACGTTCGTACGCTAAGTATATCTTCTGTAAGTCACACTTTCGTAAGATTGGTCGGACCATTCGTAAGCTCTCCCTTAGCGTTGTTTGAGCTCAAGACGCTAGTCGCCGCCACTGTGCAGCAGTCTTTAGAAATCAGCGCTGCGCAGTACAAGTCAAACTATGATATGTTGACAATGTTGTGGCTCAACAATGATTTTATGTTATGGACATTTTAAGACTAATAATAAAATATGTTCGCAATGGATACAGGCCTATTTATGAAGATGACTTTATTTGGTATCAGAACTAATATGGTGGTAATTAGCCTAGGCTATTTCGTAATGTCATTAAAGCGTTTAAATTGGCAATCACTTTTGATAGTTAAAATCTGGCAAACAATTTGGCTCTAAATGGCTAAGATCTATAAATGGGTAAGCATGGTGGTGTCCACTAAGCGACCAACTATGGCAGCGATCCAACGTGTCCTTGTATTGAATCAAAGACGGCGCCGGCCGCGGAGTCCATGTCAATTTTTTTATTAGTTTAGTCCATGTCAATTTTTTTATTCGGCAAAACTTAAGCCCTTTTGACATTTTGCCTGACGTGGCTATATTAAAAAAAAATTCGCCTCCCAAGACAACTCATTATGGAGCTGCTGGACCTTCTCAGACCTGCGCTTGTCAGGCTAACGCGGCGGAATTTTGCTTTAAGCCTTTAACCAATGGCAATCAATACCGCATTAAACAGAAGTAACTGCAGCTGCTTGCCAATCAATTCTTACGATTAATATAAAAGTGTATTACATCATTTTTAGAAGTCGTTAAACCCATGTCAAGAAGTGGCACAAGTGGCACAACGGGATAAGGAGGGTGGATGATTAGCGAGGGATACCCGGTTCGTCTACCCGTCACAACATATCGTGTGAACATATTACTGACAATTTGATAATTTAATTAATAGTCTATATTTTACTGATAACTTAAACTATGTTAAAATAAATGTTACTGGAATAATTTGAGGAATGTTTCATTTGCATAGAACGTGTTGTCTTTCTTAACGCCGTAATGCACCTTCGCATGAAGTGGAAAATCAATTCCTGAGCAATCGATGCCAACTAATTCGTCACCTTCACTTGGGACAGCGCCTTTGTAACGTCGAACGTAAGAGGCAGCGTGTTAAGAAGCTTCCTTAGGGACACTTCGGGGAACTCACTATAGGAACATAAACAACTTTGGTAAGATATATCTTTCGAGTCTTCTTAGCGCGCTAAGAGTGAGCGTTATCGGGGAACCGGGCCCAAGTTAAAGGAGAACTCCAGCGCAAAATGAACCTTTGGTCTAATAAAACATTGGTACCTAGTCAACCATTCTCTGAGGTTTGTGTTCATGATAATCGAATGTAAAGAGTTTTATCTCTAAAAACTGTTTAGCGTATAACGCTAGTAATGGGGGCATCTATTAAGTAAAAAGAAATCGCTAGTTTATACCACTAACAAGACTCAAAATAGCCCCACACTAACACAGTAACATAATGAGGGTCCCTACATGCAAAACGAAGCATTGAGAACTTTGTAAGTGTACAGACCGTTTAATAAGAAGATAACGATAAAGACAGTCCACTTCGTGTATAAAAACAGGAGCCATCTTTGGAAAACAGTCTCGACTAATCAAACCACGAACGCCATTCATACAGTTCAGCTCACTTAGCACTTCGTTCGTGGTTTGATTAGTCAAGACTGTTTTCCAAAACGCCGCTGGAAAAAACAACAATGCAAGTTTGAGAGGAGCGCCCCCGACAAATCTCGCGAGAATCACGACATGCACGGCAACGACGTCACACACATCAACCACAACATGAAGCACAAAGACACTTGCGCGCAATTCAGACGTGATACTCGACGATGGAAAAAGCAAAGGAAACGCGGTCGGAAGAGACTAGGGAAAGGAAAAGAGAATGAGCCTCTCAACCCGTAAATAAATGCATCGATCCGCAAGTTTTGTTTGAGTTCTTTAATGGTCTAGTGGTAGATCTTTTGCCAAGCGTGTCAGAGGTTACAGGTTCTATGTTTTTTCTCTCTCATCAAAACTGAATATGTTCATCAGTGGTTAGAGTCTATATCAGGTAGGGACACGTTTTTTGTGCATTTTATTTTGTGATTTCACCGGAACGAATAGAGAGTCTCCGCAAATGCGATAGATTGAAGACCGCGTCCGAGTGAAGACTGCGCGCACGCCGCCACAAGAGACACTATGTATCCATGACACTGATCGCAGCGGACACGAGCACTCAGCTTGAGTTCAAAAACACATTTTAGCGCTAGATCTCTTATTTAATGCAAACTATGCAAGATTTGTACCTTAATATAACAGCTTCGAAGGGGTATCAGGCCGTGAGTGCAGAAACCAGTCTATGGCAGAGACGCTCTGCGTGAGTGGTATTTTACGACAGTAACATTAAATACAAGTACTCCACAGCGACTCTAGGGGTCGCTGTTTGAAAAAAAATGGAATTCCTGCATAGTGTGCCTTTAAAAGTGTCCTGTAAAATGTAAACATACTAAAATACAACCAGGCCACAATGTTTGTGGAATGTTATTTGTCTACCTTTTTTTTAAGTTTTAAGTTTTTTTTAAAACTGTCAATTAGGAGTATAACTATAACATTGTTCTTTTTTTTATTCTGAATGGAAGATATTTTTTTAGAATGGGCACATGGGATTTCCTCCAACTGTCATGATTTCTGACTTGTGTTGTGTGGACTTTTATGTTGTTTCCTGTTCTGACCCATGTTTTGTAGTCCTTTGTAGTTTTTCTTGTTGATTAGTTCTTCAATTGTTTCCAGGTGTATCTTATTTGCCAGTTACCCCATATGTATTTAAAACCCATGCTGCGTCTCAATTCGCCTACTATACTACGCCCTAAAAGTACTCTTTTTGTGAAGAAAAAGTACATACTTTTGAGTGTGTAGCAGAAGAGTAGACAAGCTTTGGGACATACTATCACGTCATAAAATAGCGTCTTTAACGGTTGCTCTCTGTCGCTTAGTTACATGCATCCTGTCATGTAAACTGACCTGCAAATCATCTTGTCAAAGATAAAATCCTCCTTATTTAATTTCATTTAATTTCCCAATGTATCGGAGAGAAATGCAGAAGCACGGGTCTTTCATGCGGAGGCTCTCCTCATATTCATGAAAACGATGCATTTAAAAGTTAATGGCCAAACGGATCTTTATAAAAGTTTACATTGTTGTTGAAGATGAAATATAACACGGATACCATTGCATAAATATTTGAATCCGCTTAAAAGTTGATTATTAGTCACTCAAACCCTTTTGTCTAACTTAACCGTCGGTCGCACACATCCGCCAATGTTTTGTAGTTTTCTGAACACTTTTGTAGTTCTGAACCGAATCCTCTTCCAAAGCGCAATGGGTTGTGGGCAATATTAGCCGTTATAGTGAGCACAGATGCACACTTAAAAAATCGATCGGAAATAGTAGGCTACACCATCCGGGAACTTCTGGCATACTCTTTTCAATACTATGCTTTGGGACACACTTATTTTAATCTCACATACTGTTTAGGATGGATAGTATGGACGTTGAGACGCAGGGCCAGTGTTTCTCATGTTCCATGTTCTATCTTAAGTTCAAACGATTTGCACAGTACACACTGTATGTTTAAACTGCCCATTCGTCGATTATAAGGATGTTTCATTCACATTCAGCTCAGCCTCACCTGCCTTTTAAGCTTCAATAGCTTTGTCCCCTTCAGATCTTTTTAATACTCTGCACAGAGGGTCTGATGAAAAGGTCAGTCTAGCTGAATTAAAGGGCCAGCTGTCTCCGGTTAGGGTTTGTTGAGCAATCATTTCCATATCTGGTTAACTTGGTCATTCGTCTCTCAGGTGAATGCCTTGTCAGAGAATGAAAGCTGTAAATCTGGAATGAATTCTCACGGGGACAAGCAAGGCATGCTGGGATACTTTAACCTTGACGATGAAAGGCTACGCATAAAAACGCTGCAATATTTCCATCATTTATGGCGCTATTACAAAACTGTATTTTGAAACATGGACATTATGTGGTGTAAATATTAAAAAGTTTCCAAGAAGATCTTTCTCTTTCATCTTTTGAAAAAGGGTGGAAGGAACTTTAATGAACCACAGTTATCACAACAAAAGCTAACCTTGCTTGTCACGCCAATCGAGAGGAATTTGCTGCAGCCCCGCTATGAATGAAGCTGAACATCTCTGAAGCACAACTTTGACAGCTGGATATAAAAGTTCCCCGAAACGTTTTTTAAGCATTATTAACAATATATATGTATAAAGTCTGTTAATAGCATTGGATTTGTTTGCTGGTGTCGAACATCTAGTTTTTAATTTTGATTAAATTTTTTTTGAATATTTTTAGTTTTTGATCGTTTTGCTTGTGTTAATGCCAACTGCATACATTTTGGCACAGGTGTGTGTTTTTATTGGAATATTACTATTTCACCCTCACTTCCTTTCTATTTAGCACTAGGTACACCAAATAATTACACTCAGACCTTAAGGACAAAAATGTCCACATTGAAACCCATTATAATGGCATTTTTTAATCCAAAGGCCATTTAACTATAAAATGATGCAATCTTTGTTAATAGGCTTTCATTCTGTTGGCAAGACTTAACATTTTTAATTTGTACTAAGATGTACTTTAACAAGATGGTGACATTTTCTCAGGTTTGGCCTATAAAGCAAATACTCGCTTTAGTCCTGTTTTCTGCTTCTGCAGAGCTAATTGAATAAATTATGCAGATATAATTGTGTGGGTGTGATGGATGTCAGAGTGTGTTTGTATGTGTGTAATACATTTTTCTTTTGTGTGAGTGTGCGTGCTTGTGATATTTGAGAGAGATAAACTCTACTGTGCTGCAAATCATAAATACAACGACTCGTTGTCAACGTACCAGTGGAGCTTTGCTGACATCTAATAAGTGAAAATTTGGTACTGCGCCCAAACAAAATCTTACAGAAAGCTAATTTTTTGAGATATCAACCTTCAATTTGGAACACAACTTGGCTCTGCGACATTCGATTCTCCACCCCTTCGGTTTCACGGGGCTTCTCCTTCCCTCCGCTTCCCTGTCATCCTCACTCCCCGGTCTGCCGAGCCCCCGTCTCCGCCTCGTTCCCGTGAGCCTTCCGCTCCACCTTGGGCTTCCGATATGTCGGATGTCGCTGTGGTCCGTCATCTTCTCCGCTCCGCCGGTTTCCCCACGCACCCTGGTTCCGCCTCCGTCAGTCGGTCTACGGGTTCCGCCTGGGTATTCAGCCAAAGCTCCAGACTGGCTCCTCCCGTCGTCGGCTCCACCGTTGTGTCTCTCACTGCCTCCTGCTCCTGGTCCTTGTCCATCACCAGCTCCGCACCCTCCTCCAGCCCCCTCCCTCCCTCTCTCCCTCCACACTCAAACTATCTGTTATGGCACGAGGACACACCTTCTGGGAGAGGGGAGTACTGTTATGGTTATGTTTAGTTTATGGACTCTTATGCTGTTCTGTTTCCCTTAGTTCCTATTTCCCTCTTCTGTTTAGTTTCAGTTTCCTTGGTTTCTGATCATGTCCCTGTTTGTTTCAATGGTTACTTATAATTATCAGCTGTGTCTTATATAGTTCATTGTTAGCTCCTATGCGCCCTGTTCAGTTTAGTCCTCTGTTGGTTATTGTCTTTTTGTAAAGTGGTTATACCCTATCTCCTACGTTTATTATTAAAGTCAGTGTAGAATATTCCTATTTTGTGCGTGTAGCCTACTTACCGACATGTGACTCTGCACAACGTTAATCTTCACGTTATTTCACTATAGCGGCTAATGAAACAAAAGTCTTGCACATTTACAGAAAACCTTTTACTTCCACGGTAAATAAATAAATAAAGTGGATATTGAAACTGACTTTTAAAGATGAACCCATTCTGAAATGTTGCCGTAGCTTTGGCTACATGTTTATGTTTAAGAGTGCTGATGGGTGAAATCATGTGCGAATCTTAATGTTCCACCATTAAGGAAGAGCGGCCTGAAGTCCAATAATGTGATAGTCAAGGTTGAACTGAAGCTTCCAGGGTATTGCAGGATGTTAATGCGATTCCCTAGCGACATTCAGGCCTTGACTGTTTAACATTTATTTTCAAGCATCCTTTTCTAAAGGAGATACAGTGATAAATCTTCAGTAAATGCCTCTGAATCCGTTCTGAGACCCCTGCCAGGCTGATGCAAGAAGAAATAAAAAAATAACACAAAATGGTTTAATTGGGGGAAATCTCAACGCTGTGTTCTGAGAGTGGTCCCAATTATACATTTATCTTGACAAATTCAATGTAGAGGAGAGTGATAGGGCTCTTTTGGGTTCTCCCATTCCAGTGAACCACCCAGCTAATAACCTAACCACTTTCAGATTTCAGTATCTGCATTGTGAATCGGTTTCTATTGGTTTGGCTTTAATTTTTTTAAGCCTATATTATTTGCAAGTTTGTTTTCCAATCCAATCCAACTAAACACGCGCACACACACATCATCATCGTTGTTCCTGTTCATTTATATGATGAACAGAATGTGATGCAAAAATCTTGCTCGATCATCTTGGTAGACCTACACGATAAAACCTTCAGAGGTCAAAGGAGTTCTTGAGTCATCAAAACAGGACAGGCAATCAACTGACAGGTGGCAGTGTTTGATGATGTAATTTCCTGCACCTGTCATTCTCGCAGAAAGGTGCCGCTTCTACATTTCATTATGATGGCTCGCTTCATTCGTATTGCGAAGGTCAGGGAGTTTGGGTATTAAGTCCATGTGATGCATCTTAAATTGAGCGCTTCAAATTTGCAGAGTTTGCCACCGGACCCGGTAATTCAATTTATTCACAGTCCAAACTAGGGCTGTTTTATTTCTTATTTTGCAAATACTTCATCTAACCTCATTCCTCTCTAACTAATGAGCCGTGTGCAGAAACGTGGAAACAGAAGAAGAACATAGCATCCTGTGTTGCATGGGGAGATTTATCAGAGGGCATTTTAAGCACAGGAAGTAAATGATCCAACAAAATACATTAACCTTATTTACTAGATAGAGAGGCTTATTAGATCGCTCACCACAATGAGCTCAGCTTGGTGTCTCTGTCATTTCCAGCACATTAAGAAACACACAAATCAGGCGTTTGCTAAAGTTTATTACATTATTTAGCCGAGAGAATGACCTTGATGTTTCCTTGGAACATTTAACCAACCCCAAGGTAGACATTATAGTGATGAATACACAGGAACCCTGACAGCAGCCGAATCTTATCTATTTGCAGAGCATGAGGAAGAACCCCTCTCTCTCTCTCTCTCTCTTCCTATCTCTCTCTCTCGTTTGCTCGCTTGGACCTCATGCTGTGGCCTCTTCACTCATTTGTCATTACACCCTGCTCATCCACTGTCAGCTCAGCAGTGAGTGTCGAAACCCGCCAAGGCTGCTCATTCTCTCCATCTCTCTTTTTCTCTCTCACACGCCCCTCCTTTTCCTCTATCAATAACCAGTTTCCAGGGCCATCGCGGTAATGTTTAATGCGTTCAATCGTAGTCGGAGCGTTTATTAGTCTATGGTTGGTGGGCTGAGCGCACGCTCGTAAGCCTGATAATTAAACTCCAGGTAAGAGTTCGGTTACACCTCTATAAAATCCGAACTAATATAACTGAGGTGTTGCTTAGACTGTGTGTTTGTATTAGTACAATCTCCAAACTGCAAGGCAAAACCATTCATTATGATGTTTGTAAATCTGTAAGTGGACTGAAAAAGTTGATATTGTTACTGTGGAGTTATGGAGTTGTAATCAAGGCTAGATTAGGTCTGTATTGTTGACCTGCTGAAAACACCAGTTTAGCAGGTAGACTACCATAGCATATTCATGACCAAAACATTGCGCTCAACCAGCAAAGTCTTTGTGATGAAGTGAGTTGACCAAGGAAGACATAGAGCCAGTTGCAGCCTCTGTGTTAAATGCTCATTCACACCAAGAATGATAACTATAAAGATAAATATAACAATAAGCATATAAGCGTCCACACCAAAGCACAATAACACTTCTGTTTATTATAACGTTTTGTCGTCTGCCACTTTAAATGCCCAAGCCCTTTAAAGCAGGAATGGATTCTGATTGGCTGTCGATGTTTTTTTATCATCCATGAGCTGGAAAAAAATCGTTCTGAAAGTGATTCCAACAATATTGTTTGTCTGTGTTGTTATCATTATAGTTGTGGTGTGGAATGTATTTGTTTACCCATGTCCCCAAAAGGTAAAAATTTGACTGTTATTATATCATTGTGGGGACATTTGGTCCCCATAATCTAGGGAATATCACACACACACACACACACACACACACACACACACACACACACACACACACACACACACACACACACACACACACACATTTCAGGCTTATAAATTGCACTTTTTAGATCTTTTAGCCAATCAAAGAACAATTTCATAGATTAGTTGAAAGGCTAGCAAATAGCACACAACAGAACTTTTGCAATAGGTATTAATGTTTGTTATTCAGAGGGAAAGTCCTTGACTTTGATATTATAGACTTCACACAGACATATTGCATTGTAATTTTAGATTTGCTGATTGCTTTAGATCGCTCATCAGTTCAACAAAAATGTTCATAGTATTTGAAAGCATTTGCTATTATAGTCATTATTCATGATTTTTCTACATAAAGTATTCAGGCACAACACTAATAGCTGTAGGTCAGAAAAACATTATATTACAACATTTTCTGTTTTTGTGATTCTCACACAGGTGGTGTGACACTCATTCTCAGTTCAATTAAAACATTAACTCATGCTCTCAAAAAGGTCAAATTAGTATTGATATCTGTCACAATTTTTTCAGTGTTTTCCCGTATTCAATACTGCACTCGTAACCCATCATAAAATATCTACATAACTAGTAACCATTTCTGATGGGAGGGTCAGGAAGGCAGAAGTGTGTGTTTATTTACAGAGACCCTTCATTGATTCACACAGGGATGAAGAAAACCCCCTCTGCAAATACACAGTCTCTTCATCATCTCAGCTACGTTTTTTTTTTTTGATCGTCACCCTCGCTTAAACTCACACTGGGATGCGTAACGTGTCTCTGACCTCCTTCACCTTGTGTGAGGGAGCCCCCTCCGCCCCGTTACCTCCATCCTGACTTCAGCGCACACCTTCTCCTGATCAATACGCAATCAGCCGTTCTGTTCCTCAGCTACCCGGTCATCAAAACTGTTTACAAAGCTAACAATTACTTTCTGAGATAGCGCTCTAAATTACTGGCACGAACTGCGATGCTACTTCCAAAGTGCATTAGGATTAAAAATAAACGTGTCTGGTATATAAGATTTGGTTATCAGGTTTTTTTGTTTTTGTTTATTTGTGTATATTAAATTAGATTATTATCCTGCTTTTCATGTTGATTAATTGCTGAGAACTATGGGATTACTTAAAGAAACAGTTCACAGAAAAAATGAATTAATTTACTGATAATGTCATTCCTAACCGGTTACTTTCTTTCTTAGATGGAATACTAAAGCAACAGTACAATTAATATGCACTCAAATACATCTTCTGTTATGGTCTATATCTTTTTTTTAAGAAAGGTATTGTTCTACAAGGTCAGATATGCATACCATTTGAAAGTTTGGAGTTGGTAAGATTTTTTTAATGTTTTTGAAAGAAGTGCTCTGAGGCTTCATTTTCTAAATAGAAAAATACAGTAAAAACAGTAATATTGTGAAATATTATTTCAATTTAAAATAACTGTTTTCTGTTTTAATATATTTTAAAATGTAATTTATTCATGTGATGGAAAAGCATTTTCAGCAGTCAATACTCCAGTCTTCAGTGTCACATGATCCTTCAGAAATCCTTCTAATATAGCCTACTGCATTTGCTGCTCAAGAAACTCAAGAAATGTAGTATTATTATGTTGAAAACAGTGGGGCTGCTTCATATTTTTGTGAAAACTGTGGCACACTTGGATTCTTTGAAGAATAGAAGGTTAAAAAGAACAGCATTTATTTGACATAGAAATCTTTTGTAACATTATAAATGCCATTACTGTCATTTTTGACCAATTTAATCCTTGCTGAATAAAGGTCCGTTCACACCAAGGATGATAACTAATGATAATGATAAATACGAGACAAACAAGACATAGTTCTAAAAGTCCACACCACAACTACAACGGTAACGGCACAGAGAAACAATATCATTGGAATCACTTTCAGAGCGATTTTTTTCCAGTTGATGAATGATAAAAACATTGACAGCCAATCAGAATCCATCCTGCTTTAATGAGCTCCAGCATTTAAAGTGGCAGTGCTTAAAATAAACAGAACATTATCATCTGCTGTTGTGGATGCTAATATAGTTATTGTTATACTGTAGTTCCGTTCACAGCAAGGACGATAATGATAAATATATAGTTCTAAAAATCGTTCTAAAAATAAATGAATAGCAGAGTCCACACCACAACTAATGATGCAGAGAAACAACATCATTGGAATCCCTTTCAGAACATTTTTTTTTTCCAGTTGATGAATGATAAAAACATTTACATTGACACTCAGAATCCACCAGATTTTAAAGATTTTCGTTTTCTGGTGTGGACGCTAATATAGTAATGATTCTCGGTGTGAACGGGCCTTTAAAAAAAAAAAAAAAAAAAAATTGTACTGACCTCAAATTTTTTAACAGTAGCCTAGCACGCATTATGTCGAAAAGAAGGAAAAAAAACGTTATGTTTTTAAAATCCCAATCTTTAGATAGCATATTACTGCATTTATATGTGAATTTACTGTTGCACTTACTACGATTACAAAAAAGTTCATCCACTTGACAAGACCTTGCCTGGAAGTTTACAACAGTTTGGAGGTTATACAGACAGACAGGCAGAGATAGATCGATAGATTCAAGTTCAAATTTTAGTTTTTCAGTTACTATTAACTTACTTTCCGGTATTAAACGGGAGACATCGCTGGTAGGAATGAATGAAAGCTATCAACGTGTCAGATATAATGTAAAAAGAAGATCACTGCATTCTAGCTAGATATTGCAGCATTAATACTGAATTTTATAAGTTGAAGTATAGATTTAATTTCGTTCTCTGTGTTTTGAACCGAAGGTATTTAATTGCTAGAAAGTTTTCATTGATTTTAAAGGTCTGAGTGGAAGCTAATGCACCTTCTTTACACTGTCCTGACCTCGTGCACATTTTTTTGCTGGCTTTACTGTTTGAGTTTAAGTGTTTACCACACTCGCCACTTTAAATGAAGGAATATTTCTTAAAAGACTGAGTCACAATATCCTACACTAATAATGGATGACATCTCCTAATGCCTAATAATCTCAAATGAGGCAGCTCTATGCAAATTATTTTCGTTGGTGGCAATTTGTGCATGGTTAATTGCCCATTAATATCCATTAGTTGGGTTGCTTATATAATTCATTATGTGTTGTGTATGCTCTTAGTGGATGCGTGCATTTCCCTTCAAACCGACTTTATATAATCCATTTATATGAGCCCAGCTATTCTTATTCTTAAAGCTATTTTCAATGAAGAGTAAACTATTATAATCAGCATCATTGCATGGTTGCATACAATCATTTGAGATGGGTTTTATATAAATGCATGGAATATAGGTCCCTAAAAATCAACATTTGAAAAGCATCCAGAAACATGCAGCTGTCAAACATGGTGTTTTTTGCAGTTAGAAAGCTCTAAAGGGAAATGTATCTTATTTTCAGATGTTCTTGACTGAGAAAATGGAACTTGTTTATTAGAATAGCCCGGTAATTTGTGGAAGTAAGGTAATGAGTTTGAGAAGGAACCTGAATCTGAAAGATGAAAACTTTTATCCTCTTATTTGTTTTGAGACTTTTCCAATGGAGGGAGGTTGGATTGTCTTTTTCTTCCCCTTCACTTTTCTCCATTCACTTTCATCCTCACTTTGGAGAAAATATAAAACAGAGAAAGAAAGTGAAATTGGATAATTAAATTAGATGAGGGGAAAGTGGAAAATGCATTCAGTCATTTCACTCCTCGGGTCAGGGTCACCAGATCAACACAATCTGCCAACATTTTACAGATCTCACTGTTCAGAATGAAGTAATTGCAATTCCATTCAAAGTTAATGGCAATTTTTCTGTTTTATGCACTTCAGCAAGGTTGTAGGTTAGGGGGAGGGGGTTGTTGGTTGGGTCACGGGAATGGTGGTGTTTCATTAGTAATATTATTATTAGTGTTTTTGTTGTTGTTATTAATAATTGGTCAGACTTGCAAAAGAGAATATTTGACACATGGCACTGACAATTCAACCAAATACAAAGTATTTATTCTGTTCCTCTTCCACCTGCACCGTCTCCTCCTCTAATGGGCCTACCTTTGTCGCCACCTTCTCTGGTCCAGCATCCTCTAACCTGGCCTTTTTAGGGGGCTTTCCTCTCAGGGCGAATGAGAGGATGCTTAATTGCTTTTTACCTGACATCTTTGAAAGACAGATGCAATGATTAATGCATCCATGGCCAGGATATAATTATAAAATATGACATGATTTTGAAGTGACCTATAACATCGACTATGCAATACACTTTATTTTATTTAGTGCTTATAAAATTATTAAGCCTATTTGGAGAGAGAGATGTTTATAATGTGACAATATGTCAGTCATCGTGTGATAATGAAAATATGACTAGGCCTAAACTATTTGTTCTGAGCAGGTTTTGTCAGTGAACAGGCTGTAAAACTGTTGGCTAAGTTACAGACACTCATAAAAAACTGATGCTAATTATCTGGGAAACATTCTCTAACAGCAGTCAAGTTGTCATTGTTTGTGTCAAACAAGTTGTGAATTTTTTGTAACATTAAAACAGGAGATCCTGACTTATCTTAAATCTTACCTAGATACAATAGTGCTATTTTCCGATTGGCTATGGCAAGTGTATGGCAAGTATATGGTAAGTGTCACGCTCAATGCGTGACACTTGAGAGCCCACTTGTTGTCGCCACATTGCCTACTGGAGCAACAATGAGTCACTGAAAGAATCAACGAATTAATCTTTTTGATGAACAGATTCAAATTATTCGAATCATTAAGATTAATCAACATCCACCACCAATAACCGCTCAGTCGCACTCGCAACCATTTGAGCAAACTGTCAAAGGCCAGGGACAGGGTATATTTCATTTTCCGGGTTCCGCTCTGTCTCCCGCAAAGTTGAGAACGCGAGCCTTGAGTGTACTCATTTGGCCCTGAGCGTGGAAAGACCGAAAGCGTTCGGCGTGTGCACACTATCTAGTGTAGGCCTACTTTGTTTTCAAAAGCTCAAAGTCACTCGTAGCCTACATGCGCTGTTGTTGTCCGCGAAAAAATTGGGACCCTCCTGATGACGGAAATTACGTAGCACGCCACGGACAGAAGTAGGCTATACCTACTTTGGGCTTAAGGTAAGATGTAAACATTTTCTGAAGTAAGGACCTCTGTTGTATAGAAATGTGTATAACAGTTTCTCCAACTGTTAAACGCATTGTTGTTGTTATTTTGGTGAGAGAAGTATCTCAGATATAGAACTTAAAAAACGGGAGTCTATTGATTTAGTCACTTGTTGGAATGTGAATTCAACAGGTGTTTTGTGGACAGTCCTTGTCTACAGAGAGCATGCAATCCATTTGCAGGACAACTTTACTTTTTGAAAGTCCAGGGAGGATAAAGTCGTGAGGCAGGATAACTTCAGCCTGTCTGCAACATGAAGCAGCTCTAGTCTATTTCTCATGCTTCCCTCAGTCAGTCCTGTAAGTGTAAACAATCACATTCCCCAGACCCAATTCACAAACGGAAAACAAAGGTTGATCACATCAAATGGCAGGAGAAAGTGAACAAAACAGAAAAATGCTCTGTTTTAGAAACTAGTGAGCTGCCTGTAGGCAAGGAAGGTGCCAACAGGTAGGCAATCTAATCATGCTGCCTTCTTAGTTAGCCTACCTTGTTTTTGCCAAATACTAGGCTGCAACGCATGTGTCTTTCACTGAGAAAGCAGAATGCGGTGCAACATGCAGTGGGGAAAAATACATCAATTGAAGATGATGGACGAGGTGAGCCAGGTGTCAATTATATACATCTTTTTCTTTTGACATATTTTATGCATTTGGCTGGCTAGACTTGCTAGTGACATGCTCCCCCTGTACTACAGAAATGCATGTTCACTACCATTCAAAAGTTTGGGGTCAGTATATTTTTTAACAGTGTTATTCGGGAATAAAATTGATCAAAAGTGACAGTAAACACATTTATAATGTTGTGAAATATTTCTTTTTTCAAATAAATGCTGAATGTTCTATTCATCAAAGGATCCTGAAAAAAATGTATCTTAATTTCCACACAAATATTAAACACTACATTACAACTAAGCAATGGCTGGTTAAAATTCAGCACAGGAATAAATCACATAAGATTATATCAAATCATTAAATCGCATAGCAACATATACTAATGTCAAACTTATTTGAAATCTATTGTAAGTCTCATCTCACATGCACTTTGCATGAGGTTTTTACCTACAGAAAGGATCCTAAATCAGTCACTTATGAGGTTTAGTGATTACCTTAGAAAGCAGGTTCCTATTTAGGCAGCGAGGCGGCTCTCTAGGTTTTGGAACGGAACTAAAATCTGAGATGAAAAGACATGGTCAGAGAAGTGTATTTATCCAAGTAGAAAGAACGTGTCACTCTATTGAGAGCAGATAGCATAATAATCCCCTTCGAACTCAGCAGAAAATATGATGGAATTAAAACATGTCAGTGTGTGCTTTCAGAACAGGAGAGTTGGGGATTTAAGAACCAAAAATCACCAAGAGCAAGGACTTGTGTTGGGCGATTGGTGGGATTGTGAGCGTCTGGTCCTGTCATATGTTTAGGAATGTATTGGGTTTATTCACCCAATGGCGGTTTATTCACTCAATAGTCTGCGGCGCTTCAAGCCCTGGCGTTGCTCTGTAAATCATCCTTTATTTCTCCAGCTGCCCGCGCTAGTCCCCTCCAGTGCGCTTCTGCTATATACTGTTCCCGATCCGTAGCCGTCCAATCTCTGCAGCATAGCAAATAATGTGAAAAAGGGACATGGGGAGAGATTTTGAAGGTAAAAACGTGGGGGCTGGTTTTTTATGAGATTCTGTAAATCTAATTCATACATAGCGGAGGTAATGGAAGGTAGAAGAGACACCTGCTCGGATTCAGAGCTGTCATCTCCACGTCTCCCAGAACAGATTGGATGATGGCATGGAAATGTTTGCTGCAATTTTCCTTTGCCGTACCACTCCCTCTCTCTCTTTCTCTCTTATCGGTCTCTCTCCCACTCGTCCTAGCCGCCGCTCGCTCTCCCTCTCTTTTGATAACAGTTCAGTGTGACTTGTACCATTTATCAAAACACCTTGCAGAGGCGCAGAAACTCAATAAATTATTCTGACAAATTATGGCATCAGCGGAGATGTGTCTCTGCTGTTTTCTGGGTTTGCAAAGATCTGTGGTCAATGTTTAGAAACCTGGATAATATTGCTTAGCAGCGGGATCTGTCGAATCACGTAGAACATCGTTGGGGAGTGACTAAAGTAGCAACATTTCTAACTTAAAGTTCCATCAAATGGAAAAGCACCCTATCTATTTTCTAAATGCATGTAATTGATCTTTCAGTGAATGATTCATCCATGTACCATGTATTTAGAATTTTTTTGTCATTGTAATTTTTTATGTAAATTATGTCATATTTGGATCTATTCATTCATCCACAATAATCCCACCCCTTTTTTTTTGCAATCGACTGCCAGCTCACATTCAAATCTGCCTCCATCCAATCAACAGTCTCCACCCTATATTTGGCTTTTTTGATAACCTCCCTCAGATGTGTCACAATACGGAAGAAAGGATCTGTTGCTATTTCCGTTACATCATGACCTTAGGCTTAGTAGCCCTTCTGTTTTCAAAACAGCATAGTTTTTTCGCTGACTAGCTGTGAGCTGTAGCAACTAAATGCTTTTTTTTTTTTTTGTCGTATTGTGTTTCACACACAGTTCTAAATATGCCGGAACTGAGGGAATAATAAAAGTGCCATTCTAGAATGTCATATGTGGAACGTTTGTTCAAAAGGTTCAAATAAATGAGCCAATTCAAAAATAAACAATTAATGGTTTAAGTCTCTTGGAGCATTCTGCCATTAACTTTTTTTGTAGTCTGCTAGTTTTTGTATTTTTTTTCAAAAGAGTAGCTGTAGTTTAAAATTTCAATGTAACAAAAGTAGAGAGAGCTTTTTTTCTTCCATGTTGTGAAGTACATCAGAGTAAAACAGACTTTCGTAAAATAAAAAAATGTAGAGCGCGGACTCGTTCAGATCTAAATGCGAGCTTGCGGTCAAACTGTAAGAAAGGGATGGGGCTTAACTCTTTCCCCGCCAGGGATTTAAAAAAAAAAAGTTGCAAGCCACCACCAGCGTTTTTGATCATTTTCACCAAATTTTCATGGCGCCCAGAATATTTTGTTGAATGAATATCTGTACATGCAATGTATCAAAAGACAGAACAGACCCTCTGCTTTAAAAAAAAAAAAAAAAAAACTTTTATTCTAGCTTCATGCATTCTTTTTTTTAATCAACACTTGAATGTGGGTAAGTTTCATAAAAAAAAACATTTTGAGCAAAAAGCTGAGAATATCACGTTTTTGTTAAAAAACTACATCCAGATCCAACGCTATCTCACGACCAATTCGTACGAATTTGTACGAGTGATTAAAAGGTGGCTAATTCGTAACAATTCGTACGACCTCACTCGTACGAATTTGTACGATTTGTCTAAACCCACGTGATGGGTAGGTTTAGGGGCGGGGTCAGGGGTATGTCATTCATACGAATTGGGCAACTCGTAAAATATGTACGATTTAGCAAAAATCGTACTAATTCGTACGAGTGAGGTCGTACGAATTGTTACGAATTAGCCACCTCGTAAAATTCGTACGAATTGCCGTGAGATCGGGTTGCCAGATCAGATTCAGAATGATGATCAAAACATAGATGGAGTAGATCGAGTCCATCAACCCCTAATGCTTGCACAGTCCTATATCTCATCCTGGGTCGACATTTCATTCAGTAACATTATGCAGTTTCGATTTATATGCTGTTTAATGTTGATGATCGCGTTATTTTACATATTTACACATAAGATCGCTTGTTCCTGCATTTTCTTCGCCTGTGTTTTGATCAGGAGATTCTGTACTCTTTCAGAAGATGTGTCATAGCGCCCCCTACTGTATAATAGTGAAAACACAGAAAGTCAGAAATTTCCGTCAATGGCGGGGAACCGTTTTCTCACAAATGTCAGAAATTTCCGTCATTGGCCGGGAAAGAGTTAAGTGGACTAAATGATTGAAGAAGTCGTTTCATTTCATTCAGTTTTTTTTTTTTTTACAGTTTTTTTTTTTATAAAAAAAGGTCAAAACATATATAAAAGTTAAACATGCATGGATGAATCATTCACAATATGATAAATAGGCTTTATGCCGAACGCCCCATGAACAAACAGGAAAACACCTTTGAAGGAAACAGCTTTTGAAAACAGCTTTATATTTAACGAAGCGCAAAAAAAAGACCTAAACTGGAAGTGATATAGCCTGTTATACAAAATGCAGTTTGTATAAGTTTGTAGCGCATAATCTATATAACATGCATTTAGAAAATAGATGGGGTGAATTTTCATTTTGGAGTGACTTTAAATGTTGTGAGTATCTTGTTACTTAGCATGCTTGTTTGAAAATAGCTAACACTTGTTAAAAGTTATGCCTCATTTAGCAACTCTTTACTTATTAGCCATTAGCTTGAAAGTTCGAGTTTAAATGTGAAAATCTCTTTTCCTTTGTAATCAACTATATTGTTAGCCCAGTTTCTTGGAAAGGAGGGCCAGTGCTACAGATGATGACAAATGAGCAAAAATAGTGTGGGTGTACACGTGCACATACAAACTAGATTTGGCATAAGTGTTTTCAAGCGCTTTTGGCTGGAAAATGCATGGAGCAGAGGCGTTGCTGCATCAACCCCCTGGAGTTACAGGAGAAATTGTGTGAGGAAGGGATTGATATTGAGCAAAAAGGAAGTGACAGTCTCATCTTTGGGAAGAATGAGAGGGGGAAAAATGAATAACTGGAGTCATGTACACAGACAGCGAGAAAACTGTAAGGGGCCACGTGTTTTTTTCTTTTTTTTTTTTTTTTACGGAAAGATTTTTATCCATACTGACAGCAGCAAAACGATTAAGGGAGTTCTTAAATTAGTGAGTCTTTCTAACTCAGGTTGTCCATTTTTTATTCACTTACTTATTTTTCATCTCTTGCCAGCCTCAGCAGTGATCTCTCTCAAATTTGTGGAATGTATTTTGAGATAAGTGCATCCAAACACAGAGGCAAATTATGTTTCTAATTAATTCATTTACTCCGATACCAGCTGAAACATAAAAGCGTGCATTTCAAATATCGCACTGCATGGCTAAAAAAGTTTATCTTAATCATCACTCTTGAAGGAATTGTCATTGTCATTCAGAGAAATCAGGCGCCAATTAATATGCTAATGAGAGATGTTTCAAGGACCCTTAAATGGTCAATTATCACATTTTCTAATACCTGAAAATCCTCTAATGGATAAATAAGATGCACATAATAAGGCACATATTTGTGTTTTTCTCAGGGAGCCTGGCATCAACATTAACATCCATGGGAATAATTATTTTTTAAGGCTGTTTGTCATTTAGTTCATTTGATGCAATGTATCTAACATTGCTTTTATAGATTATATAAACCCAGTAATGATCCTAAAAATAGTACATTAATTGAAGGGCAGCCTTTCTTATATTTTGAATTCCTATAGTCCTTCAGTAACTAAAGTAAACTACATTTTTACATTTTAATAATAATAATAATTCATTACATTTATATAGCGCTTTTCTCGGCACTCAAAGTAGAATGTTCAGCATTTTCTGAACAAAAGGAGAATGGTGCTGTTGGAGGTTTGCTAAGGTGTTCTGACTGGTTTTTAGCATGTTATGTGGTTGCTAGGGTGTTCTGATTGGTTGCTAGGGAATTGCTTGGAGGTTTCAGTGGTGTTCTGGATGGATTAAAAATAATTGTATATGTATCTCTGTTAAATTCATATTTAATATTTGTTTATACTTAATTTTTTTAACAGCCCAAGCATACATACAGGCCAATAAAATGGTGTATACAACAAATTCATATGGAAAAAAAAAAATCCGCTTCATGGCAGATTCCAAGTGACCGAGGGCTTAAGGTGTTCCATTTAAACACATTGCAAGGGTTCCGCCAGTAGTGGGCAACGTAAGCAATGACGGACATCCAAGTGAACGAGACTGAAGGAAGTTAGCAAAGCAAGGGCATTAAAAATTTGACTTAAACGCAACCCGGTGTCGTGACAAATCGGGTCCTCCCTCGAAATCGTGTCTCTATCGACTATCAGTCAATGATTATACTATGTACATACGAGTGCTATTTATTTAAAATATGTATAGGCTACTATATAGTGCATAATAAAACAAATTGAACGTTTCTTTCACTTGATAAACTGATAATTAATAATATAGCATATTAAGTGAATACATGAACATCATAAGATTCTTTGTATAACTGAAATATTTGGACATTTAACACTTAATTTAAGACATAATTATTAAAGAGGATTGTGAATACACGTATAGGGCAAGACCAAATGCGTGTATAAACTAAGCTATCAAGCTAATTCGGGAATCTGTATGCTATGCTAGGACATAAGCTAAACTAATACAGACATTAATGGCCATTATTACGTAGTTCAAACAGCATTTATCATAACATGATTTTGTAGGAATTGTAATGCAGGGGCTAAAGAGAGTACCTATTAAAATAAATTTGAGCCTATATGGGATCGCTTGGGGTCCTAACAGAGACCCGATCTGCAACCTTAGTTAGACATCTACGGATATCTATATATAAAACAGACTGATTTTGCTAAACTAACAATAAAACAAGACAAAGGCATCAGCTAACACAACATTAAAAAGTTATCATTATAAAAGTAAAAACATTAAAAGTACCATAGTACATGTAATATTGAATTAATACATAAAAACACAAACCAACACATTCTCACCTGTGAAAGGTTATTACATTTATTTGGGAATTAAAATCTCGCCGGTTTCACAACCAGAAGCTGTGCAATGTTGTGGATCATTTATTCTTACCCTGAGTGACGACACACTGACAATTGCAAGATGGCTAGTGCGCGACATGAAAATATCTTAATTTGTGATCCGAAGATGAATGAAAGTATTACGGGTTTGGAACGACATGAGTAAATGACAGCATTGTGATTTTTGGGTGAACTATCCCTTTAAGGGGTGAGCGGGTGCAGACTAGAGAGTTTGATGCTTTTAACTAACACATCTAATATGTTTTACACCTGAAAAACATGTGATCTGCGACTCGAATTTGTTTTAAAGTGTATCTTGTTTTTGTAAAAGTGCATTTTATGTAGATTAAAAGTAATATACATTTTACAATGTTTGTGGGTCTAAAAGTCCCGTATGTTGGATAAAATGTAATGGGTTTTTTGACAGTGCACAAAGGCTAATTTTTTTCACTTATTTTATTATTACATGTATATTTCATGCTAGTTTCCTTCCACTGTTCTTTAATATTGCTGTGAGCAGCGTAGCCTATCTGCGGCTGCTTTGGGTACACAAATGTAGCGTTATTTGTCATTCCAAAAAAGCAGAGTGAAACTGAAAGAGAGAGAGAGAGGGAGAGGGGAATGAAGTGTAGTGAGTAGTGATATTACTGCAGTAATCAGTAAGCCTCTCTGTCCTGTGGGATAAGGCTGCTGAGAGAGGGAATGAGAGGAAAGGAAAGCGAGAGAGGAGATGCTTGTAGTGGGAAGTGAAGAAGGGGAGGAGGCTGAGAGGAGAGGGGCCTGGGATAATTCATGTTCAGCATCTCAAGTGGGGCGGCGGAGAGACTATAAGCGCTGAATAATGAAACCTAGATGAGGTATTAAGTATGCTGTGGAGGCCTTTGTCAGAGAGCTCTCAGAATTATTTAAAAAGGTTAGTCTATGAATAAACATGGCTCATCAAGGTTCTATACATGGCAGAAGAAACAGACTCTAATGCCTAATAAGGGGAGGGATGTGGTCATGTATAAAAAGCAAGTGTTCTTTCTTTTTTTCGCCCTGCATCCTGGCTGATGGTGTAAGGTGTCCAGGGGGGTTTCTAAGGCAGGACGACAAGAACCGAATGATGAAAGAGCACAAAACCCAGTTCGGAACACATTTTACTTCCATTATGTGAGCAAAACGAGTAAATATGTAGGCGGGGCTTAGTTTAATCTAAAGTGGTCTATATATACCGATGAAGCGCAATAAACACAATAAATAGGGTCAGTTTTGAGCTCATGTTGACTTTAAAAAGAGAACTGTTGCTATTGAGTTGTTCTCAGATGGTTTTCTGGGACATGATGCTTGCATCATTGGTCAGCTGACAGATGTTCTCCCATGTTCTCCTTTTTCTGCTTCGCCCTGCACTTCTAAATTTATTTGTGTTTGTTTCAAATGTAGGGTGGCACTGGCTTGAGTTTTCTTGTGTTCCGATTCATTTCATTGATGTTTTCTTTATCTGTGCATATAGCACCAGTCAAAAGTTTGACGCATTTCATTCTAAATTATTACTGTTTTTCCTCACATTTTGTAATACTGATAAAGTCATCGAAACTGTTAAATGGCACAAGTGGAAATTTGTAAATTATGCCGTGACCAAAAAATGTGCAGCTTCAAACTGTATCGAAGGAGTTCAAGTGTGTACTAGACACTTGTTTGCTTTTCGTTCACCATCTGGCCTAATTTATCTATTAAAAAAAATCTAAATTTTACAGTACATAAATTCAGAAATAGGGCACAATTTACATAGTCTGCAAAACTAATTTCAATTTCATTTTAGCCTAAGCATTCAGATCAATATGTTTATAAGATCATGAGAAAAATAATTCAGTAATGTGAATGGTTTGTCACAAATATGCAAATAATTTTTTATATAATTTGGAAATTGTAAAATAAGAAAGTAGCAGGTGATATGCTAATTTGACCTTTTCTTACCAGTCAACTGCATTTTTCATTATATATATACAAGTCAAGTCAAATCATCTTCATTTATGTAGCGCTTTTAACAAATGATTGTTCCAAAGCTGCTTTACAGTGATAATAGGAAATTAAAGTTTTGGATTTATATCAGCTCTAGAATAAAGTTATTTTCCAGCTAAACTTTTGATTGATTCACTTCCGTTGCAACGATCATTAGTTATTAACTTAGGGGCCGCTAACACGACACCGTTTTAACAGAAAACTCTTTAAGTTCTCTCTACGCAAACTTCACAAACGCGAACCCGTGAGAACAGTAAATATTTGTAAATCTGTAAATACAGTAAATATTTGCTTTGATAGTCGGTGTTACACAGTGTTCAGTCACACACCGATTATATCACTCGACCACTGCAAACTGTGTCGTTTTAATTTATTTAGTAATAAAAATAATTTAGTTCAGTTAGAGAACTACATTTAAAAACTGAACGTGTCTGCTCAATTCAGCGTGAGCTGAGTCACAGCACAGATCAGCAGCAGAAAACAGATTTCATCACGTGAGACAGTGAGAGTGACTGACAAGACGATGGTGGAACATTTGGTTTCAAAGCCAAATGTAAAAGTGCCTATTTAAGCGAGTTTTGTACTGTTGTGTTTTTCATTAAGAAAATTAATGAACCCACCATTCAAGCAATTGCCGCTGATTCGAAAGTAAGTTAAAGGGTTAGTTCACCCAAAAATGAAAATGATGTCATTAATGACTCCCCCTCATGTCGTCCCAAGCCCGTAAGACCTCCGTTCATCTTCGGAACACAGTTTAAGATATTTTAGATTTAGTCCGAGAGCTTTCTGTCCCTCCATTGGAAATGTATGTACGGTATACTGTCCTTGTCCAGAAAGGAAATAAAGACATCATCTAAGTAGTCCATATGACATCAGTGGTTGTTTTGAAGCATCGAAAATACATTTTGGTCCAAAAATAACAAAAACTACAACTTTATTCAGCATTGTATTGTCTTCCGGTTCCGGTGACGCTGCTGACGTGTTATTTGGTGCGCCCGAGCTTCGTTTACAGTCTCTGAGGGAGACGCACGCCGTAAACAAAACAATCTTAGCAAACATGTCTAAGGATTTCGACACAGAGGAAGACTTGCATTTTTTTGCCCAGCCATATTTATTTGAACCCAAATACACGGACACACCAGATACACGTCAGCAGCGTCACTGCGGACTCGTGAACGCGGATTGACAACAGAACCGGAAGACAATACAATGCTGAATAAAGTCGTAGTTTTTGTTATTTTTGGACCAAAATGTATTTTCGATGCTTCAGAACATTCTATCTAACCCACGGATGTCACATGGACTACTTTGATGATGTGTTTATTTCCTTTCTGGACAAGGACAGTATACCGTACATACATTTCCAAAGGAGGGACAGAAAGCTCTGGGACTAAATTCTAAAATATCTTAAACTGTGTTCCGAAGATGAACGGAGGTCTTACGGGCCTGGAACAACATGAGGGTGAGTCATTATTAATGACATAATTTTCATTTTTGGGTGAACTAACCCTTTAAGCAAAAGTAAAATGCGTTCCAAAAACATGTTCCTTTTGTTTTTGTAATGTTGTCTACTTAATGCTTTTCTAATTTAACACGATAATGACTTTATCTTTTGGGGGTAATTTCTCAGCCAAATTTAATGTGGGATTAGTTTTGTGTTTAATTAGATCAGTTAATCAGCACATCATGTAATTAATTAATTTCAAAATTGTAATTTGACAGCACTAATATTAATATATGCAAAATATGATCCCGATGTTGCCCAAAAATGCTGTGGTGATTTTAAGACGCAACCTTAGTGTGTATTTATACTGTTTATTCAGTAAGTTTAGTAATTTTGTTTTGCTATTTTTTTGTGTTCTAGATTATTTAGGCAAAGCAACTATGTTTATATATAGCATAGCCAGTAATTCCTCAAGAATTAGGCATAAAGTTCTGTCACACTGTCAGATAATCACCTCACAGTTCAGTGCTTTTTCTTCCATTTTGTCTGAGGATACATTTCAAAACACTTCTCTCTCTCACTCTCTGTCTTTTCACTGAAAATATATTCCCCCTGCGCATTAGACCCTGACAGGTCAGCCTTGTTTCTCATTCAGCCCCAGTGTTGTTTGTTGCGCAAACTCGTTGGATCGCGTACCACAAAACAAGCTTTGCATTCAGCACGTGTGCTGCTCGCTCAAGCCTGTCTTGCGTGGTGCGTCACATCACCCGTGTCTTTACCTTACCAATATTAATGCAATAACACCACTCGGCCCAAGTCTTACGCCTAGGAGAGAAGTGTATTGCATTTTGGAGTGCTGTGTCACAAAGGGCAGGTGCACATGCTTGCATTTGGGGATTTGTTTGTGTTTTTGTGCCGTTGTGTTGTTTATAGAGTAGCTATATGAGAGCTGTTGTTTTTTAACAACAACAACCCTGGTAATTGAATGCCCTGGATACTGAGTGCACACTGTGTTGTTTGATTTTCAGATGGGCCAGGTGTCATTGTGAATAAAGCACCGCTGTAGAGAAGGTTCATCACCAGCCCTGGAGAGGAGAGCGAGAGAAGGGGAGGAAATATGGAAGAAAAAGAAAGGTACACATTCAGAGAGTGAGATTTATATTCTCAAATACACCCAGAGACTCACATAATTAATCAGCAGTACTCAGACACAGATGTAGGAAAAGACAGAGAATATATTTCTCGTTTAACCCAACAAGCTTCATGGCCTACATAATATTTTATTTATTTTAAATATTTAAATTTCCATATATTATGTTAATGGGAAAAAAAATCTGCTTTTTATATGTATAACAATGTAAATTCCATTAAATGAATCAGTTATATTGAACACTATTTTGAAATATAAAATATTATAAAAAATATCAAATATTTTCTTACTGTGATAAACCATGAAATTATATTAGTTATATGGTCAAACTATTTTTAAACATTACTCTCAAACCAATTATACATGTTATTAGTTTTAGTGCAAGGATTTTTATTTTTCAGCAAAAGTAACATTGAAGCAGCAGATATATTTGGCTTTAGGTAATTGGGCAAAATTTGAAAGAAAATGATGAAGAGATGAAACACTCAGCCAACACTTTCTTTTCATCTTTTCCAGTAATTTGTTTTATGTAATGCTAATATTCCAAATGCTTTTGTCTCACATTGACACAACACTGAATATCTAACATAAATCAATCATTTAAGTCCTTGAAAGCCCTTATAGATCCTTATGTTTATAAACGTGTCACATTATATCTTGAGTATTTGTAGTGCGCTGTAAGTGTTCCTAATGACTTTCACCCATCAACTGATCTGTGCACTCAAATCATGAGTGTAGGGGGGGATCTATACCCAGCCTGAGAGACTTTAATACCACTTGTTTTTTTGAATAGAAACACACTTACGTTTTGATTACCATGCATTATGATGTCGGTTTAAAGCATAAAGTGCATGTAAGTGATCTGATTTGATGCTAATATTTGTCCTAAACATCAACCATTTAGGGCAAACAGCCCTAATAAATAAATATACACATGTTTAGCTACCCATTTTGATTTAAAAAAAGAGATTGCACATTTTGTAGAATGCATATTAGTTTAGTTGAGAGAAAACACAAGTCTCATCATGCCAGGCATCCATCTCTTTAATTAAACCTCCTCATCAATCCATAAAACACATAATCAGTGTTCCAGAGCCTGAAGGAACTGATGAGTGTCCCCTCTGATTGTACTTGAGCTTGATGTTTTTGCCAGATGGACCACCCTTTCTGTCCGCCTGTGAGGGATTGATGCGCGTCTTTGTCCTTCGTATGGATTTACAGCCATGTAACTATTGCCGCCACCTTCACTGTTCTTTCAGGAAACATCCACAAAGTAACGGCAATGACAATGCCTGCTTAACGCCGTGCGCTTCTGATAAATGCAAGTTACCAGGGTGTTGCATCAGAGAATCACTATGTACACGAATTAGCATTGGAGGAAAAACAGTGGATGGAGGGGAAGGGAGGGATGGGTGGGTGTTGTTGGTGTGAGCACAATCCACGGTAATGATACCAACGGATAATGCAACTCATTAAAATATGAGTGTCACTCAGGGAAGTGACTGTTTTGACAGATGGCTAAACACCTTAATTGGACTGGATTCGTTTGAAGTTTACTCTTTCCACAGTTTCCTTGAGCCTGGCAATTCATTAAAAATGATAACACGGTAAACACAGGTCATATCTGTCGCAGTTCTGCTGTGTTCTCTGGAAAATAAAAGGAGAAGGTATTAAAAAGATGTCAGAAATGGCTTTGAGTGCAATGTCGCTTCTAATTGCTGATGGCCCGCGCCGCATGTCGCCTTAATTCATCGCTTAAAACCTACTGATCGCTGATAAGTCGGGAAATAAGAGAGAACACATTAAAAAGTCATCAAGAAGGGTTGGTTTCTGATGTTAAGTTTGTGATAATCGTCAAATAATGGTCAGGCTAATGAATTAAAGAACTGGAACCAAAGAAATATGTCACGTCTCATTAGATTGCCACAGAAAAGAGGGCGGAAAAATGGAACTTTCCAAAGCAATATTCAAAAGATTTTTCCATTTGAAGGGGAAATGTGATGAATGATTGCTGAGATAGAGGACCGAGAGATGGCTAACCTTGGCGTAATGGTCTGTGGCAGAGCCTTGACTCTCTGTGTTATTGGTGCTGTCAGTCATAACCAGGGAAGAGGCAAAGCTTAACTGCTCCGATGACCTGACTAGTTGAGAATTTCAAACATACTGGGTGCTTTACATTTTGTATCCAGATTGTAACGTCATGTTTCAAGTTCACAAGGTGCACTCAGTGGTTTTTCACTCATTAAAATAGTTTTACCCCTGAAAAAAACCCCGAATAATCCTTTCGAAAATTGTGTACACTTTCATGAAATGCTTTATTTTACACAGAGCTGGTCCTCGCTTGGTCGCTGACATGTTGAAATCACATGAGCAGCTGAATATAATTCTCTTTCTTTATAACAGCTCTATCATTAGATACTTACACTTGTGGAATAAATGAACCATGGCTGATCACGAATAGCACATTTCTTTTGTTTTATTAGTAACGGTTTTCCTGGTTAGCTTCAACAGCTGTAGATGCCGTAACTACAACATTATGTGACAAAGAAAAAGCATAAATATCCCCACCACAAAAAAGTAATATTTTTTTAGTATTAGGAAGAAATATATTATACATTTTTATTTTATTTTATATTGTTTTCAAAAAAAAAAAAAAACACTTGCTGGAAAATAAGTATACAGATATTTCCAGTGTTATATTTACTGCATTTTCATCATTTGATCAGTCACACGGCATTCACGAATCAAAAATGGCAGCAAACTTTAGGTCAGCCGGCTCTCCAGGAATATTTGACCTTCTTATATAACGTTCTAGATTTAACTTGTTTGAGTTTTTTCATCAGCGTTCGATAATCTATACACCCATTGTGTTTTAAACCCAATTGAGACTGTTGCACTGCTGACATGTTTTCACGAAGACAGAGTAAATGAGATTAGATGATCTGTTGAAGCAGGTTTAGCAGAGTGAAATCACACAGCTGTCTGTTGCATTACATACTTATAGACCAGCAGGATCCAGCTGCCAGGAGACAGCAGACGACTGCAGTGACAACCAGCCTAGCTGTGGCAGGGTAACACATTGTCAGGATGGGCTAAAATCTTGTAACGATGTTGCTATGCGAACCCAGGCCAGATGCTACTGGCAAGTCGGGAGTGTTTTGTTGCAGACTTGCCGTTGGCCTTGGCCGAGTCGAGCCATAAGGAGAGGTACGCGGGAATATGGCAAGCCCCAAGGGATTCTGGGAAGGGGACAACAAGGATTGAGATCACATGCCCACACAGCAGAAGATATTCAGCCATGCGAATCAAAAATCAGTAATGATATAGTGCTTCAACTAATTATCAGTAATGAAATCGATGATGAAAATAGTTGACAACAAATTGGATTTGTTTGCTGAGGCACGGAGAATCCATCAGTGTGACGCCACTTTCAATTAGTACATTTCTGTGACTAAAAACCACATTTTAAGAATAGCAAATGTTGGCATGAAATGGACGTTGTGATTCTCTTCTCTGTGAAGAAAAGACTTGGCGTTGCAAGAGGGAGGGAAATTTAATTTTGATTAAATTACAAGGGCATTTGAATTTATAAAATGATGCACACTGATGAATCATTTATAATAAATCCTGCAATAAAAATATACAGTAAGAATTGTCCATTTTGATTTCATGATGACTTTAAAGAAGGCCACAAGCATATAGTTTTGTGTGGCCTGGTTGCCGTATCAGGTGCTTTGACTGGTTGCATGCTGTTAAATGCGTTTATAACTTCATTTTACTCTATAATAGTGAGTATTTGCGTTGCCTTAAACTTCACAAATTTCATTGAACAAGTGTTTACATTTGCATGTGAAACGAAGAACAAAAATTTTTACTTTGTTGTTTACATTTGTTGTTTGCTTTTATAATCTCAATTCAAAGCCTATAACATCCATGTAATATTTTACATAAGAACAGTAACTGTAATGGGATTATAATAAAAAGACACAATTTAGACCAAATTTTCTGCTATTGAATTACTATGTTCAGAGGACGTAATGTGTAGTTGCTTGTGGTCAACCAATTTTTTATTGATCATGCATCTCTGGTGAAAGTGTCTCCTGTCTGCGTTCATTTCAGACGGACCAATCGTTTTACACAGAGAGTAACACGCGTTCGTGCAGTCTACAAATACACACTTCAGAAGATCTCACAGCTGGATTCGACATGTCAAGTCTGCAATGTTTGTGAAATTAAATGTGTATTGGATATTCAAAGATTTGTTTAAATGATATACATGCGCATATACTGAATGCTGACGGTAAATGAGAAAGTAATATCGTGTTTGCCTTTCTGTTACTCATAATATAAAAGCAAACGTTATAATATTTTGTTGTATACCGTTTATTTTCTTTGTTTAACAGTTCAATTAATAACATTAGACATAACTGTTAAACCGATATGGTAAACTAATGAAGACGGAGAATGGGAGCTCTATGTGGTCAGGTGCTGGCGTTCAAATAAAAGTCCTGCTTTGACACATTAGCCAAACAGAAAAACGTATTTGCAGATATTTAAAAATAAATGCCAAATATTGGCAGATATATCAACTTTGGAAATATATCGACACTAGTAGTTGCATCCAAACTGCAAATTTAATAAAAAAAACTGAGAGAACAAAGTCATTAATTTTGTGGATATTGGTGCAAAATGGAAATTAGCCATTGGGAATGTCACTATTGCTCTTTTGTTATTCATAATAAAATGCTTGGTTTAGATGATGCAGGCAAAATGCTCTGACGAATGTCATGTTTTCCAAAGATCAGCGACAGATGCCTTGTCTTTACTGTCACTTTTGAGGAATTTAATGCATCCTTGATGAATAGAAGTATTAATTTCTTTAAAAAAATTGTTTGAATGTAAAAAAACATCTGCAGTTTATCATCATGTACCATCATTAAAGGGATAGTTCACTTTGAAATTAATTTTTGATATGTTTTAGCTTACCTCAAGGGCATCCAAGATGTAGGTGTCTTTGTGTCCACAGTATTTTCAATTTAGATATTTTTAGGTCAAACCGTTCTTGTCTGTCAGTCATATAATGCAGGTCTATGGTAACTTCCTCATAGAGCATGCACAGAGAAGTCCAAATTAAACATGATTTAATGACTCGTAAATGTAAGTACACATTGATGGCCTAAGACACGAAATGAGCGTTTTGTGTGAGAAAACGAACAGTATTTATATCGTTTTTACCGCTTCTAAACACAGCCACGTCCAAGTGATCTGAGGGCGCCGGCGCTTCGGTCTGCGCAAGCGTCGGAAGTGATCTCTCGCGCATGTACGTCACTCATTGTTTACACAGAACAGAGATTGTAGGTAAGACGGCTAATTAAAAGGGTACTAATTCGCGCTTATCTGGGATGTTTAAACCGTCGTAAAAGAAAACAATTAAAAAAAATAAAACAATTGTATGAGTGACGTACACGCGCGAGAGATCACTTCCGGCGCTTGCGCAGACCGAAGCGCCGGCGCCCTCAGATCACTTGGACGTGGCTGTGTTTACAAGAGGTAAAAACTATATAAATACTGTTCGTTTTCTCACACAAAACGCTCATTTCGTGTCTTAGGCCATCAATGTGTACTTACATTTACGAGTCATTAAATCATGTTTAATTTGGACTTCTCTGTGCATGCTCTTTGAGGCGGTGACCATAGACCTGGATTATATGACTGACAGACAAGAACGGTTTGACCTAAAAATATCAAAATTGAAAGTACTGTGGAAACAAAGACACCTACATCTTGGATGCCCTTGATGTAAGCTAAAACATATCAAAAATTAATTTCAAAGTGAACTATCCCTTTAAACGGTTAGATCTTCCTTGTGAAATGACTGTACGGTTAGATAACTTTTCTAGATATTATAGATCTTCTAGAATAGACAGGGGCCATTTCTGTCCAGATAAACACTGAGGCTTTATAATGTTTGTGACTGACATCTGTCAGTTCAGTGATTTCAAACTTCGGTAACTGGATGTGTAACAAGTCTAACGTACGCTGCCACCCTAACCCTGGCGGCAGGGCACGTTTTACCTAAACTTGGCTCGCATCCCAGACTGCTTCCTCGGAAAACAAGACAAGTGGAAAATATCCTCCACCTCCTGCACAATCACACCATCTGCTGCTGTCGCTGATCCCTCGTTCCACTGGGGGACTGACACAGCATCCTCTGTTCTTGTCCCCCGTAAACACAAACCCCCTCGTACTGTTCCTCAGAGGATATAATGTTTGTGTTTATTGTGATTTTATTTTTATGTAGTTGGGATGGTGGTGTTGTTTTTTTGTAAGTGGTGACGGTGTGAAGCTACTGACAGGACCATATGTAGGCTAATGTTGCTGTTGGCAGTGAGGTGGAGGTAACAAGCCTGTTGACTTCATAATGGACTCACCTGGACCAAAGCCCTGCTGCTTCCATATGATAGAGTTTTTTAAATAATTGTGATAATATTTTAAAAACAGCACCATTGTGAAATAATATTATTACAATAACAACTGTTTTCTTTCATTTATTCCTGTGATGACAAAGCTGGATTTTCAGCAGCCATACTCTTCATACTCACATGGTCCTTCAGAAATCATTCTAATATGCTGATTTGGTGCTCAAGAACATTATTATTATTATTATTATTATTACCATCAATGTTGAAAACAGTTGTGCTGCTTTATTTTTGTGGAAACCGTGATACATTTTTGACACTGTGATACATTTTTGACACATTTTGATTCAAATCTCTCCCGTTTAATCAATTTCTAGCATTCTTGCTAAATAAAGTTTATTTCTTTAAAAAAAAGGTTTTAATGCTACATTTTTTTGAAAAAATCATTGGGGTTCTATATAGAATCCTGGGGTTCTTGACTTTTACATAAGAAATGGCTTAAATTATTGCATAATGCATTCATGTTTAATGGGTTCTTTACATTTTTTTTTCTAGTGATAAAGTATGTTTATGAGCTGTTTAATTAAAAATAAATTAAAACTAAATGAATTGAATAAAACTCCATAAAATTATCCAATG
Source organism: Rhinichthys klamathensis goyatoka (assembly GCF_029890125.1). NCBI lineage: Eukaryota > Metazoa > Chordata > Actinopteri > Cypriniformes > Leuciscidae > Rhinichthys > Rhinichthys klamathensis. The sequence goes on from NW_026606601.1 coordinate 2,412,809, forward strand.
ATGGGAACCCCTTAAGGTTCTTTAATGTATATGATGTGCCTGACAGAACCCTTTAAGGCACTGTATACATTTACATTTAATCATTTAGCAGACACTTTTATCCAAAGCGACTTACAAATGAGGAGAGCAATTAGCAGCAATTAAACTAACAATATGGACAACAGTATGGAAGTACTGTGACCCTTATAGAACTGTAGTAGTGTAGATCACATCACAATTCCAACATTGTGGATATAATATAGTATGAATACAATTTCAGACATGCACATGCATTCTTCTACTTCATTAGTTTTTCATCAAATGCAGTGTATACTCTTGACAGTATGCAGTTAATGACTGTTTTCAAACAGGCAGTTACACACCAAACGTATGCCATTGGTTGGATGATACATCGATGCCAGTTGGGTTGCTCAAACAAACCGATTGCTGTTCTATTTGATAGCAAAGAAATAAAACACTTCACCTTTAAGAGAGATACTGTAATGCAAAGACCGAAGATAAATTATTCTAAGTAGCAATACATTAAAAGCATTTTTGAATTGTTATTTGGCTCGCAGTGCAAATCTATTTATTGACAGTCTTGCACAGCGTAATTATTTAAAACTAATTGTTTTCTCTCATACATGCTGTCCTATTTTAATTTGTTTGGATAGTCCCTTGATGGTTGAAGTAGATTATGATGATTGTGTTTTGATCACGAATACATGTGTGAGTGACTGGGGTAGTATTAATTAATCTCTTTAAGGTAATTACATGAAAGCACTTGGGGTGAAAATAAAATAATTCCCGTATTGCGTTTCACATCATTCCGTACAGATTTTTTGTTACCCTGTACTCACAGATATACAGACTAAACCTTGTGCGAGTATGTGCATTTATCAATGTGTATGTGTCGAGGATGACACTGTTCATGTACGCGTGTTTGAAAATGTAGTCTCGAAAACAATTACCCCCTTATTTAGATGCAAATTAAGCAAGTTATTACTTTTTGGTGATATTAAAATCTCTTCATGACAGAAGCAATTAGTTCTAACACTCTTACACTTTGTATCTCTGCCTTATTTGCTCAATTAGCTTACTTCTTTATATGGATCCTATAATTGAGACAACATCTGGTGAGACATGCATGCTCATAAACACGCATTCACAGTTGGCTTGCACGGTTTCATTACCCACAATGCCACAGGTGTGTTAAGGGTCCATTTCTGTTTGATTATTCAATATGCTTTATTTGGCAGGTACAATTGGCCAGAATATTAATAGAACACTCACAGATGTCATGTTCAATTTTTCAGGAGAGGAACGTTGCAAATACGTCGCAGAACTTTTATTCCTCGTGGCACCTTTTTCTCCGCTGCAGATTTGGAGGCGAAATGTTTCATCAAATCTCAAAACCTAAGCTCGAGTTATTTTGGTACTCAAACTAGTTTTATTTTATCATCAAGTGTAATGCTTTTGCTTTCCCACTCTGGCCGGTCTGTTTCTATCAGTTGCACAAAGCTAATTAAGAGCTGGTTCTCTGAGCCATTAAATGAAGCGCACAGCAGGTTCCCCCTCTCTGGCACTAATGTTGCTATGATAGCATAGCTTTATATTTAGAAAAGTGTATTTGTCTCAGCAGGCTAGATCAGATTGATGCCCACTCACGCATCTATACACATGCAAGTATGTTCTTTTGGGAGATGAGATATTTCCTCCCTCATCACCAGGTGATATTAAACCGTAACAGGTAGACAACACCTGTTTTCTCACCCCTGTAGAGACAGAAAACATCATACAAATGAATAAAATGCGTAAAATTGTAAATAAATACATAAACAAGTAGGAGCCTATCCGGACTCTTTTTCGAAGTGCTTATTAAACGTGATCTCTTTTTGCGTGCCTATGCAAATGTCACCCAGTAAATGCTGAGCTGTTTGTCATATCGAAGTGGCTTGTCATATTTCTTGTGTACGGTAATGTATGTAATACTCACAAAATGCTATAGGAAATGTTAGGAGAATAGTTTAAGGCATAAGTTGGTTTTAAAAAGTTGACTCTTGGATGGTGTAGAGAAATGAGAAATCAAAGTGTCAGAGTATTCAGAAGAGGAGTGAGCTTAGTGCTTGGAGAGGTGATTTAGCATAACACCACAAGTTCTGCATCAAAGATGTGTAGCACAGTTTTTGCTTTTGGATAACATTGTTAAACTTGCTTGCTGCAGTCAATAAATACTTTCTAAACGTTTGAGGAATGAGACGAGTTGCCCAACTTGTCTCTCGGAAGAATATTTTTGTTGCAGCAGCATTGGGGTCTGGGTAAACTGCAAAGGCATCAGTTTTGTAATCAGTACTTTTTCAGTCTCACCAAGACCTGTCGAAGGTTTAGAGATTAATATTGTGGCAGTTCAAGGTTTGAGTGGAAACTACAGGAGATTGAGGTCTGATTCAGCTCTCTTGTATTAATTGTTGGAGCTGTCAGTTTCAGTGAAGAACCATATGCTTGTGAGTATGTCAAGGGCTCATTTTTGACAAAACAAGTTTATAATAGGCTAACCCTGCTTGAAGAGTCTTCCAAAGAGCCACTCGCACCACTACAAAGCTAGAAAAATGGCAGGGCACCAGGAATTGATGGGCTTCCCATTGATTTCTGTGAGGTCTTTTGGGAGAGTCTGGGGGAGGAGGGCTTGCTGGCAGTTCTGAATGATAGTTTGGCCAGAGGTGAGCCGCAGAAGGGCCGTCTAAAGAAAGACCATCGAAAAGAGGTCAGAAACTGGAGGCCCTTGGCATTATCATGTACTTGCTATGAAATTCTGTCAATAGCTTGCTGAAGTATGTAGTTCAAGTGTGTCTATAACAGGTCTAAAGTGGATAATACATTCTTAATGAATTGTATTTTGGATGCCTCTACTTTTCAGCTCAGAGTTTGGTGTTGTTTTTGAGATTGAGGAGTTTATCTATTTTTTTTTGGTTTTTGTTTTTAATCTTAGGCGACACTAATTCATTCACTTCAAAATGGTTGAATTAAGTGAGGCATCTTCTTTTTAAGGGGTTTTAGCATGCTTTAGTGTGCTAAAACCCTCACAGAGATGTTGCATCTTTCAAAGCTCCACTGTTACAACAATCAAAGCTCCACTTTCCACTTTCAAAATCAAAAGATTTCAAGGCAAAATCAGACTTCAAATTTGCTATCTGTATGACACGGTTTCATTGTTGATAAACTTTTGAAGCAAAGTGTAGTTTTAATAACCAAGTTTAATTAATCACTTTTACAGCCTAGACGTGTAAAAGACAGCGAGTAGCCCTAATGTATTAAACTGCCTATTCATCCTTAATGCAAATAATGGAATACTTTTTTTTCGGTGTATATATTGTTAAGTGATTCTTCAGACATGATTCTTTAGATTGCATTACTTGTGAGTGGGTGTTGGGCACCTTCATAGCACTAATCTCTTCTCAACATATCTTGCAGTAAAGATGCATCAGCAAGGTCAATGATTGAAACTACAGAAGAATCACCAATGAACACACATATGCTGTATTTTGAAATTTAGTGAGCTTCCTACAGAGGCAGGATTTTAATGCATCATTGGTGCATGCTCACTGCGAAGGCTCTACCAAAAGGTAGGCATCTTAATTATACTGCCTCCTAAAATACCTTATTTTGGTGAAATTCAAAGCCAGCATTGCGTTAATCCTCTGTAGAATACATTGTGATTCCAAAAAGTAAATGCAAGATGGCAGCTGAAGAAATGTAGATTATGAATGTACTTATTCATTAAATACTGAAACACATAAATTAAAATACAATACAGTTTAAAAGTTTGGGGTCCGTAAGAAATTCAAACCTTTAGCAAGCACACATTAAATTGATCAAAAGTGACCATAGAAGTTTGTAATGTTACAAAAGATATCAATTTTAAATAAATGCTGTGCTTTTTTTTTTTTTTTATATTTATCAAATAATTCTGAAAAAAAAAACAGTTTTTAATATTGATAATAATATGAAATGTTACTTGAGCTGAAAATCAGCATATTAGAATACTTTCTGAAGGATCATGTGACACTGAAGACTGGAGTAATGATGCTGAAAATTCAGCTTTGCCATCACAGGAAGAAATTATATTTTAAAATGTATTCAAATAGTTGAGATATTTTTTCACAATACAGATATTTTTTATCAAATAAATAAACCCAAATGCGTTTGAACAGCCACAAAAGACCACCTACTCTCAGCCTATTGACCTAACACACAAACATTACAGGAAGCGTGCTAGCCAGACAGTTGTTGGCTGAAGACCCAAGTTTGGTTTGAAGAGGAAAAACGTACTAAACACAATGTTTTTCACCATTCCTGATTTCTAACATGCACTCACCACTCTCATTTGGCATGGTCTTACGGCTATCAGAGCAGAAACGAAAGCTGCTGCTCTCCTTATGGTTTTCCATTGTCTCCGGACGATCTAAATTGCGCATGCTTAATATGTCCATTAGACCAAGATCTGAAAAAAAAACCTATACATTTACCCACCCATATACCCACCCCTCGAAGAAATCAGGACAGAAGTGGTTGAAAGTTGACAAAAGAGATGGATTAAAATACAGAGTGTAAATGGGAATAAAATACCGAGTGTAAATGGGAATGTGTCTGCCTCATCTACTTGTGATCTGATCGACCAAAATGCATCTTAATACCAGGAGTAAACAGGGCTAGAGTAATGTTCATGGCAGGCTTTGAAGTGCCGTCCTCAACAGCCCAACCGAGCACGTAGTGAGTTACAAATTTTAGATTAAAAGAATTTTTTTTTTTCACTAAACGGGCACACGTGGTTCTTTAATATTTTCGGCATCCGTGACAGATCTACCACACTTAGCGAATGAGTTTAAAGCACTGTTTTTTAGACCCACGTGCTGACATGTCTTACTTGACATCATTGTTTCATATCAAAGGCAGACGGTTTCTAGACTTTATCTCAAAGCGACTGCGCCTCTAATTTACGGATGGTAAAAACGTCTTTGCCGCTTCAAAGGCTGCCATTTTTCAACGCTGACAGAATGGCATGCTTTCATCAGGGTTTAAAAGAGGCTTAAGACCAGCAATGAGAGCTCTTAAATGCACAGAGATTCAAGAAAATCAGTCAAAATGATATTGAGCTATTCACACCCCGTTGTCACTGTCTGACTGGAAACTTCCAGAGAGCTGTGGAAAAGTGAACTCCTCAAGGCACATACACATCTACAGCTACATTTTTGTTACATTTTAGAAGGAATTTTGTTTTCTATTTAAAGCCTAAAGGCCAAAGCTCACTGGTATATTTTCAAGGTAATGCACATTGGTAATTTTATTACTAGATGGAGCTATTAATTAGCACTTGAAACCTGTAAATGCATTTCCCTCCCTTCTCTGCGATGACATTCATTTGCTGTGCACCATATTTTTGGCACAAGAGATTGGATGCATGCTGGGTACTAAACAAACAGCATTTTTTCCAAAATAGCACCTCATTTACTGCTTACACTTTCAAATGTCCTCTGACACCCTCACCTTAAACCTTAGTTGGCGTTTTAGGGGAATAAATAGTGGGATGAAATTTTGCAGTTTATTTTAGCAAAAGCAGAATAAAATAATCATAAAAGTGGTTAATGTGTTTATGATATGGTGATTTTGTGAAGGTGTGTTTTCTCAGTCTAATGTGATTGAAATATGTTTGTGGTAATATTTCCAAATATGACTGCATTGTATTGTATTTCTATTGGTTTTTATTTCTTAATTTGCAGTAGGCTGCACTAAAGTGGCCATTCAGACCATCATTGCATCAACCATAAAAATTAAAAAAAAATTTTTTTAGCCCATGCTCCTGCAAACATTCACGCCACAATGACATAAATGGTCTCGATGGCCACCTTTATTTCCACTGTAAATCAGCTGTAAATTAACCTTTTTATGGGTCACTTCTCACCTGAAAATGTCCTCTAACTGGCCCTGAGCAAATATTAAACCTCTCACTTTGAGATCACCTGCATTCAGGCTGTCTCACCCTACCACGAAAAAAATTCCAGTCTGTAATTTCCAGCATTGTTATTCTTTCTGGCTCATTTAAAAAGTGTTGACACAAAATAAATAGTCATAACAGTTCAGTCATAAATATGATCATAACCTTATAAACTCATTGTCATTTACGTCATCTCACTGTGATATTGGAAACTCGAAGACAACTCACAAAAGACAATAGTATATTCCCCTGCTGTATGATTTACATTGTGCTGTCAGTCTGGTTGGAAATGTACAGCTGAGCTGACTGATGACAGAATTGAGAATAAGCTTTGCTCTGGTTATATCCAGTTTCGCTAATGGAATATGTCTTTCTTGCAGCTCACAAAGCCTCGGCCAAGATTGATGCTCTCTGTTTAATTAACAAGAATTATTTACTGAGCGCAGCTAGCCGTCTGCAGCCCAACTCATGTAATGGATATATTAGCTAAAGACTCAATGGATTAGTGGCTGCACATTTAGTGAACTGTGAGCAGTCCATCGTTTGGGAAAAGTCACATACAGCTGTATGCTGGTATGTCACTCTCTATTGAAGTTTTAATAATAAGTGTGAGTGTATGCACAGTGTGTATGTGCAGTGTGTGTGTGTGTGTGTGTGTGATTTTGTGCACTGTACTGTTAGTTATAGTCATATCCAAAATAGTGCTGAATTGGGAGAATGCAATTTGACACATCAAGTCTGCACTTGCTCAAGCCAAATAAAAAACAGCTGGGAAAATGGAAGATTGTGTATTATCATAATTTTCTACTGCATAAACTTGGCCCAGCAACCAGGTAAACCAGGGATTGTTGTAACATTTTATTAATGTCAGACGGCTACTAAATGCAACAAGAAATTCTGCCAGCTGTGAGAAAGTTTAGAATAATTGAAGATACTGTAATGTGTAGCCTGCAAATAGCTTGAAGACAATAACAGGTTAACAGATGGACAATATCATATGGATATGGATAGAAAACATTACGTTTGAATTTTACGGAAACACAAGGCTAATTGTGTGAATCTAAGCAACGTGTCAAGAACATGTCCCGGGCATGTTTCACCCAATCTAAAAATAGAAATAATAGAACATTTTTCCTGCCATTTTAACTTTACTTATCAAAGCATCAATAGTGGACAAGTGCAATTTTGATGAAATGAATAAGCGAAATATAAATTAAATCAATATATATGATTTTAATTTATGCTCATTTAAATTAAGGTAATGAGACTTAGGGGGTGGGGGACAATTTTTTATACATATATACACTCACCTAAAAGATTATTAGGAACACCTGTTCAATTTCTCATTAATGCAATTATCTAATCAACCAATCACATGGCAGTTGCTTCAATGCATTTAGGGGTGTGGTCCTGGTCAAGACAATCTCCTGAACTCCAAACTGAATGTCAGAATGGGAAAGAAAGGTGATTTAAGCAATTTTGAGCGTGGCATGGTTGTTGGTGCCAGACGGGCCGGTCTGAGTATTTCACAATCTGCTCAGTTACTGGGATTTTCACGCACAACCATTTCTAGGGTTTACAAAGAATGGTGTGAAAAGGGAAAAACATCCAGTATGCGGCAGTCCTGTGGGCGAAAATGCCTTGTTGATGCTATAGGTCAGAGGAGAATGGGCCGACTGATTCAAGCTGATAGAAGAGCAACTTTGACTGAAATAACCTCTCGTTACAACCGAGGTATGCAGCAAAGCATTTGTGAAGCCACAACACGCACAACCTTGAGGTGGATGGGCTACAACAGCAGAAGACCCCACCGGGTACCACTCATCTCCACTACAAATAGGAAAAAGAGGCTACAATTTGCAAGAGCTCACCAAAATTGGACAGTTGAAGACTGGAAAAATGTTGCCTGGTCTGATGAGTCTCGATTTCTGTTGAGACATTCAGATGTTAGAGTCAGAATTTGGCGTAAACAGAATGAGAACATGGATCCATCATGCCTTGTTACCACTGTGCAGGCTGGTGGTGGTGGTGTAATGGTGTGGGGGATGATTTCTTGGCACACTTTAGGCCCCTTAGTGCCAATTGGGCATCGTTTAAATGCCACGGCCTACCTGAGCATTGTTTCTGACCATGTCCATCCTTTTATGGCCACCATGTACCCATCCTCTGATGGCTACTTCCAGCAGGATAATGCACCATGTCACAAAGCTCGAATCATTTCAAATTGGTTTCTTGAACATGACAATGAGTTCACTATACTAAAATGGCCCCCACAGTCACCAGATCTCAACCCAATAGAGCATCTTTGGGATGTGGTGGAACGGGAGCTTCGTGCCCTGGATGTGCATCCCTCAAATCTCCATCAACTGCAAGATGGTATCCTATCAATATGGGCCAACATTTCTAAAGAATGCTTTCAGCACCTTGTTGAATCAATGCCACGTAGAATTAAGGCAGTTCTGAAGGCGAAAGGGGGTCAAACACAGTATTAGTATGGTGTTCCTAATAATCCTTTTGGTGAGTGTACATGTCTGTCTGTCTGTCTGTCAGTCATATGTGGGCAGTGTTCAGTGTCCACATACCCTTGGTCATCTTGTAGCTCTCAAACACCATCCTGCCTTGTTGCGATCTGAGGATGGCTAGAGGTGTATGATGTTATGCAAAGATCTTCTGGTGTTTACAAGCATTCACTGACCTGCATCTACACTTCAGCATTTTTCTTCCCGGTAAACTTTCTTTCAACTGTGTGCCAACTGAGGAAAAGATTGCTCTTAGCACACGCTGGTTCCCTTGAATATGAAATCCTTTTTTTCGACAAATCCTTTTTTTCTTACTTGAGAGGAAACACTTGAATCTTCCATTCATATTCCAGCATTGTGGTGAAAGAGCCTTTCCCAAGACACCAAAAACATGTTCTTTTTTTCTTCTCACGTAACATTTATTTCCGTTCTTTCTTTAACCTCAAAAACACTTAAATCCGTCTATTCTCTGTGGGGTTTAAAAGCAATACTCATGTGTATTTAATAATGAACATTTAACCTCTCATAAGCTTTTTCCCCTCTCTGTGTTGGTTGGCTAGTGTTACCAGTCAGCCAGTTAACGCTATGCTTTTGGAATGTAATTCACATGCGGCCGAGGACTCTGAGTATTAAACAAATCCCAGTGGCGAGGGAGGGGTGGGCCGAGGACAGTTGTGGAGGGGGTACATTGATGAAATGACCAGGAAAGCCTAATTAAAGTTGCTGAGCTCAAACGCATTGATGTATTGCATCCATTATGGCCCAGTTCGATAGGTCTGGCCCTCAGCACTGCTGCAGACACTCACTCCGCACCAAACACTCTGAATAACTAACTGCAGCACGTGAGGAGAGCGGCGATAGCCAAAGATTGTGCTGTCTCAAGTGGCTGGAGAGATTTATGAGCCTGTGTGTGCATCCATGTATTCATAGGTGCATATTAAAGGGGAGTTGGAAGGAGTGTGCCCCAAATTATGTGTCTGCCTTTTGTTGCATATAACATGACTAAACCGTCTGTAGAATGTGATGCTGCAGGATTGAATGCTATACGTGGTTTCTGTTAGAGAACACTCAACTCTTCATGATTACTTATCAAAGCATCAATAGTGGACAAGTGCAATGTCGAAGAAATTAAAGCTGCGGTCCGTAGCTTTTTTTTGGGTTAAAAATGATCCAAAGTACATATTTGAGAAAATACACAACCTGCCAGTGTTCAAAACGATCTGCTTGCCTTAGCTCGATTCAAAGCAGTAAGCTTGTAATAATGTTTTTAATTCCAGTGGTACTGGTGGATTTCCGCGGGAGATTCGAGCATGTCTTTGCGTCATTACGTCACATCTGTACACATAAAGAAGGAGTCTCGGCTAGTAGGCTATATTGTGTGTGATGATGTTGGAGGGGGAGATTTATAGCCTTTTCTATATAATGATATAATTCTTATGAATTCTTTTCTATATGATAATTCTCATATAATTAAACTTATCAATTTGATGGCGGATCCAGAAAGGTTCAAACGACAATCACCAGTGACAACAGATTCACCCGCTGTAAAATGCAAAAGACTTCGTTCGGACTTCGGAGTGGCTACAGAAAAAAAGAGACTGCAACCGGACCCATGCGAAAACAAGGATACATATCGGAAGGACAATACATGTAGTCACGCAATGCTGACGTTGTTAACATTAACAATTTGAGAACAAAGTATAATTTGCACGGTTTTGCGTGATATGATAAGCCATTTTTAGATTTAATCAGCGCGATTTACTGCAATGTCAGAACCAGAACAAAAGTGGATGTTACTTGCTAGTTCAGATGACATTTTCCGGTGAAAATTCTTATGTTGGTCATACTTCCAAAAAGAATAATCTGTGATTCTGAATGCCAGTATCCACACCGGCGCGGTGATTGACAGCCTCACAGTCTCCTCAAACATTGTGTTCATCCGCACTGTGCCGTGTCGAAGTACAACTCACGTAAAGTTGATAATTCCGCAAATAACTGCAATTGCAGATTTCGAACAGAGATGGCGACAAAGAGGAAAAACTGCAGGACTACAGCTTTAATAAGCGAAATATAAATTAAATAAATATAAAGTCACTCAAGTATCTGTATTGAAAGTGCAAGTTAGTATATGGTATGTCTTCAAGTAGATATCTAAGTAAACGTGCATGCATATGTGTGTGTGTCCAAGGATGCATGATAATATTAGCCTGACTTCGTCATACTCATATTCTAGTCAGAATGTGAGTCTGATACTGCTTCATAGGGCTTTGATTATGAGGCGTGTCTTAACCGAACCAGGAAAAAAAAAAAACTGCACTCAATTGGATAGACCTACAACCAATGAGAGCAACGCAGTAAGTCAACTACTTTGCATAACACAGTTGTCAACTACAGAACTCAAATGCACGCAAGCTGGAAGAAGTAAAATAACGAGTGTTGCTTCTTTTACTTGGTCCTCTATGAGTGCGACCAAAAGAGAAACCACAACGAGCACAGGGTTTTCATTGCGTCCCATCTTCTTAGTTACCATCGGAGCCAGCTGATAAATTAAATTTTTGCCGAATCCCATAGGAAGGACGGCAAACACATCTTTCCGATCGACAAATGCCTTGATTGCAGTTCTATGTTCGTCTTTTAAAATGAATGCGCTGTCGATTTCTTTTACAACGGACGCGATAGCGGAATCTCTACATCTCAGTTCTCCAGCGGCAGTCATCTGTGAGGGAAACCAGTTCAACCCAAGCGCTCTTTGATAACGTGAGGATTACGTCCCTGCAGATCATCTGTCCATCATCGTATAAAGCCCGCCCTGTCAATTTGATTGGCCCGACGATTTCTGAACCGATCATAATTACTCCTCAATGGAGCGAGTCCAGACCGAACTTCCCGATCAAAAAATGTTGTGGGCGGGGTTCGGGCTGGCATCCAGGCTATGATAATATCCTTGCTTGTCATAATGCTTGTCAAGTTAATGGGTGAAAAAGGAAGGATGTAGATAGACAGTTGACCGTTGATCGCTCTGGTTCTTTGGCTAACACTCCACATCTTATAAACTGCTGCTCATTCATCAAGTCTACATAATAGGTGTGATTCTGAATTAAAGATGAGAATGTTAAGGGAATTGAGAGGGAGAGAGGGAGAGAGAGAAAGGGATGGTCAGGACGACTTATACATGTGTCCCTCGTAGCATTAATACATGTACACAGTCTCTTTTTGACCCATCCTGAATGTTGACTGTGTGTGTATCTAATGGCTTTTCATTTGTTAATGTAAATGTATGAACATATTGTACACTTTCACCTCTCCCCTTGCTTTATTTTTTGCTCTGCCAAAAACAGAGCAGAACATAAACCACAGGGATTAGCCACGCTAGCCCGTGGGCTAGCATTACTAGCTCCATCTCACATTGCGCTTCATCAGCGGCCATCATAGGCCTATGTAAAGCATGTGGGGTGAGTTATGGCAGCTGTAACAGGCAGGCACGGGTGTTTATAATGTGTGTTATGGTGCCAGGCCTCCGGGGGAGAGAATAAAACACTGACTAATGGAGGCGGGAGCAGGAAGGAGAGACAGCAGCAGCAGATTGTGAAGGTCATTGCTCTGAGTGCCACGCTCGAATGAAGGAGGACTCGGTTTTATGTGAAGTTTTACTGTTACAATCGTTGTTAAAGGTGATGCAATGTTGCGTATATTCTGTTTCCGAATAGGTCATAGGTAGCATTCCACTTTGTTCATAATAGACTTTTAAATATAATCAAAGGACATAATGACGTAAGCCACTTGGCTTTATGGCTTTGTGAGCATGTTGAAGTATATTTGTATTTAAAGCAAACACACACACACACATACACATAATTGTGTTTTCATGTTTTATGGGGACTTTCCATAGACATAATGATTTTTATACTGCACAAACGGTGTATTATATATCCCACCACTTCCTTTATCACTCAGTTGATTTAAGTAACAATTAATTCAGGAAACAATCAAGTGACTGTCCTTACAAGTAAGTCATTTGAATAATTCCTTCGTCTGATTTGTTCAAAACATTGATTAATTTAGGAACAATACAAGTGATTTGTTATAGTGAGTAAATTTAATCATTCATTCATCTGATTCGTTCAAAACATTGACAAGTGAACAAATCAAGTGAATGTCCTTATGAATGAGTACTTTGAATCATTTGCTCAACTGTTTCATTCAATACCCTGATTCATTTAGGAATGAAACAAGTTACTTGCCTTTATGAGTGAGTAACTGATTAATTTAAGAACAAAACAACTGACTGTCCCTAAGAGTGAGTAATATGAATCATTCATTCATTTGATTAAATCAAAAACTCATTCAGGAATTAAACAAGTGACTACCTTTTATGATTGAGTCATTCAAACCATTTCCTCTGTTGATTCAATTGAACATTGATTCATTAAGTTATGAAACTATTTAAATTATTCACTTAGTGATTCAGTTAATAACTCACCAATTGATTCCACTGTGGTATGTTTGGAACTGTTTCCGTTGATAGAAACAGACAAAGAAACTGACATTATTGTGTCTAAAATGTAAATTACTCAATATTAACTATTGTTTACAAGAAGATTGTTTAAATTAAAGGTAATTTTACATTAACATTGAAGGTAACTTACTGTTTTGGAACAAGATCACTCTTGCTTTGCTTCGTCAGAGCAGAATGATTTTTTGACCAGAAACTTTAGATGCAGTCTAGAAGACTGACACGGTTTTCACAAAATATAAATTATGTGCATGTAGCAAGATCTAAAAGATATGAGTGACACGCAAGAATAGAACTCCGTCTTCCCATTGGGAATACCTACACCTGTCACTATCACACACACACACACACACACACACACACACACACACACACACACACACACACACACACACACACACACAGTGCACTCCGTCTGCCAGTACTTTGCTCTGCTAGAGTGAGCGACATGGTGGATGGTCCGCCACTAATTGCTGCAGTTAAGACAGCAGAACTTACCTGCGCCGAAGAGCTACCTAGTCTAATGTGCTGTATAATCATTATGCTGTTTGTGGAGATCCTTGTTCGATAGTTTTCTTCTTCTTTTTGCTTGGGACAGGACTGTTGACACGGATGCCTAGCTTGCAGTGGAGTGGCTCCACTTTGCATAGTGTACATCACCCTTAATCAGCCCCTGGAGAGCATTCCTGAGTATCGTTCCTGAGCGCACATAGAGTGAGGGAGATGCCTGTAAACACTTTTAAACTATTTGCAAGTTCCAGGGTTAGTTGTCACTTCGTTTATTCGGCAGAAAAAAAAGTGCAGGTATCTCAGGAGTCTGGTTAAAAGCTACCCAGCATCGCTTTCCCACTGTCAGTCAAAGAAACATAGTTTTTTTTTGTTCCGCAAAAACGGGACTTGGAAGCGAGTGGCAATAACAAGCACGAGCCAAGGTTGGTTCGTGCCCTGCTTGTTTCAACCGCTTGTGTATGCATGCGTGAGCCTGTATGAATGTGCAACAAAGCTGAAAGGAACACTTGGAAGTGTGAGAGAGCACAAGTGGTTCATATCCTGTCTTTGGAAAGACGCCTTGCAATAAAAAACAGTCCCCTGTAGAGGAAGCCTCTCAGTCGGATGCTTTCTTTCAAAGCCGTCTTGCCATTTCGCTTGGCTTTCTTTTCACCCCGGTCTCTGGGGTCTATGCGAGGACATAGTGCTGTGGATTTGTTAGTCCACAGTAATGGCCAATCACCAATGCAATTAGCATGCGGCAGTAAAATACTCCCCGAGTTTTAAAAGCAAGCCTAGGGCAACATACTGTTCCCCGGGCAGCCAAATTCTCCCCCAGAGGCCAATTCAGCCAGGCTAATCCTGCCTCTAATTAAGCCAATTGATGGAGGACAGTTGTTGTGTACAGTTTATTTGGATGTTAAAATGCCACACTGCAAAAGAGCTTTTGGAGCAGGGTTTGTTTCTCTCCAGAGTAATTAAAAAAATAACCGCCCCAAACCCAAAGTCTTTTACTGCATTACCGGATGACAATGTGAGTTGATTTCTACAGTTCCGTATTCAGATGAAAGATGACGTGGATGTGTTTGCCACTGACTTTAATTGCCGCTCCCTCTATTTCTCGTAAACGCAAATCCAACTCTGCCAAATGAAATGGCCAATTCCTGGAAAAATTACACGCACAAGTGGCTTATTTTGTGACACATTCACACGGGCAGCAAACAAGGTCAGTCTACCCACAGATTTTGTGGCACTGACAGCAGCTGAGTTGTTGATATACAGAGTAACAGATTTTTAATAATGTTTCCCAGGCAGGACCTTTCATTCCCTAGTGATCCTCAGGAGGGAGCTTTGCTCAAGGTTGAGGATCTTATCTATTCATGCTGCGCACCCCGGCAGCGCTGACTGAAGTGCTCCCTCGACTCGTGCTAGGACTTCTGATGCCATTCTGGGTAGAGTGCATTTTGGGAACAGAGAGAAAGAGGGAGGAAAAAAATGTGGGGGGGAAATGTTTCTAATGTCATTCTATAGCTTCAAACGATTGGGAAAGGAACATGTGATGCATTCTGAGATTGTGTCATTTGACTCTTCACCCCTTCAATATCTGTTGATTTACTTTGTAGCAATGGCACTTTGTCTTTCTTCCCCCTATGATACATGCAACGGTGGGTTTTGAATGCCTGCCCAGTGATTAAACAATTATATATATATATATATATATATATATATTAGTGCTGGGCAAGTTAACGCGTTATTATCGCGTTAACGCATTTATTAATTAATGCCGACAATTTTTTTATCGCGCGTTAACGCAGTTTTTTTTATTATTATTATTTTGAAAGTCCGTTGCTCACTGGCTCTGAATACACATAGGCCTACAGTCAAACCATGATCACAGGAGGGGTGGGATGTTGGTCAGCCAGCAAATAACCCACCCAAACAAGCAGTGGAGAGGCTTTGGCAGGTTCTCTCAGGTGAACAGAAAGGGAGACAGCGCTCCGCGAGTGAATGACAGGCGCTCCATGGATAGTAACCATGCAACGGCTTCTGTGCGCTACGCAGCTGTAGCCTTTTTAACTTAAATTAAAATTATACATAACTTTACCTGATGTGCCTGCGTTTAGTTTAGCGGGGATGCTCTGCCATGTGAATTCCCTCCTGTTGATGTCCTGATAACTATTTAGATTCTGGAAACTCACAAACAGCGAGCCAAGGATCAGTCTCTCTTCCAATGATTTGTGCTGCGCGTCGTGTACAAAAAGTTAGACAATTCAACTTCGGCAACGCGCGGGCGCGTGCATGAGGCGAGCATGACCGCAACAGTTTTACAGAAACGCACCCGCTTGTCGCTGCACCTGTGCTCGACCACTTCACCTCACTCTAGGCTGATTTATAATTCTGCGTCGGACCTAAGCCGGAGCCTCTACGCTATAGACTACGTGTTGGTTTTCATTTATATATCTGCGTCGTTGTCCGCGTTGACGCGCAATTACACATGCAGAGGGAGAGTGTGAAACCCGGGGAGCGGTTCTAGCAATCACAGCGCTTGCAGTACGCGTAGAATTGACGTTACATTTTTGGAGAGATGCACGTCAGGGTACGCGCGCTACACAGCTACGGCGTGAGTTCGACGCAGAAGTATAAATTGGGCTTTACCTCTGTTTAATGTAATCTTACGTGGGAAACCATGGCATGCCATGACCAAACCTAAGCTGCTATTGTAGTACCTCTGAAGAAGAAGTATAAGATGATTAAGAATCAAATAAAAGAGAAGAGAGCGCTGCAGTGATTGCTTCTTTAACAGTGTATTGATTCTGAATGGCAAATAATAAAAGCATACATGTATAACAAATGCTCAGTACATTATATTATCAGTAGCCTACATGTATCACTTTTCATTCAAAGCAATGACTGGCTGCAAACGTAAGTGACTTCAAACATGTCTCATCACACAAGAGACGTGTGGCATTTACAATTGACACAGTGACACTCAAATCCTTTACAAAAAGAAAACACATTTTCAGAATTAATATTTACCTTGACCCACTAAATGACAGTATGAAATTGATGACAACACTGGAGCTGAGATACTAATCACATACTCATATCTAACGTTACCCAATGTTCACAATGACATCGTGTCCTATGCATTTCCTAATATAAAGTCACATACAAAACTGATGAAAACTAAACAAAATGCATAACTCAATTCACAGACAGAGTTAATTACCCAACTATGCAAATTTAAGATAACTCATAAAACTTATATAATCAAATAATGTTGACATAAGTGTACGTGACCGTCCCTGTGTATAGCGGGCTAACGCGCTAACCGCGGAGATCCATGCTAACCATGTGCTCGGACAGGCTAACTCATGACACACTATCACTAAACTAAAAAGAACTATCACTAAACTAAAACGAACTATTCTCAGTCCGTAAAACTCATCAGTATTTTATTAACAATGTTTAACTCAAAACCGAAGTGTTTTAGTTACCTGAAGAAGAAGTATAAGATGATTAAGAATCAAATAAAAGAGAAGAGAGCGCTGCAGTGATTGCTTCTTTAACAGTATATTGATTCCGAGGAGCGTATCACGGGCGCGCGCCACATACCGAAGTGTGCGATGACGTCATCACGCCGGTATGCCAAACGAAAATAATGAAATTAATAAATACACATAACTCTCTTTTCTTGTTTTGTTAAAATAGCACAAATAAGCATTTAAGCACTATTACCAATATCAAGAAAATAACATTGAACAATTCTATAATGCATTTGAAGAAATTAATAAACATAAAATTCACTCTATCACACTATCAGAGAAGTAACGTTGGTCGACTTATATCTGTAGTAGTGATCATGACCCTTTGACTAGACTGTTTCTGCTGCTCCCTGATACAAGATACCTGTTCAGAAAAAAAGAAAGAAAAGAAAACTGGACTCTTTTTAACAAGCTAGATAAAAGGTAATGCCCTGGCAGTGGCAAATAGCTTTGTTTAAATATTTGATTTGATTACGTTAATGTTTAAGTTGAGATTTACAAGAAATATTGTATTGATACTGTGTAAAGGGAATACTGCTGGTATAAAAGCACCTTATTTGTTTAAAGTTTTTGCAAACCACATGTTATTGCACTTTTGTAACAGTACATTTAAATCAAAAGTGCGCAATACACTACTTTAGAATTAATTATTCAATATTGCGCGTAACAATGCGATTAATCGCGATTAATCGCAAGAAAATCATGCGATTAATCGCGATTAAATTTTTTAATCGTTGCCCAGCACTAATATATATATATATATATATATGTATATATATATGTATATATGTATATATATATATATATATATATAAAATATTCAGAATTTATTTATTCCAAAATACAGTAACCAGTAATACTGTGAAACATATTGGGTAACGCTTTATTTTAAGTTGACGTAGTTGCACGTTATGTTATGCATAAATTATAAGTAACTAACCCTAAACCTAACCATAACTCTATAGTAAGTACATGTAGTTAATTAATATTACTCAGTACGGTAACACTTTATTTTACAGTGTCCTTGTTACATAAGTTACTTGTACTTACCATAGTAATAACAGTAAATTATGCATAATTACATGCAACTAGCCCTCAACCAAATCTTAATCCCACCCTTACCCTATAGTAAGTACAAGTACTTGCTTAATATTACTCAGTACTTAAATATATAATTACACTGTAACAATGACAACTTAAAAATAAACTAAACTAGTACTTAAACAAATAAGTACTGAGGGTTACAATGTAACTGTCACCTTAAAATAAAGTGTAACCAAATATTATAATTCAATATTGTAATTTAAAATATTTGATATTGTTGTTAATACAATTTGAAATCTTTTTTAACATTGTCTTTACTGTCAACCTAAATTAAAACACTAAAAAACCTGAACCCAAAATGGGTACAGTAGTGTGTATAGTTTTGGAGATCTGGAGATTCTTCCCGATACATAGAATGATGTCACTAAATGGTGATGGAACAAAAAAAAAAAGCATCATCCATCTGTTTCTACACTGCACTAACAGCTTCGTGTATTACACCTAGTCTACACCAGACGTGAGCCGTGTGATGCAGCGCGACATAAAGCAAATAGAACCCATTATAACCAGTGATGCTGTCTCTGGTTGTGACGTGACCGGTTTAGACGCAGTGTTTTTCTGCCACATACTGTATATAGCTATGTTGAGACCTCAGTTGATCAGTGATATTCTCTCTCCCCGACAACGTTGGTGTCACTTTCAGTACATCGATTGACTGATCTAACTCCCATTGCTCATGTCTCCCGCTATCCTGATTAGAATTAGCAGAATTGTCCAGGGGTGCAGTTCCATCTTCACAAGATCTCTTTTGATGAGCATTACCATGAGCATTATTTTTCATAATATGAAAAATTTAAATATGTCTGACCGTCTGTGACATTTTGGCGATATTAGCTTATTTTTAATGGAATAATTCGTCATGTATCCTGTACACCCTCCAAAACTTTCCGCTGCTTACTGTGTGCAAACAGCAGTGGCCTAAGCACCAACAAATGAGTGTTTTGAACTGAAGTAAGCTAATTGGTAAAATATATATATATATATATGTTAACAGCCAATAGCAAAACATAACCTCCAAATACATCCGCATAAACCAGTGCTCAATCTGTCTCTCTCACACTCATGCACGGACTGTCCCCATGCAATGCACTTGTTATTGCCAGACCGTTTAAAAACAAATGGCGGAAAGCAAAAATTCTAAATCTGACATTTTCCAGAACAGGATCCGGCAGGATCAGGCTTGAATTGAGCACTGATAGCAACCCCCTGGCAACAACCCAATGTAAAGACAAAACTCCAATATGTTCTCAACTCATGTGTGTGGCTAGTTGGTCACCTCTACAAAGGCGAACAGTGATGTACTTCCCAGAAGCACTTAAGACATTGTGTGGAGGGAGAGCATGTCTGTCCCACAGGTGCTAATCTATTAAAAGCGTAGGAGCCACATACAGGCTGATCAGACCGCCGTGGGGATTCTAGATCATGTTGATTAAGGTGTTTAAGAGTGGGGTGTGTGACCAGTCTGACAACCATAAAACTAACATCACCTATTGATTATGCTTTGATCAAACTATGTCAATGAAATCACACAGACAGGGTAAGATTGATTGACTAAACTGGCTTCTACAGAAATTGTGCATTTGTAAAGGGTGGAATAGGTCAGCATCAAAGAAACGAAAAGAAAATGAAAAAGTGTAAGTGGTGAATTGATTTGCTTTTAGTTGTTTCCTCTGAAGTCAACCGTTTTACTTCCAAAATGGGACATATTTCTCAGTGAAACAGGATAATCAAAGAAAAATATTTAGGATAGGACTTAATTTTTATTTTACTTTTAAATGTACATTTATTTTTTAAAGTAAAGGTGCAGTCAAACTAAGCTTTGAGCATGTGCGAAACAGGATATGATGTCACACTCTAGGGCCAGGGTTATTATAGCTAAGGGGGTAATCCGTCAGCCGGAAACTGAAGCTTCCCTTGCGGGCCGCCATTGTAGCACTTTGACAGCGAATAACTTTACATCTGAGTCGTCCAAAGACTCCATTTGTCCATTATTTATTTCTAAAGAAACACGACAATGTATAAAAGGCTCCATTACTTTGTATCTTACGTTATAGCCCCGTAGAAGCCGTTTTTGTAAAAATAGGCTAACGATTGCGTCATAACCACGGGACTCTCTGTCGCACAGTAGAGAAATTACAGTATAGGCAGGGTTTCTGATGAAATAGAACGGTTAAGATTGAAATTTGGACACATGCTGCTGGCCCGAGAATTTTCGGTTTCTGTGGTAGCAATGGGGTTGTTTGTATTCTTCTGCTTCTTCTGTGTATTCAATGAAATGCCAGTGGTTTGCTTTCAATTGGCAAAGGTGCATTATCGCCACCAACTGGGCTGGAGTGTCTATTATTCAAGCTCTCAACGGAAGAAGCGTTGTGAGGGTGTGAGGCGTTTGGAAAAATAGGTCCACAGTTTTACAACGAATGGTAAAACACCTGTTGGAAAGCATCTTTTGCAGCGATTTTTGTGAGCATATCAGTGAACACCCCTGACCACTCGGTGAGTTTCACGTCTTTGTAAACTAAAGTTTAACCCTCTGGGGACCAAGAACGCGCCTGCACGTTTTGCTGTTTTTTTTTTCACATAGCAGTAATATAGACTTAAAATACTCCGTCATTTATGGTCATATAAATAAAATCAATACATGATTATAAACTATAGAGGGTCTTCTTTTTTTGTGTACACTCACATTAACATTAAAACCTTGTGTTTTTTTTTAAAATAAATAAAATAAACAGGGTGCGCTTTCAGCTCACTCTTGTCTCCGCAAAAATCTTTCTGAAACATGTCTGGAAAGTTAACGGAAACTCCGCTAATACTTATCACACAAACATGAAACATACGTCTAAAGAACGCTTTAAATTTCTACTTTTAAATAAAACAATTCACATTTAAAACAAATATTCTCCTGCAGTGTAATCCGTCTGAAACTAAAGAGAAGTACAGTTTCTCCTGTCTCAGCTCATTATCGTTAATTTGTTCACACCCACTCGCAGAGCGCGCTATTCATAAGATAATGTGTTGAGGCCATTTGCAAAATAGATAAACGCCCCCAGGCAAATGCTAAACTCTGTAAACACACTATATTTTTTAGTCAGATTAAGATTCGTCTATGAGGAATAATCCTGGGACATTTACCACAGAAGTGCTGGTTTATTTTCACTTCGAGGAGGAGCAAAAGATTCAGCTGACAAGTGTAAGTGTTTTATGCTTGTGCTTTGTTCTAATCACGATATAGAATAACGTTAGTGTCTGTAAACGAAAAAATAGCATAGCCTACTGTTTAAATGTGAATCATGTTTCTCTCTGTGTGTGTGTGAATGAATGAATGAACGCACAGATACGCACTGTTACAGATGAAATAAAAGAACATTTCGTTGACTAGTTTTGGATAAAGTTTTTCAAATCAAATAAGCATCAAATAAGCTTCAAAATTAAGACATCAAATAAGCTTATGTTTTGTCAATAAACTAATCAACTAAGATGTTTGTTCTAGTGCAAGCTATATCAATGAATCCTCAACTTTGAAATAAATATGATCAAACTAAGACATTTATGGAAAAAGACTATTTTCTTTTCAAGATGTTTCCAACTCTCACTTTGAACTGAAATAAAACCATGTCTATATGGTGAAGGGTGTGGGATAGAAGTGTAATGCAGAACTACTGTTAGATACGCGGGTTCTTTAGGGACACATAATCTGTACCATCGGCTTAGCTCTGAACGCGCGTCCTATTCGCTTTGGACTAGCGTCGAACTAGACGCGATAGACGCGAATTTGACGTTCTATTCGCGTTTGGCAATAATCTCGCAATAAAACACAACATTGTGCTTTTGTCACACTGTAAACTCTTGTCAAACTGAAACCTACAACTGTCACCCAACCAAAATCACACACACTGTTTTAAAAGCAAAACATATTTATCCAACTCCATTTCAAAACAGTCTGTGGGTCCCATCTTTTGGACATTCGTCATATTGCATTGGTTTTCATTTCTTGTCCCCAGAGCACTAATCTTACACATTCTACATTGATTAAAAAAGAAAATCGAATGTGTTTTTAATGGTAGTATTATTTTACAGAAATCAATTATTTATAATTCAGATTAGAATAATGTTACATTGTTAATTAATAATGTTAATTAAAATTAAGGAAAACAAATATAGTGATCTGAAATATAGCAAATTAATTTTAAATTAATTTAGGTACAATTACCAAACATATTGCAAGGTCTTTTTGTCTTTTTATTAATTTAATTAATAAACTAATTATATTAAACTATTGTCAGTGTACTACAAATAAACTGGTTCTATGACTTTATTAATAAAACTTATTTTAATAATACAATGCCTTCTGCATTTTTTTTTTGCTTTTCCCTCCACTGTACCGAAATCGTACCGAACCGTGATGTCTGAACCGAGTTATGAACCGAACCGTGACTGTGTACCGTTCCACCCCTAATATATATATATATATATATATATATATATATATACACTATATACTATATTGTAGCATTATTTATTCCAAAATTAGTAATATATCAATCATATTGTGTTATTAATCAATAAATTCTAAAGAATTTGCTTACCTTTTATGTTTTGTGTCCAGTGATTTCTCTATGTTTTTAACGGGTCCCAGAAAGAATTGTGTTAAAGATGAGTTTATACCACTGGATCGATTACTCTTCACACTGGAATCTTGGAAGACGGACGAAGCAGCAGTTGCAGAACATAGTCTGCTGCTACAAACGCTTGTAGACTACATCCAAGGATGGAAACATCTCAGGTTTTGATTAACATGTTCTTTCCGTGAATTTCTCGAGTTTCGGGTGAACGTTGTAAAAACCAATAGGAAAAAAGTACCACATAAGACGTGATATTGACGTTTTTAAAACGTCACAGGGGTGACGCATATCGTCGAAGCAACGTTAAAAAAATGTTTCAACCACGTTGTGAAAATACGTATTTATAACGTTAATAAAATGTTTCAACCACGTTGTGAAAATACGTATTTATAACGTTAAGAAAATGTTTCAACCACGTTGTGAAAATACGTATTTATAACGTCTAAAAAACCTGACATCTGTCGTATTAAATACGTCGGATAAAAACGTTGTGACAACTTTTTCACGACGTGAAAAAAAACGTTTTTGCAACGTTTTTGTGTTTGCTGGGAAACTGCACGTCTACATCATTAATTAATCTTTCTTAATGTCAATTTCACCATATAGCCTACATTATTGAAATCAAAAGTTGTATTTGTTAACATTAGTTAATGCACTGTGAAGTAACATGAACAAACAATTCATGTATGTTGTAAACTACGTATTTTCAGGTTATTTATATTATAATGTGTCGAAACATTGCCAAAAAAAATAATAATAATAATTTAGTTTAGACTGGAGTGAGGTGAAACCAGAAAAAAAAGTGCAAAG
The DNA here is from genome assembly GCF_029890125.1 of Rhinichthys klamathensis goyatoka. Classification (NCBI taxonomy): domain Eukaryota; kingdom Metazoa; phylum Chordata; class Actinopteri; order Cypriniformes; family Leuciscidae; genus Rhinichthys; species Rhinichthys klamathensis. The sequence continues at coordinate 2,436,382 of NW_026606601.1, forward strand.
CAAGTTATCATCTAGCAGCAATTTTTATTTATTTAATTACAACAAAAAAAATGTATCTGGCAGCTAATTCTATTAAATTTTACAGTAGGCTATTCACCTTATTCCGCCCCGCCCACTTTTAATACTTCGCACTTCCGCATTTTGTCATCCGACTTCCGCTAAACTGGCACGGCACATCCGGTAGCTAGTTCAATCGATAGAAGATTGTTTTTTAGTTAGACAAAACTGTAGCAAAATGTCAAATAACGTTAATACCGTAAATGTTTTAAATTGGGAGCACGGAGAAAACTTCGTAGGACGATCAGTTGGTCTCACATTGTCTCATCCATCGTCATTGTTAACGTGGCCAGTTCTAACTAGAAGACTTAATTCATTTAAGTTTTAAAGGTAATCTACAGAGCTCACATAGGTTTAACAATAAATGACTGACAGGTAAAATCTGGTCACATTGTAAAGGTTTATAAAAATAACTTCATAACAGGTCAAATCTGGTCACATTGTAAAGGTTTGTAAAAAATAACTTCATAACAGGTCAAATCTGGTCACATTGTAAAGGTTTATAAAAATAACTTCATAACTGGGCACATTGTAAAGGTTTGTAAAAATAACTTCATAACAGGTCAAATCTGGGCACATTGTACAGGTTTACAAGAAGGACAAGTTTCACCTTCCTTTCATAGAGGAGATCAGTAATAGTGAAGCCTCTGTCTGCCATTACTTCATCGCCTGGACGAAGTTATTAAGTGCACGATATTGAAGAAAAATGCGATATGTGATAACTCATTAAACAATGCGATATTCGATATGCGACACGATTATGCTTAAAATGTATAAAATTAACTTAAATTAGATTTACAATTATATAACCTACATACGTGTTTCAGTTTTTTTTTTTTGTGACAAGAAAACATCCCTACAACTTGTGAAAGTGAAGACCAGTGTTTTACTGTAGCATAAGAAGTGTTATTTTAACATCAGTGTAAACCACGGGGTTAAGGGTTCAGGTTATCTTACATTAGGTCTATTTAACAACAGAAACTGAATAATCAAATGTAAAAATAAAACACTGCTTAGTTTTCACTGTATGAATTAAATATATATATATAGGCTATATATATATATATATACACACACTGATTCTTATTAAAGCTAAAAAAAGTTATGCATATTGCGATATATTCATTTGTTATATTTTGATATATTGTGCAGCCCTACATGTTGTGTTTGGAAACACTTCTCCTCCATGATGTCAAGCCAACGCGAAATCACCTTGCTTACAATGGACTGAGAAACACCAAACCTTACAGCAAGACCACCCCGCAATAAATTAAGACGCAGCTTCATCAGAGTCATTAGGAGCTGATCTCAAGTGTGTAGCTGAAAGCTGTTGGTGTATGAACTGGTAAGGTGCTCAGCAACTGAATGGAATGCATCTAATGTCGACCCGCTGACAAAGGTGGTTGTTTCTCAGCAGAGTTATGTACTATAGCACTGGCTCAACGCATTGTGTTCCCATTTCAGATGTAGGTGGCTTCAGGTTGAGTTGAGATATTGAAGCGTAGTTGTGGTCAGAGACAGATGGATCCTCCCATTGTGTTTCTGCATCACAGGTCTGGGGCATGTGGCTGTGATCCTCCTCACAGTTGTCCACTGCAACACTGACGCTCATTGATGATCTAAGGAAATATTATAACCATAAACATTTTTACATTAGTAACAGATACTTAAAATAGATAATGAGAATTAATTTATGATGGCATTCATACTTAGAACAGTGTGAAAAAGAGAGATGCATTAAAAACGAGACAGTACACAATCTCCTAACTCGCCGTAGGTCAATATCAATATCTGAATGAGAGATGTAGCTAGCTGGCCTCCTTACAGGAATAATGTGAGCTATTATAAGACTGTAATATATATATTATATTGTAGTTTTATTATATAGTACCATAATATATTGTACTACTATCGTGAATATTCATTCATTCATTCTTTATTTCAGACCTTTAGGTCCATAACTCAAAGTAAACGAAATATAAGAAATATGACATACATATATAGGTGGCCAATGGTAATCATGCAAGAATCGTTGTATTTTGTTAACGGCTCGTTACTAATCTTAAATGTATTCATAGATCGGACTTCACGAATCTAATGTTAGGCTAACATAAACAAGCACATAGATAGGTAACGTTAAGTTAGGTAACAACAGTTATGCAAGCTAGCTTACCTGAATCTGACAACCTGTTCAGCACCCGGCGATGATCTTTACCAGAACATCGTAGCCGAGCCTTTACTCGGGGTAAGGGTGTTCGTCAGTCGGCTTCCCGTCCATAAAATGGTACGAACACGGGCACTTCAAGCTTATCGCCTTCCGCCATGGCCTCAGGTGCTCCTCGTCTTTAGGTGGTGTGGGTGTAAATCGTGAAGTACACCACAACATTCCGATCGCTTTACATTGTGTTTGTAACACCGTTTGTTAAATTTTTCTATCCTCTTAATTCAATTGTTAAAAAAATGACATATTCTGCCATTTCAACTATAGAATTACGTCTATAAACTAGCCCAGTTCCTTTCAGCCGGAAGTTGAAGTCCCTCTCAGCCGGAAGTAAGATGACAAAACGAACGTAATGGCGTCACCCTTGTTGTCGTGGAAAATAAGGTGAATATGGTAGAAAATTAGACTTAAATAAACTTTTAAAATAAACTTTTTAGTGCTTCGTTTTTATTCTACTTTTTGATATTGATATGATTATGCCAAAACAATTATCAGGTCCAGCAAAGAAGAAAGCTATGAAATCAAGTGGTAAAATCAAAGCTAAAAAAACAAACAAAAAAACAAACAAAAAAAACAGGCAAGAAAGGATAAGTGTCTGTCGGCCACCACCGAAGACATGGCTGTTAAGTGTCATTTGTTTTTAAGTGCCATGGTTATTATTCACCTTATTAGGGCTAAGGGTTAACGTAATGGTTAAGATAACTCAAGGGCTAGGGTTAAAGGGGTCATATAATGCCATTTTTGTACAAGTTAATATGAATCTTTAGGGTCTAAATGAAAACTTTGTAATATACAAAGGTCACCCCGGGGGTCACCCCGCCCCTCTGCGTACACAGTTTTTAATAACACAATAACCATAACGCGTTGTTCATTATAAACGTGGGATTATGAATTATATTGAGAACATTGTAACGTTACATAGAATACATGTCGTGTTGGTAGTAAAAAATATTGTGGAGGTAGTAAAAAAGGTATTAAAAGGTAGTAAATTCATCTCTATGATTCCTGCATGTACCCTGAATATGCAAATTAGCAGGTTGCATTGAACATATTTTCATGCGTATGGAAGTCACAAAGCTCACAAAGTCTACAGGAGCAGTAGTAGAATAACGTGCACCGATGTATCGTTCAAATAACAAAGTTAATGGGGTCACTTTTGTTTTCATGTTGACTAATGATATTGATACATGAATCTCCCTTGGAGAGAAGTTTCAGTAGCATCATTAACCTGACATCTTTTTGCCAACGCAAATGCACAAACAGCAATATGTCAGTCTGTAGCTGATAAAGCCCACTGTCTCTTGTACAAACGGATCTATTATCATATTTTCAGCATGTTACAAATATGGAGATAATGTTATGGAGGAGGAGAAGGTGTGATCTTAGTTCAGAATTAAGGATAGCACACTTCTAAGGGGTCTGTTCCAGACAGAGGGGGTAAAGAAGAGCCAAGGCTGAACAACACACCTGCATTCAGATTAATGCCCAGCGCCTGCCGGGGAGCTGCTGGAAATGAGTGGGCTGGGATTTTTTATTGACCCACGATTGACATAAAAGAGAGTGCGAGCAAGTGAAGGAAAGACAAGAAAGGGAGAGAGGAACACACAGAGAGAATCGTGGTGATTTCTGCCGGTTGTGAGCTAGCCTGCCTTCAGGGCACATAGCGGGGCCTGCAAAAATTATTCATATTTCACCGCTGGGCTGCGCCGCATCGTCCATCTCTTCCAACAACAAAACTCTCGCCTTCAGATTTGGCAATGAATGCGGGTGCCATTTCTTCTCCTAATGTGATCAGGCCTCAATGATGGCCACAAGTCAATCATCTTCAAATCAATAGAGCTTTAGGGGGCAACGAGAGTGGGTATTTACCAAAAAAGAAAACAAAATCATCAGGGCCCTGCCACTATTAAATCATATCCTGGCAATAATTCTCAGTCTTATATCATGGAATATAAGGAACTTATATGCAAAGTATTTTCAAGCTTTGCATCCTTATATTTCACAAAAATGATTATTTTGTAATTTTGCCATCTTAAGCTTTATGTATATATATATATATCACATGATCTATAGGGTCATACCACTTAATCGTAGTTTGCATAAAATAATTATTTGAACTGATGTGTAATGCGTATTGAAAAGAATGGTTGTGTTATCCACTTATGAGAATGTGTATAATCACTGTTCACTGAACTGAACTCATTTCAAGATTGATGAACTTTACATAGTTATTGAACTAATATCAACTGATGTCAGCTGAATAATGACACTATTGTATTTTTTTAGAGCAGAATTGCATCATTGATCAGCATTTTCCTGTTTGTCACTGCAAAGCTGCTTTGAAACAATCTGTATTGTATAAAGCGCTATATAAATAAAGGTGACTATAATAATTTTAGCCAAAATATTTGATATATTACGCCCTTTGGGGCAAATGTATATAAATGGATATGAACCTGGGGCCTAATGGCAGAGCTTTTTGACCCTGTTTAGAGATCCACGGTGGATTTTTACTTCTCATAAGAGAAAAAGCTATTATACAAAACACATTCACCACCAGAGCAGAATACGTTGTCCTGCTGAGAAGATTGAGATGGTATATTTGAATAGAATTACAGTGGATTTATCGGATGTGTCAGGTTAGAGTAAACCACAGGTCACAGCAGAAGGAACAGGACGTCTCTTGTACATGTTCTTGACATTTGGAGAGCAAATTAACTTCCATTTGACAGGTAAAATTTGATTTCAATGTGAAAAACATACATACAGTATATAGACACGCATCGGAATATGTTTGTACTGTTCGTGTATATTTCTCTGTGCAGTTGCATCATGTTTGCATGATTTATATGAATTTTAACAGTTGAGTTTCATCTCTTTAACAGTGTCTGTGCTTCTGCCATATCATGACTTTTTTAGTCTCAGATGAAATGTATGGATCTCCGTCACAGAGAGGTGGATTATTGGTGTACTTTAATTGGGTGGTGGGGCCACTTAGCATCGTTCTGCCATCCTATTGTCAATGCTGGGGCAATAGGCCTGTCCACTCAATGTGTTTCCATGGATACATGAGCATAATGGCAGACACTCATCGAATGGAGAGGCCAAGTAGGCGATTATTAACTTCTAGGGCCTTTAATGTCAGTGCACTGTTAATTACTAATTGGTAAATTACAGAGTTCATTCTGTGCACTAATGAGTTACTGTAGGCGTGGTGGATGTTTGCTTTTCATCAGAGATGATTCAGAAGACCTTAAAATAAGTTGTAGCAGACTACTCACTTGTATGAATCAGAGGAATCATAGTTTATTGTTTTGACACAATAAAAAAAAAACATTAATTAATATCTATTGTTATTATTTACACATTTACATTTAATCATTTAGCAGACACTTTAATCCAGTGGTTCTCAAACTTTTTCAGTCATTCCCCACTTTGGACAAGGGGGAATTTTCAAGCCCCACTGCCCCCGACACAATGCTAATGAAATACGTAACAAGCTTAAAATGTTCCAATTTATTGAAGTAACAATTAGTATCAGTATAGTAACAAGTTGTATCTAAATACAAACTAACTATCTACATCAAATAACAGCAAGTTCAAAAATAAAGAAAATGAACTTGCATGAAATTCAAAAATAGAGAAAATAAAAGTGCCTCAAAAATAGAAAAGAAATAAAAGTGCCACTTTGCAATCTGTTAAAAAAAGAAAAGAAGAGAAATCCATTTGGCAAGACAGGTCTATTTATCCCTGCATTAGTGACCGCAATGAGCCTGTTTTGCATTGCACAATTTCTCAAAGCAGGGTTGCAGGCTTGATACTGCCACTCTCAAATCATGTTCAATGTTCAGAGAAATTCCATGTCTTGTCGTAAGCCACAACATAATGACGTCACATATTTTCCAACCCAGCCCTCAGCCCCCAGTTACGCATGAAACAGCTTCCAGCGCGCCTGGCTACCCATCGGCGCGAAGCATAGGCCACATATCTATGGGCGCAAAAGTTTGTTCCGCTACAATTAATATGCCGACGTCACGTCAATCATTATTTTGGGGGTGGGGAATTCCTGTTACTTGTTGTCGCCCCCGGGGGTGATCGTTCTAATAAGCGGCAACACACAGCTATAAGGACGGTTTGCTCTCACACGCGCTGCATTAATAGTCACACACACACACGCGCGTGCGCAGTCACTCTCTACTCTAGTGCGCGGTCTTGCTCCAGATTCCGGGAGATTGTATCTCATTTGCGGGCGTCAAGGAGCCGCTATCAATATGCTGGAGACTCCCGGAACTTCCGGGACATTTGGGATGTCTGGATAAAGATATAAAGCCATAAAAAGGAAAATTTCCTCCCGTTTGGCGCGCCCCACCTGTCACGTCTCTATTCCCCACCAGTGGGGCGCGCCCCACACTTTGAGAACCGCTGCTTTAATCCAAAGCCACTTTCAAATGAGGAGAGCAATAGAAGCAATAAATCCAACTGTAGGGCAACAATATTACTAGTCTCAGTTAGTCCAGCAAAGTACACGCAGCAAGGTTCTATAATAGATATAGAATAGTAAGTGTTAGTATTAGTGGTGGTCTTTCATCCAGCAAGAAATATCTACCGTCGAATCATCGGGTTGGAATGAGAGGTAGAGTTTTGTGTCATCAGCATAGGAAAAACCATGTTCCTGAATGACAGATCCTAGGGATGACATGTAGATGGAGAAGAGAAGTGGTCCAAGCACTGAGCCCTGAGGCACCGCAATAGCTAGATGTTGCGACTTAGACACCTTACCCCTCCACAACACCCTGAATGACGTACCTGAGAGGTAAGACTTCTAGGTAAGACGGTTCCTGAGATGCCACTTGCCTTGAGGATTGAAAGGAGGATCTGGTGGTTAACTGTTTCAAAGGCAGCAGACAGATCCAGCAAGATGAGTACTGAGGATTTGGAAGCTGCTCTTGCCAGTCTCAGAGCTTCAATAAACGAGAGCTGGGCAGTCTCAATTGAGTGTCTGCTTTTGAAACCAGACTGGTTGTTGTCCAGGAGGTTGTTCTGTGTAAGAAAGGTAAAGATGGAAATGCAGTGCATTCATGTATTGCCATCATGTTTTGCAAAACTATACCCAACATCAAGATTTTGTGTTATACAGTACAGTGGTGGCCAAAATTATTAGAACACTTGGCATATTTAAGGTTTCAATTTTTATTTTCCAAGAGGACAATGACCCTAAACATTATTATATCTATTGCCGGAACTACCTGCGATGGAAGGAATCTGCTGGAACATTGAAAATGATGGACTGGCCCCATCAAAGTCCGGACCTCAACCCCATCGAGCAAATTTAGGGTGAGTTAGAAAATAAACTGGACAGATCTATTGTACATTCAAAGGAAAGCCTTTGGCTACAGTTGCGGAAGGCATGGGATAGCATTAGTGTTGAAGTTCTCAGGAAATATATTGACACTATGCCAGAGAGATGCTGCTGTAATTGCTGCAAAAAGTGGACATACCAAATATTAAAGTTAAAATTGAATAAAAACAGTATGACTCACTTCATCTGATATTTGTAGTGCTCAGAGCAACCATCTGTATGTGTCATTAACATTATGAAATTAATTCATGTTTTGGAGGCAATTTAAAAATATATATTTTCAGATCTGTCAGGTGTTCTAATCATTTTGGCCACCACTGTATATTAGATATTTTGATTGTTTCTTTATATACCCTAAAACAAATTGTATACTAAATTAGAGAAGAAATCTTATGCTCACCAAGGGCTGCTTCTTTTTGATCAAAAATACATAAAAAATAGCAATATTGTGAAATAAGATTATAATTTAGAATAACTGTTTTGTATCTTCATATTTTTTTTAAAATGTAATTTATTCCTGTGATGGGAAAGCTGTTTTTTTCGGCATCATTACTCCAGTCTTCAGTGTTACATGATCTTTCCGAAATTATTCTAATATGCTGATTTGCTGCTCAAAAACCATTTCTACAACACTTTAAATTTAAGGGATACACCCAAAAATGAATATTTGTCATAATTTACTCACCCTTATGTTGTTCCATAAAGCTGGGACCGAGATGGGTCTTGCACATGTTGCCCAGTTGGGACCCACCTAGTGGCAAGTGCAATCCTGCATGAAATCCATGTAAGCAATTGGCATGGGGCCATTATGGAACCCACGGACAATCCTAAATATGGCCCAGTTTTTCACCCCATTTCATACCCATATGGGTCCCACATACACGTGTTGGCAGGGCTGTATGGGTTTCTTTCTTCTGTTGAATATAAAAGAAGATATTTTAAAGAATGTTTGTAACCAGACAGTTGACAGCACCCATTGACTTCCATAGTATTTTTTTCCTACTGTCAACTGTCTGGTTGCAAATTATAAAAAAAAAAAATATAACTACAATATATAGCTATATGTATATTATATAATGAATGAAATAGTATCAAAAAATATCAGATAAATCCTAAATGATATAAATAACATAATCCAAAATATTTTCAAAGTCCAGTATTTTTTTGAAACCATATTCTTTGAATCTGCAGTTTCAAATGCATTTACAAGCTCTTCTCTGATGACATAAACAAACTCAAAAAACATCTTTGTACATGTCTCCCATACCTCTCAGAGATTGACTACATCAGTGAAATCTTCCATCTCACTCTTGTCATGACAATATGGTGATAATGGTCACGGTTCACTTGTTTTGAACAGGCGTAACTGAAAAAGCGACATCTCTTTCAAACGACAGAGCCCAGAGCCCCGCATCCTGTCCGACCCCAATTCACATGATAAACAGGAGATGAAAATGACATCTTGGTTGAATTACACACGTTCGTCACAATCAATGATGTCAATCCCCAACCCGGGACCGGAGCTTAATGAAACCCTCCCTCACAGTGTCAGGCTGAATTCTTCAAACACAGACAAGGACACTTACTAAATACAATATTACTGCAGCTAGAAGTTTTTTTTTTATTTATTTTTTTTATGTTTCTGCTTGTCACACACTATGAAAGAGAAATATAAATAATTTCTGTTAGTATCTTGTTTTATAGAGGAGGACAGGTTGATTTTGTAAAAAGGAAAACCGGAAAGAAAAAAACATTTCTTGGCTCAGATTTAAGCCACTCTGGAAAAGATAGGGATGGAGGGGTGACCTTGAGCTGAAAATTATGTGCCTTCCAAGTTGAGATGTAAGCTCTTGCGCGCTGACCTCCATAAAACACATTTGTATATTTAATCCGTTTGGTCCGGGATATGTCGCTGGGTTTTTTGTCAGTGATATTTATGGTTGGCCCTCTGTTTTGTCAGTGAAGGTTGTGAAAATGGATGGCAGGCAGCAGATGTCAAAGATTGTTTATTTAAAGCGGAGAGGTTGAGTCTTGGTGCTGACCTATGCCATTCACCCTCTTCTAGCCGATTTAAAGACCTTCTTCCTCCTGGGACAAGACAGTACCTTTAGTTGTACACATCAAACCTTTAATCCCAAGGTTAAGGTTCATTTGGTTGTTTGTCAATACCTGTGGTTGTTTTGCTACCTCTACGTTTTTGTTTAGCTGTTCTCTTTCTCATTAAATAGTTTGCCCGTCTCACTGCCTGACCACTTCTCTAAGCACTTTCCAATAATATTGCCTTGATCCAAATGGCTCTTAGTTGTTAACATTTACACTTACCTGAGGTTTAGAATGATAAGAGCATGCTTTTGACACAAGTCCCTCATGCAGATAAGGACAATATTGCCCATCTTGAAAGCTCTTTTGTGCTTTGCATTTTTTGTTGTCATTAAAGCCAAAATTAAGGCCTTGGCTTGTAGCTATAGTATTAAATGTTCCCTACCAGATATATTAAACTACCTACTATTAAAGTGCCCTAACTTTAATGCAGCTACCTCTACTTCTACTGTTGCTACATTTCCAAAGGATAAATTATATTATTATTATTATCCTAAATTTAGAAAAAGTGATTGAATCACTAGACCTTCAGGGGTCTAGTGGAGTCCATGCCTCGACGGGTCATGGCTGTTTTGGCAGCAAAAGGGGGACCAACTCTGTCACAACCTGGGCTTGAACTCGGGTCTCAGAAGTGGAGAGTTGAGTGTTCTACCACTTAGCCACATAGGAGGTAATGTTGGACCCAAACGAAACACTCAAGGCAATACTCCAGGCAAAGTAGATTTATTTTCTTTAAAAAAAAAAAAGGTTCTTTGCAAGTCCAAAAAAATCCAACAAAAGTTCTTCTCAGAATGAGGTATTTCTATTAGTAGAGATAATGCAAACAATAACAGGAGAGAAATAAAATAACTCCATGAGGGGAGAAAAAACTAAATCAAATAACTAGGAACAGCTTACTTGGGATAGCTTGGAAAGACTCAGTGGGACACAGCAGGAGACACATAGCCAAGACTCAAAAACCGAGTAAGGAACAAGGGGAAAAACACAGCTAAAATACTCCAGGGGAAACAAGGCACAGGTGACCTGGATAACGCTAACAAGGACACACAAGGAAGAACTAAGGCATAGGGAAACACAGGTGACCTCTAGAGGCCCGGAGACAAACAACAGGACGCAAGATGCTGACAAACACAATATTAGGAAGGTGGTCATAATGTTATGCCTGATCGGTGTAAATAGGGTGTGTGTGTGTATATATTTATATGTTTCCTTCCTTTTTGGTTTTGATTCGATAACATGGAAAAATCTCTGTAATATTTTCCTAATGATGACTACATCTCGCTTAAATGAAGTGCCTCTCGCTCAGATATACTGTTATGTCTTCTCTTTGTTTTGCAGTCCTTGACAAGCTTGAGCAATAATGTATGTTTGTGCACACTACCGCAAACATCTTTGGTAAGAAGGCATCATGTAAAGTCATAACACACTGCATATGTTAATATTTAAACACAGAATATTCATCCGAGTGGGACGTTATTATCTGTCCCACCGGGAGGTGAATCGTAGTCTTTGCTCATGAAGGGCTGTGTTCAGTTGGGAAACCACTTTATTATGCACTTAATGAGAATGTTAATAGCCAAGTTGTGAAGACTTGTCAGTACATGCTCTTGAAGGTGACCACTGGACTAATGTGTCAAACAACAGAATAATGGTCTCCAATTAACTTAAGTCCATTTGTGAAATTAATAACAAGGGAGTGAGCGTTCACATGTCCTCTACAGTGTTGGGGGTTGATGGAGAGCTGAAATATGGCTGGGGAATTTAGATTGTGAGCCACTAGAAGCTATTTAAAATGATGTTTTGAGAGCTACTATTGAATTCACTTGTAAAATAATCATTGCATTCAATGAGAAATCTTGACAGAGTGTAGCCTGTTTTGTTCTTGTGTTTGGTGTTCTGTGATCTTGCTTGTCTTCTTTGCTTGTTTGTTGTACCGTAGTATGCGTATTCTCTTTAATGTGTTTTTGCTCTGTAATTCTCATACTGGTTCTTCTATTTCATACTGCTCTTCAATTAGATTAGCTTCACAGGTAATTGCTTGATTGTTCTTTTTGTGGTGTTTTCTCAGGTTGTTCTTGTTTCCTGCATTTTGTTCATATGGAACCATTTACTCCCAAGACTCTTCAAGTGTGTGTGTACTGTAACATTTCTGTGAGCTTAAAAGAAGACCTGGCATGCCTTTCTGTCAACATAGCTGTAATTGCTTTTCTGCTATGGCCACTCAAGCAGATGATATTTGCTTTTTGCATGTCAGGTCAAATTTATGATGAAGCTTGGCCTGTTTCAGATAATGTGAGAGTACAGATCAAAGCTGGACTACTGGTCTGGTCTGCTGGTGTGTAAATATGACTATAATATTGCTTTGTTGACCTTTAGTTTTTCTCTTCTATATAAATTTAGTTCTGGTTAATTGATGGATTTAATGGCCTTCAAATCTTATTTAACACGGTTTTATATGGCTTGATTTTGACAAATTGAGTGTAATGACTTTAATATTTGATTCTGATTCTGAGCAATTGTTGCATTCTGTGGTAAATACAGTACTGTGCAAAAGTCTTAGGCACGTTAGTATTTTCACCACCCCAAAAAAAGTTTTTAAGCCAGTTATTTATATATTTTGCTGTAGTGTGTCAGTAGGGAATATCAGTTTACATTTCCAAACCTTAATTTAGCCATTAATTGTAATAATCCAGTGAGATTTTTGTATGCACAACACAATGAGTCTGACAACAGCCGCTGCTCCACACGGAGATCTGATCTCACCATCATCAAGTCCATCTGGGATTACATAAAGAAACTGAAGACAGACTAAATCCAGAAGAACTGCAGCAACGTCTCCAAGATGCTTGAAGAAATCTTCCTCCATAGCTACTTGAAAACTGCGTACCTATAGGACAAAAGCTGCTTTAAACACAAAATCTCACTGGATTATTACAATTAGAGGCAAAATGAATGTTTGGAAATGTGAACTTTCTTCTCCTGAACTATTCTTCTGCAATCCAGAATGGCAGCACAGATGAAAGGGTTGTTTGAGCTGCGCCCTCTACTGTACAGGTGTGATTTTGCATTTCCTTGAGCCTGAGGCTTATTCATTTCTCTTTTGGTGTCTTGGTGTCTATAGGGCCTTTACTTTTGCCACAAATAGAACTTTTTTTTGTGTGTTATTAAACAACAAACAAGGAACCCCAGCCCAGGTGAGAAAAAGTAACGCAAATGTAACGTAACACCTTACTTTCCATAAAAAGTAAGTAATTTTATTAGTTATATGACTATAAATAAGTATTATATTACGTATATTATAATAACATTATTGTTTGGGTTGTGTGTTTTGGAGAGGAACCTTGGTTCACCCTTTTTTCCCCCCTCTTTGGTCCACCTGGAGAGGAATGGAAATAAAAGAACATCGGAAGCACTGTGGCCTTATGGTTAAAATATCTATTATATGTAATGTTCTAGTGAACTTATGCAATCCGAGCGAAATCTCATGCAGGCTAGGAAGGCCCAGATCTGTGAATAGAATACCAAGACATAAAGTGCCTTTCACTCTCTATCTTCCTTTCTTCATTTTATTATGTTCACAAAGCAACAAGGGAATGGCAACAAGGGCTTGCAGGGTAATAAGGGCAGACTAATGCGGTTTGGGCCCTTGACCCGCAAACATTCAAATATGCCAAACACATTCAAAATTCAAATGAAAAAGAATCTAGCAATGAAAGCCTCTTGCTCGGCCGCGTCTCAGCCAGACAGTGCGGTCAAGTCCGAGTGCAAGTCATGCTCAGACAGTTCGATTATTTATTTATTTAATTGTTTGTTTATTAATGTATTATTCCATTGTGTTCTTTTATTTAAGCAGTTTTACAATTCTCCGCTGAGAAAGTGTCAAGAATATCCTTGCCTGGTTTAGTGTTGCAGTGCACCTTGGGAGTTCCTGCAGGTCACTGAGACTTAAACACAATATACAAATGGCATATGCGCATCAATAATCAGAACTTATGCAATCACTTCCACTCCTTATCATACTGTAGATGTTTTTTTGTTTTGTTTTGGACATTGCCATGTTGATGCCATGGTGTATAAATATAGTAATCATAAAGTTTGAAGGCATCTATAAAAAATTACTCTGGTATTATCATCTGATACCATCACTGTATCATGACATTGCAAAATTAAAGGGTTTCGTTAACTTCTCAGTGAACAATTAATGCCTGTCTATCTATAGTGCAGCAGCTAAATGTGAATATTACAGCATTGCAGCTGGAGAATAAAATGTCTGTGTCTATCCAAAGCTCGTTTATAGACTTTCTTCCATTATGACTGCATTAAATATGCTGGAAGAGTTCAAGGACATTGTAGAAACTACCCTTCAAAATATTAAATATGGTTGTCACAGGGAAACTATTATTGCCAGCAGACTTAGAAATTGGCCCCGGTCTCGGGTTGGAGACAAAGAAGTGGGATCTACAGGGCAACAGGGGGGCTTTATAATGTATTGAATAGTTAAATTTGTATCTAGGCACTTTCAGGCCATATAAAATGAAAATTATGACACAAAAAAAACCTTTTCAGACAAAAACAAAAAGAGGATTTGTGATGTTCCAGGGATCTTGTGATCTTGATGGAACAGTAGCTTCATGTTTTCAATGTTGTCTTCTACTGTCTTAGTTTTTGATGCTTTTTAATGTAACCCTCTTTATAGATGTTTATGTTCATTATTATTAAAAATGGACAAAAATACTATTTTAAAATTTTATTGAAATGTATATTTTCCAAAACATGTTTTACACTAAATCTGTGAGAAAATCAAAGGCATAAATCTAAACAAGTTGTGCTCCAAATTTGAGGTTGGTCAAAAAAATTTTTTCAATAAGATTTTGTTTGGATGGGCGCAGGACCAAACGTTTCCAATAGAATGATGAAATTCATCTCCCATTCATTTCCAATGCAATGAATCTAGTTCAGGACCATTGAACCTTTTCGCATCATGTCCATGATATATATGTATATACATGATTAGCAAGTGCCAAACCCTTTACCAAGTTATGTACCATTCTGATGATGTAAAATAAAAATAAATTTAAAAATAGGTAAAAAATAACCGAACATCGCCAGGCGATTAAACTTTTTTTAATTTTTAAATGCATTATGAACATTATTTCATCAAAGTTCAAGACTCGCCATTATGTCTCATTACACTTTTGCTTTAAAGCTGTAGTCCGCAGTTTTTCCTCTTTGTCGCCATCTCTGTTCGAAATCTGCAATTGCAGTTATTCACTGAATTATCAACTTTACGTGAGTTGTACTTCGACACGGCACAGCGCGGATGAACACAATGTTTGAGGAGACTGTGAGGCTGTCAATCACCGCGCCGGTGTGGATACTGGCATTCAGAATTACAGATTTTTTTTTTTGGAAGTATGACCAACATGAGAATTTTCACCAGAAAATGTAATCTGAACTAGTAAGAAACATCCACTTTTGTTCTGGTTCTGAGTCTGACATTGCAGTAAATCGCGCAGAGATTGTCGTTTGAACCTCTCTGGATCCGCCATTGATAAGTTAAATTATATCAAGTGCTGTGAGAAAATGCTATAAATCTCCACCTCCAACATCCTCACACGCAATATAGCCTACTAGCCGAGACTCTTCTTTATGTGTACAGATGTGACGTAATGACGCAAAGACATGCTCGAATCTCCCGTGGAAATCCACCAGTACCACTGGAGTTAAAAACATTATTACAAGCTTACCGCTTTGAATCGAGCTAAGGCAAGCAGATAGTTTTGAAAACTGGCTGGTTGTGTATTTTAGGTAAAGGTTAAAAAAAAATCCAATAATACCAGTAATACGTTTTATAATATAATTCGTTTTTATATCTAGAGTTGCTACTTTAACGGGGTATATTTTAACACTCTCACATTAAAAATAATATTGCAATGCAGACTATTCAATTCAATTCAATTCAAATTTATTTGTATAGCGCTTTTCACAATGTTTCAAAGCAGCTTTACAGAAAGTGCATTTCAGAAATGTACATAGAAAAATACAGTTAGTTAATCATGTATTAATTTAGGGCATAACACATCGCCGGCTTCACAGGTGTCGAGTCGTCTCTTCACAGGCGTTTAGTCATCTCATCGCAGGTGTTTGTGCATATGATTATATGTCTGTTAAAGTAAGAGTTATGTACAGCAATGTGTCTTGTATTTAAAAAAAAAAAAAAAATAGTCATTTAGCTGAACACTGAACTTACTTAAGCTGGACTATGACACACTTTTCTTCTAGAGCTGCTGTACAGCCAAAACAAACTTTGTTGCATTATTTTCCTGTTATCACTGTAAAGCTGCTTTGAAACAATCTGTATTGTACAAAGCGCTATATAAATAACAGTGACTTGACTTGACTTTTAGAATTTAGGTTCAATGTGGTTCTATATACTAGTACTTGGGGTTAAAGAACCCTTTATGCCAACAAGGCTCTATAAAAGGAGAGATGTCTTAAAAGATTGCATAAATCTTTTGTGTTTGATGGGGTATTTAATTTTTTCCTACTGAAAAAGTAGGTTTACCAGCTGTTTGATTTATACAATTTAATTAAAATTAAAAATGAATCAAAATGAATTAAAACTAAATCCTAAAAAGGATCCCATGATGTGAACCCCTAAAAGGTTCTATATAGAAAAATAAATAAAAACCTTTTAAGGTTCTATATAGAGCATTTTCTTCAAAGAGAGGCACTTTTTTTACAGGGACAATCGCTGATCTAACCTGTGTTGCTTTAGGACAGCTACTTTTAGAGATCGAACCTGCAACCTTTCAGTTTCCCACTTAGCACTTCAACCTCTACACCACTGTGTGAATATGTGAATATCTGAATGACTGCTCAGCTGAATTTCAGTCAGCGAAGTCTATAATGAGCATGATTGAATGCGTTTGAGAGTGTGGTCATAGCCCTTGTTAAGATCACGTAATGGGCCTTGTGTTTTCACCGGCACATCTTTACAACGTTCACGTGTTGACCATAAGGTCGTAGACTCAGAACAGAGTACACATTGACTTCTAAGTGGGTTCATTTTGCTTTGTGTGTATTAAAGCGGAGAGTCATGGCCGCTGTCTTTCAAAGTTAAATTACGGGCTGCTAGATGGGTACCATTCAAACTCTTTACGTACACATTGAGCGGATATAAATCTGGCTATTTTAAGACTTCCCCCCCACTTTACATTCACTTTGCTTCTTTAAATCTTTCTGAAAGTGGATGACTCTGGATGAAAAGAGTTTCACGCCAATCGCAAACACTCAGATGCTTTAAGGTTTTTTTCTTCCAGTTATTCAATGAGCTCTTTGGCGTTGTGAATCAACATTAAATCGCAAGGAGTCAGCTGAATTTTCCAGTAATACAAACTCAGTCATGGGGACAATATTTATGGATTTCATCCTTTAGGACGATGCAAAGGTGTACGGCTCCAATCCTCCGCTGGAGAGTTATCTGTTCTGATTGTGTGTGTGAATACGTGCTACGCCGCATCGGCCCAGCCTAATACAAACCCATATCAGGGGACTTTTCGAAATACTCAGTTACTTTGAAATCCCCGCATTGAAATGATTTCATGCAGTGTTGGCGTAGATATGGCAATGGAGCATGAAATTGAGTCACTCAATGAGAGAGAGAGAGAGAGAGAGAGAGAGAGAGAGAGAGAGAGAGAGAGAGAGAGAGAGAGAGAGAGAGAGAGAGAGAGAGAGAGAGAGAGAGAGAGAGAGAGAGAGAGAGAATAAGAAAAGGAGGAAGCAAAGAATGAGGAGGAAAAACAACTCTCTTTTTTTGTACCGGCTTTGCTCGCCCAACAGTAAAATACACTGAGGCTCAATTTCCTCCTTGTTTTACCTTTCCATGTCTTATTTTGTTATTTGCCGTTGAACACATAGCATCAATGCTGTCTTTTCTGCGTGGCTGCCCTCTTGTGAGTGAAGGATCGTGTTCTAGGCAAGCTTAAATTGTACCCCTCTTAGGCTTTATTTTTCATTTCTCTAAAGTTCATAAATTAATAAGAATCCTTCTGTTGTGAGTTTAGGTAGTATTTCTCACAGCAGATGGGTACTTTAATAATTCATGTAGTTTTATTAATGTGGTGTTCTTGCCATGTTACAACAGACCTTAAAGACTGAGGGACCTGGAATTTCTGTCTTTGGCTGTTTTCACTCTTTTCCCTGTCATTTTTATTGTCGTTTTGCTCTCATTAAATGAATAGTTCAACCAAAAAATCGATTATAATTTGTCCGAAACCATGTCATTCCATACAACTGGTGTGCTAAATTGTGATGCGCTTGTGCACATTCAGTCCTGCAGCATTAAGATTCATTCAATTTGTTGTGACTTAATTTAAATGTGTTTATAAAATAGCATTATACAGGCACGTTAAACGTGGTTTAGTAAAATGTTATATTATAGAAAATACTATTCTAAAAGTTTGGGATCAGTACGAATTTTTTTTTTTTAAATTACTATTTTTATTTAGCACGGATACATTAAATTGATCAAAAGTGACAGTAAAGACATTTATATATTACAAAAACAGTTTTGTTTGAAATAAATGCTGTTCTAATGAACATTTTCTTGTCAAAAAGTCCTGAAACGCATGTATCACGCATGTATACAAAAAATATTTAAAATTACATTTAATTTTGTTTTATTGTAATAATATTTCACAATATTACTGTTTTACTGTAATTTTGATATATTTGATAAATTAATGCAACTTTGGTGAGCGTAAGAGACTTTAAAATCAATGAAAAATCTTACTGACTGACCTCTAATATATTTTTTTTGATTCAGTCAAAGTCAACTGGTTAAAAACCAAACACATTTCATTCAGGGAAAAACAGTGACACATATGGATATTCGCAAGGACTAAGAATGACAACAGTAAATACAATAGGTACAAGGTACACAGAGTAAAGACGGACACTTAAATAAGACAAACAATTGTCTTATTACAATATGTACATAAAGTGTAGCAGCATTGACGTATGAGTTATAAATATTTATTTACCTAATACTTTACATGTATGTATCGTACAGTATTCCAAGTATTCAGTATTGAAAGCCAATGATGATTGATGACAGAATTGTCTTTTTCTGGGGGTGAACTGTCCCTTTAAGCAGTCATGCACTGGTCCTCTTATAATTCAACTCATAATTCTATTTTTACTATACCAACCCTTTGAATTTATGAAAAAAAATCAACAATTTGACATACATTTTACTCTGTCCAAAGAGTCCGCTATTTCTCTCCTGAAAGTATCTTGCCAACAATGGCACCTTGAAGGCTGGAACCTGTTGTGGTTGTTGTGTGATGAGTGGAGCTGGGATTCAGGTATGCACATATTTGTCATGTTTAGGATTGTAGATGAATAGCAATTAGCCTTCTGGGACAGGGTTACTGGACTCAAATGAGAAGTATGAAACGCATCAAGCAAGAGAAATAGTTGTTTCTCACAAACTACTGTACGTTATATAAATTACAGACCTCGAGATCGCATTTTCTGAGCTCTGCAGTATTTCACTCTATAAATCTCATTATCATATAGACCAACTTCAACACACAATGGTCACTGATCAGTCATAAATCCAAACTCCAGTTATTTGTTTAGAGATGGAGGAAGTCTTTACCCTTATGCATTAAACATGAAATAAGTCAACTTTTTCAGCTGTCATGTGCATAGATTACCCTCTCCTGAAAGTGGGGCAGAGTGCAGCCAGAGATATTGTTTGGAAATAAGGTATTGGGAAGATCAGACTAAATGAGATATACTCAATCGGAGAGCAAAGCAAAACAAACCGCACAGTGGAACAACGCGTACAGTCGAGCGTCTTTAAAGGCCATGGAATGCAAATGTGACAGAGGTAGACCTTGTGAAGAGCATGTATTCAAGACACCATGCTTCTGTCTGCACTGTCCTCAGATGCAAAAAAAGAAAATGTGTCTACCAGACATATTTAGACGAATAAAATGTCATTTTTCCACAGTCTCTTTGTCCCTATTTGTGTTTCTGCATTTTGTTCTTTCTCTCTCGTTGTATAAAATGCATTTTCATCCCCCCTCCCTCTCTGTAGCTCTTTTTTTCAGATAAAACTGCAGTTGTTCAAATTTCAGTGTATTTGGAATAACTCTGCAGCAAGGAAAGTGATTTATTTTATTTTATTTTTTACCCTGTTCATTGCTAGGTGTTCAACTGAGCGCATTTGGCCTTGCAGACTTTTTGAAAATAACTTCTTTTTTTTTGCCAAAGCATCATTACTCTTCAGTGTCACATTCTAATATGCAGATTTGCTGCTGATTAAAGGTGCAGTAAGAGATTTCTGAGAAACACTGACTACGTTTACATGCAGCCAATTTTCGGGTTATGGTCGGGTTAAGGTCACTATTCGGGTTTCTGAAACATTAGGAATAACCCGTTTACATGCGTGAGCTGAGAGAGTTTCTCCTGTATACATGGAATTGCAATATCCCGATGTAAACGCGACGCGCGGTTAGCGTCTGGATGTAAGACGCACTATGCGTCATTTCCGATTCTTCTTCCTGTATCCAAAGACAACCACAATAGCAGCAGAACGCGGATAATGAATAGTTCGGGGCAGATAGCGTTCGCCAATGTTTGCGCTTTGGTCCTGACCTCGCTCCAAAAGTATGCTGTGCTGCGTCTCGCCATGTTCACTTCCGGTATACTGCACGTGGGTTTTTGTATGCGCTGAGAAGTTCCTCTACTCAAAAGACCAAGATTCCTTGCGAATAGAACATGCGCAGAACACTAATCAATATGGGGATATGGCGATGCGCATTTACATGACCAAAAATTCGGGTTAGAAAAGGGGTACCCCAGGTATCATATCCTGGTTTTTAAAATCCGGGATATGAGCATATTCGGGGTTTTGCCGGTGTTTACATAGCCGTGCGCGACCAGGTTATTGCTAATATCCCGGTTTTGAACGGGTTATTGGCTGCATGTTGATATTAGAAATCGCCAAAACAAACATTCCCTACCCAAAAGGGTCACACCCCTCTCTTAAAATCTCCGTCCCCATTTAATATTGACATTTTTAATTTCAATATTATAAATATTTTAGGATGGATTTTCATATTTCAAGATTGAAAGTCTAGGTGTGGTATTAGGGTAAAACAATCAAATCTATACATTAAATTCTTTTTGAAAAGTAACTAAATTAAATGATGCATAATATGTTTCCAAGACAGTTTTAATCTGACCTTCATGTAAAAAAGAAAAAAGTTGAAACCCCTAGGACATAAAAGTGTCTGAAGTTACACCCTATTATCTTCCCTGGCCAGTGTTATGGGTGAAGTGGAAGCTGTTGTAAAGGAGTAGAGAGGAGATAGAACATGGCATGTTGAGTGTGTTGAACATATTGGATCATCATGTGGTCTCTAAATACACTCTCACAGGTGCTGGTGGAGGTCAAGAGGGAATAGTTGGAGATTTACCAGCCGAGCAACATCAGAGACGGAGGGGGAAAAGGGATGTGTGTGAGGCGGGGCCAGTGCTTCAGGTTTAAACCCACTTTTAAACCGGGCTTCCACTTTGACAGTGTTTTTTTTTTTTGCAGTAAATGTTATCTAAGCTTCTTTTGTCCAGCAGAAAGAATGGCTCCCCTTCTTCAGACTATGTCATTTATGAAAAATTCATAAGTGAAAATGTTGAAATGTCAAATGGCAATTTTTGACATTTCTGTTTCAGTCATAGAGACCAAACATGTGATTTGCGTCAAAATGCACATAATGTATGACAGTGTCCACAGACTATTAATGTTTATATTTTCATGATCATATAGAAATGTGAGCCAAAGCGGTGTTACAGCAGTCACCTGTAAGTCCTGTTTTATTTTATTTTTTTACATTTAATGTTTCTGTAATATTATAACTAGGGCTGTCAAACGATTAATCACGATTAATCGCATCCAAAATAAAAGTTTGTGTTTACATAATATATGTGTGTGTGCTGTGTATTATTTTGTATATAAATGCACACATGTATATATTTAAGAAAAATATGTTATTTATATATAAAATGTTTATATTTATATAAAATATACATTATATAAAGGCTATTCAGTCTATATACAGTATATACATGCAAATATTTCTTAAATACAGATTGCATGTGTGGGTATTTATGTATTAAAAATAATTATACATAGTACACAGACACACACATATATTATGTAAACACAAACTTTTATTTTGGATGCGATTAATCGCGATTAATCGTTTGACAGCCCTAATTATAACTCTTCAAGCCATGTTTATATTTCTTTCTTTTTATTTATTTATTTTTTATTGTTGAATCGTGTTTCTGGTTTGTTTAATTAACCTCAAATTTGTCCTATCTAATTATGCATGTTCTGATATTTTTCTTTTAATTTTAATGAAGAGAGTGGGCTGTGAGTTTTTGCTGTGACTTTATGTATAAAAATCTTATATTCTTTAAAAACTGTTACAGTAGTTCCAAAATGTTTATTTTAAAAATTTATTTTCAATTTAATTTAAAATGGTAGTTTTAATTGTAAGTATAAGTGCATTAAATGATAGAACATATTTAATATTTTATTATTATAATTATAATATAATATAATTATTATAATTATAATATAATATAATTATTATATTATATTCGATGTGTTATATATATATATATATATATATATATATATATATTAGGGCTGTCACTTTACGTTCGAAAATCGATTGCACAATCGACCGGACCAACCAACACAAGTATCGAAAACGAAAATAGAGAATCGATTTTAACAGCCTTTTTTCTTTTTTTCTTTTTTTTACACCAAAAATGTGTGGACAGATCAATACAGTGCACAGAACATGTAGGATGTTTTAGAAAATAACAATGTCTTTTCTGTTAACCAAATGCTTTTTAATATTCGCTATTACTTCAATGCAAGTGAACAAGCGCGCTGTTATTTGTTCCTTAGTGACGTGTGTGTTCAAGTAAGCCAGAAATGCGCAGATTCTGCGCAATACGCTGTATTTAATTTATCATGAGGGCTATTTGACAGTTACCCGCCAAAGTTCTTTTTTGGGTTGGAGGGTGTTAATTTCAATCCCTGAATGTTGCACTCCTGTTTGTCATTGTGCACGAAACTTCACGCCAATAAATCATCAGAAATATTGCTGACTTGTGCGCGTCTCAAGCGCCCTCTTTACGTTTGTCCTAAAACCTGTTAGTTGTCCGTGGATTTGCCTATATTTGGTGTTGAAAATGATTTTACAATCGATTCAATGAACACTTATGTCTCAAATCGAACAGGATTTTCCCACAAAAGGGACAGCCCTAATATATATATATATACATAAGCCATTCTGATATTGGATGAGAATTTCAATAACATTTTTTAAAAAACTAAAGAAAACAAACCAAATATTTCGTAATGTCCGAAAAACAATAAATGAACAAAATGTTAATATATATTAAAATAATTAAACATTTGAAATATCTATTTAAAGAAATATCTGAGGAGTTACAACATATAAGAGTAGTTTAGTTATCTGGCTCTTTTTTGTAAGCTGCAGTGGCATGTCTTCATGTCTCTGGTTTAAAGGACTCCCGTGGTGTGTTTTGATAGACTCTGTCAAAGCCTGCGGTTCGAGATTCCTGGAAGAGCAAAATTGCAGAAGAGGGGGGTGGGGGGAAAGAAAAAAGGAAATGCCCGAATCCATACCATTTTCCACAGCCGCTAAAGCAAATTAAACCTCTTCCCCTGTAACTCTGCTTTGGGTCAGGCTTTGAGGGCGATGACAAATTACCTCTGAATACACAGATTAAATATTTATTCGCTAAGTCATAATTGGTTTTGTGCAGAAGTGTCTCCAAAAACAGATTTTTAATTTATCGTTGAAGATGGCGAGCGAGATGTGCCTAGGCCGCAGTGGACTTGTGCGACTGGCTGCACGGGGGACATATACTGTGTTTTAGATCATTGTAATTACAAATGGCCACCGTATTTTTTTGCGCAGCATGCCAGTTGCATTATTCATGGGACGGGAAAGGGTTGTGAGAAACGTGGTCACGCAGCAGATAGACGGTCCTGATCGGGAGATTAACCAGGCATAATCACGAACGTGTCACGCCGGAGTGCACTGCTCATTTTAAAGACATCATATGAAAGGATAACGACAGGGCGCATAACGTTCAGGGAGAAACGGCTGCCACAAGACGATTCTACCCAAATGGATAGTTTACAATGAAAGGTGAAGGACCGATATTTAAGATGTATTGCTCACACTTGCGGGACTCCCAGAGTCACACTGTCTCTCAGGTGAAGGCATTATGGCTCCTGTGTTTTTAAAATATCAAGGTTTTAGCACATCTGGTGGTGTGGCATCACTGAGTTCATGATCTGGGGCCGTATTCACAAAGAATTTTAAGGCTAAAAGTAGCTCCTAACTGGCGAATTTAGGAACAACTCCTAAAAATAATGGGCGTGTCACTCCTAACTTTAGGACTCCTAATTTGTTTCACTAAGAGTAATTCACGAAGCATTTTAGCCCTAAAAGTAGCACCTAAGTCTGGGACAGCTTAAAAGAAGTCGAGAGGACTCCTAACTCACTAAGACCAATTCACAAAGGATTGTAGCGCATACCACCGCCTCTCGCAGTCGTCCGGGGTCCGCAACACAAGCGGGAATGCTGCATTGATCTGCAAACAAATCTCCTGTGTGTTTTGCTTGATATCCCAGTGGCGAATTTTCCATTTATCTTTTTTTTTTTTTAAACACAACTGAGCCAGCAGCAGTAATGGTGTGTTCACACCGAACGCGAATTTAATTATTTGCGCGAGTAGATTACATACAAAGTCAATGCAAAGACGCGAATAGACGTATCATTCGCGCCGGGCGTTGCGATTGACGCGAATTGGGCGATGCGTTTGCCGCGAATGTCTTTCGCGCAAGTTGAAAAATTTGAACTCGAGCGAATGTTCAAGCGTCGAACTAGACGCGATAGACTCGTATTTGATGCTCTATTCGCGTTCGGTGTGAACACACTGATCCTGCGTCCAGTTGGGCTTTCTTTTCCGTTTTGGCGAGTTCATAATCCACCGTCATCCAACTATTACATTAGGCTACTTCAATAGGAGCAACATTTCCTTAGTCTATTTAGGCTAATAGGATGTCAATTAATGTGTTAATGCAAAGTGTTAATGCAAGTGTCGTTTTTCATTATTAGGCAAGTGGCTGATTTCATTAGGGTAGGCTACCTTGATTTAATTTAATTTAATTCACGCCTTTTTTTCTCTCTCTCTGCCTTTTTAGAATTACACTTCACTGGGGTATGCACAAACATATGCATTTCGATGACATTACTATTATTATTTTGTGTAGGACACAGACATATTTAGATGTCGTAATTCCATGATTTGTTGCGTCTGTGTTGTGTTCCGCATGATGGCCCTGTCATCTAACAAACCAATCACCGTGATCATTGCGAGGAAGCTCGTGCATGAGAATTGACGTCATCCATAGCAACGAAGACTCACTCTTAGTTTAGGAGTCGTCATTTTTCCTTACTAAGAGTAGGTCTGAAAGGCGTTGTGAATAACTTTTAAGAGAAAACTCCTAGCTAAAATATTTTAGTGCGATTTAGGAGTACTCCTAGTGGTAAGATAAAAATCTTTGTGAATACGGCCCCTGAACACTATATGGGATACTACACTCACCGGCCACTTGCTAGTACAGGGTTGGACCCACTTTTGCCTTCAGAACTGCCTTAATTCTTCATGACAAAGATTCAACAAGGTCCTGGAAACATTCCTCAGAGATTGTGGTTCATATTGACATGATAGCATCACACAGTTGCGGCAGATTTGTCGGCTGCACATCCATTATGCGAATATTCCATTCCACCACATCCGAAAGGTGCTCTATTAGATTGAGATCTGGTGACTGTGGAGGCCATTTGAGGATACTCATTGTCATGTTCAAGAAATCAGTTTGACATGATTTGAGCTTTGTGACATGGTGCATTATCCTGCTGGAAGTAGCCATCCGAATATGGGTACACTGCGGTCCTAAAGGGATGGACGTGATCAGCAACAATACTCAGGTAGGCTGTGCCATTTAAATGGTGCTCAATTGGAACTAAGGGGCCTAAAGTGTGCCAAGAAAACATTCCCCACACCATTACACCACCACCGGCCTCAACCATTGATACAATGCAGGATGGGTCCATGCTTTCAAGTTGTTTACGCCAAATTCTGACCCTACCATCTGAATGTCGAAGGAGAAATCGAGACTCATCAAACCAGTCAATGTTTTTCCAATCTTCTAATGTCCAATTTTGGTGAGCCTGTGTTAACGGTAGCCTCTGTTTTGTAGCCAAAGTGACGTGTTGTGTGTTCAGAGATGCTCTTCTGCAGACCTCGGTTGTAACAAGTGGTTATTTGAGTTACTGTTGTCTTTCTATCAGCTTGAACCAGTCTGGCCATTCTCCTCTGACCTCTGGCATCAACAAGGCATTTACATCCACAGAACTGCCACTCACTGGACATTTTCTATTTTTCAGACCATTTTCTGTAAACCCTATGGTTGTGCGTGAAAATCCCAGTAGATCAGCAGTTTCTGAAATACTCGGACCAGTCCGTCTGGCACCAACAATACCACATTCAAAGTCACTTAAATCACCTTTCCTCCCTATTCTGATGTTCAATTTGAACTTCAGTAGATCATCTTGACCACGTCTACATGCTTAAATGCTTTGAGGTGCTGCCATGTGATTGGCTGATTAGATATTTGCGTTTATGAGCAGTACAGGTGTACCTAATAAAGTGGCTGTTGAGTGTGTGGCTGCATCCGAAATCGCATACTTCCCTACTATATAGTAGGTGAAAAAGAGTATGTGACAAAAGAAGTATGTCCAAATTCACACTACTCATAAAAGAGTAGGCAAAAAGTACACGGATGACCTACTACTTCTGGCGAGATTCTGAAGTGTGCATATGATGGACACTTAACTATCCAATGAGTTTCCATGTTTCCATGGTTTCCACAAAAATATTAAGCAGCATTATTTTGCATATAAAAGTCTTGCATTTAAACTTTCAAAAACATCTTTAAACATAAAGAAGTTACTTAGCCCAAACTTTTATTACACTAAAAGAATTGTGTAGAAATTTTTTTCGCTCATAAATTTCACAATTAATTACAAAGAAACGACAAAGAACACATTGATTTAAACATTACATTTTAAAGTAGAAATACTGGCGTAGTATTTTCCTGTAAATAAATACTCCAATAACTTTACCATGATTTTGATTAATTTTAAGGGTAATTATGAAACCGCAAAATTTTGGCCATATGTCCATTTGTGACAACTTGCCTCGATCTCTGAAATATATCTTGAAAATGTCTAAATGAACTTTAAAATGACCTGGTCTTTTCTGCAGCTGCTGGTTGGTTAAACTGGTTACCGTAATGAATGTAGCTGTCATGACGTCCCCTCACAGACCCCACTTCGACATGTAGCAGGGATACTGGGACGCTCTCAGTCATTACTCTATGACAAGAGAAGAACAGTGAGGGCTTGAGAGAGGATGTATTACACATCTCCCCGTGGGGTCTGAATTAGATTAATTTTGAGCCCGGGCCGGGTTTGAAGAGATCCTTTCAGTGAATTAAGATGGAAATGGATTCCTTTCATGAGTGGGCGTAAAAAAAAATTCATTGTGATACGGAGCTGATCTGAAGTCTGGGAGTGAATCTCTGTGTGAAGTGATGAATGTCCCCCTGTCCTTTTGAAGGAGCGAGACACAAAGCATCACAATAAAGTCAAACAACAAATTGGATAGTTTAATTTGAATGTTTTGTATTCAAAATTGGATGTTCATTGGGGCCATCAAAGAAAATAAATCAAAGGAAAAAAAGTGTCTGACTACTTGTAGACAAGTAACTCTTTATGTATTCACTGATTTAATTTTTTTGTTTTTTTTTTGTCTAACTGTCTTAAATGATATTTTTTTCTATTTACTTTATATGAGTTTTGCAACCCTGTTACCAAATGTGTAAAACCCTGATTCATCTGCTTTCTAGCATATATACACTACCGTTTAATAAATTTAGCCCAAATTATGCTGTAGTTCAAATGCAGTACCAAATGTTCTTTTTAATTATTGATACAGTAAACATATATAAAAATATTAGATTTTTTCTCTGAATATGTTTTTTTCTCACAATAGTGTAAAGGAACAAGTTTGAGATTTGCCAAAAAGTGATGGGACATGAAAGTTTCTTAATAGGATTTTGCAGTTACCGTAGAGTGCATGAGGAAGTAAAAACTACATTACCCATGATGCAGAAAATTACACCAGAGAGTCAAAAACAAAAATATCTCATTAGCTCTGCCCACTCCCATGAAGCAATGTAAATTATGTAATCGAATCGGTCTCTCTACGGTCTCAAAATACTTAAATATTTAAATATATATGCATGCTTTGCAATAGTTTCAATGCTTCATGGGATTGTAGTTCTTTCACTAAATCCATTAAGTAGTATACAGTCTTGTACCTTTTTCTTTGTGTCTGATTTTCAAATAGATTTTTCTAAGTTTGTGGTGTTGTGATTCACCTCATAGCTGATTGGTTTGGTTCATGACTTATAATGCTTTAATGAACATTTGAAAACTTTATGGGAGAAATGAATGGAAAAATACTGGAACCAACGTCACTGAAAAAGTGGGTGGGCACTGTTGTGCTTTACCACAGATTACACGGCCCATCCAATCAGATTTCAGATTTGAGTCTCTCTGTTTAAAAAGAATATTTTATTGTCCTTCAGTGTGGCCATGGTACATTGTGTGCAGCACAGTACAAAGGCTGTTATTCCTGCTGGAATACTTGAAGTGCCCCTCTGGAAACAGACACAGGGACAGATGGGACTGCCAGACTAGTTGGCAACTGAGTGAAAGAAAGAAGGAAAGAAAGAAAGAGTGAACAAGAAATAATTGTGATGTTTATTGTGTGTCATCTGGCAAAAATGTTAATTGTTAAGTAGATATAGTGTTCTTTGCTTGGGTTATGCTTTATGAGGCATAAAGATTTCCGTTCAGGTCCACTGCTTATTAACACAATGCACAAAGTTTTCTTATTAGCATCTGTCGAGCTGTGAATTCTGAGAGGTGTCTCGTTTCCAAGGTCTCAGTCACATGACAACAGGTTTCTCATTATGCTGTACGCAGTTCATTAAACTCTCCCTCACACACACATACAGATACACAGTATTATTATTGAGGCTAATTCAAAACCATCATAAGCTCTTCCAGTGATGTACACATATTGGATTTTCATTATTAAGAGAGTCTGTCCGTGAGGTCGTGACTGCCTCCGAATGAAAGGTGAACGTGCGTGGCCGGTGGGTTATTGAGAGCGGCGCTGTCATTGGTCGAGGGGAAATTCTCAGAGCTCTCCTCCCCTCATATCTTGCCCATGACTGTCATACTCTCTCTGCCATCTGTGAGACCTCAGCAGCTGGACAGTAAAACCATTGCTCATAAAAACACCTTCTGCTCTCACTTTTTCTCTCTCTCTCTCATGCCTCTGTCACCTTCTTTTTCTCTTTTTTGAGTTGTTTCCAACACTTTCTCATGTCACTCCACGTGTCAACCTCCGTGGAACTATTTCTAGAATCGACCCTCAAACTACAACAACCAGTGCAATGTCATGGAAGCTCATGGAGTGGGATTAATGGCGATCCTTGAGGACAATAGGGACAATGTCAGGTCTCTATTAATGTTATGATAATTGGCGAAAAGAATAAGCTTGAGATTTGACCAATACCAGGATTGACTGATACCACATACATATACCAAATTCTGTCATGAAACTCTAGATGACGCAGGCTGATGGGTTCTTAATGCAACCTGCTGACCATTACATTGGTAACTACCAAGGGGGTAATCCATCGACCGGAAGTTGAAGCCGGCCGGGTGCCGCCATCTTGTAGCAGAACTTCACTTGCGCCAGCATTTCCATTGACTCCCATTCATTTTGGCGTCACTTTGACAGCGAATAACTTTACATCTGAGGCGTTTAAAGTTATTTCTAAAGAAACACGACAATGTATAAAGGGCTCCATTACCTTCTATGTTACATTATGGCCCCGTAGAAACAGTTTTAGTAAAAATAGGCTAACGATTGCGTCATAACCACTCGACTCTCTGTCGCGCTGTACAGAAATTACCGTACAGACAGGAGGAGAAGCTCGCAGTCAATCGGGGGGACGTCCCGTCAAGGGAGAAGCCCATAGATAATGAGTCCATAAAAGCAACGGAATACTTACTTCTGCTCACTCACGCCAAAGAACTCTTTGCTCAAGTTCCCCGTCTCTGCAAGATTAACGTTGGCAATTTTCACGCACAGCTACTAGAAGATTTACGTCTGTCAGACAGGTTGCTCATGTCATCAAGCTTAGTTTTGAGTCGGTTTGAGTCTGCGCGTCAGGAACGGAAGTGCTCAAAAATCGCTAAAAATGGGCTTCAACTGTCTCAACTGAGTTCCAATGAGATGGCTCTGTCCACTTCTTATACTGTCTATGGTAACTGCATGGCTTGCGCAAGCTGATTGGTTCCTGTTGTATCTGCAGCCAATGAGCTTGCTGATCGTTATTTAAATAGTTGGTCAGTTTTTACTGTAGCAGTTTGCAGCACCACCTTCCCCATTTCCTCTCTATACAGTTGATCTGCTTTCATATGCTATTTGTGCAGCAGCATTATGTCATGCTCACAGCAGCATATTGTGTAGCAGTTCTCTACTTGCTCTGCAGCAGCAGCAGATCGATTCCGCCAAGACATGGTCATATCCATTACCATGCTAAACTCTTCCGAGAGTTGTCATGATATAAATGTACACTACTTTTCAAAAGACTAGGGTCAGTAGAATTGTTTTTTTTAAATAATTTAATATTTTTCTTCAGCAAAAATTCATTGAATTGATTGAGTTGGTCTTTTGATTTTTCTATTCATTAAAGAATCTTGAAGAAAATGTATCACAGTTTCCACAAAAATATATATTAAGCAGCACAATTAATTTGCAATAATATTTCACAGCATTACTGTTTATTTTGATCAAATAAATGCAGCATAAGAGACTTCTTTCAAAAAAAACATTTACAAATCTAACCAACACCAAACTTTTGAACTGTAGTGTGTATGTACATAAATAGATTTGTTTTTATATAAATAGATTTGGGTTTTTTTTTTCATATAGATTTGTTTTGGGACCAGGGTGTAAGAAAACTCAATTTCCTAGAAATCATTACTTGTTGTATTTGTTTTGTACTTTGTACTTGTATTTTAGGTCCTAACTTGCTATGGAATGTGGTCTGTTCAATTCAAACTGAAAGGGAACAAGTTCTTTGATTCTGATTTTTTCCCCCAAACGTGATGATACATTTCCAAACCCAGGATCCAGCAATTGAATAGGAAATAAAAAAGCGAGGTTTAGATGGCTGGAGCAGTCAGTGACGTCGAGAGATTTCCAAAGTGATTAAACCTGCCATTTTGAATCAGATTCGACTGGATTGAATCTAGAACTACAGTAGCTAATGCAAGACACGTCCGTGCACATGACCCTCTCTAACCCCACTCAAGACATCCCATATTCATTATGCATTGATTACAGCCTCCTGTTTAATAGACTCATTTACCTCTGTCCCCCTAAAGGACTGTATTGATTTTTATGAAAAGGAATTAAATGGGCTGTATTGGTAGCGCCCCGTGGCAGAATGAAGGGTTTGCAGAATTAAATGGTTCACAATCGCACAATTATGGGAATGACAATTATCTCGCTACATCCATATATTCAAACTTGTTTGCCCTCTGGGTAGAAACAATAGATTACTTCATTAGGCCACGGAAGAGAACTGGCACAAAGGCGGTGACTGCTTTTTCCCCCTTAATTCTTTTCTTTTTGTTCCACCAGACGGAGGTTACAAACGTTCTCTCGTTCTGACTTCTCTCTGACAGTTTTATCTGTCTTTACGAGGACCATGGTTTGCCTGGAAAGGCCTCTAATGTATTAAATGAGTCATTTAGTAATGCAGGATCGTGGTGATTCATTCTAATGTATTCAACCTCAGAGATGTCCTTGTTGTGTGAGGAATAATCGCTGTCTCAGGGATACATAAAGGCATTTGTTCCGCACCTGATTTAATCCATGCAGTCGCTGTAATTATTAGGTGTTGAACTGCTTCAAACGAGATCAGTGATGAATACAAGGGTTCCAGTGCTGCATTTGGCTCAATGGCTTCAAATTACATTAGATGATCAAAGTTTAAAAATAAATAAATGACTTTTAATTTATTTAATTATTAGGTGCATTAAAGTGAGGGAAAATCTTTGCACTCAGTTGTAGTTGTTGAACTGCCTTTTATTCTCTGACCTTTTTCTTAACTGCTCATTGTTCTTTATTGTGGAAGCTCATTTCTGCCTCGGGGTAAAAAATAAAAGATGCTATTGTGAGAGAATTTAAAAAGAAAGAGTCACATAAAGTATGGAGTTGAGTGTTTCTACTATTGACTCAATGTTCTGACTCTCAGTAGTTTCATTTGTCTAGTAATGATATCCAACATTATTTATACTCGCACATAATAAGATAATTCATTACTTCTCACTTTCAAATGTTTGTGAAAGTAATGAAAAGTCCTTCTAGAGTGTCATTTTCTTCACATCTAAAATTGTATATTGTGTTATATGATGGTGGTAGAATAAAATGCCATTTACCTTTCTAAGGCTAATTTCATAGCTGGCATTTTATGTATGTTTTATGTATTTCTATTTATTTATTGATTTCTACAGAAAAAAAAACAACAAATTATTTTCACACCAAAATATCTGGTTTGTTTTAATGTTCGAGAATTATGATTTTAAATATGCAATAATTCATGTACTTCTGATGGATTTAATTGTTTAAGATTGAACATCTGGGTCTGCGACAAGGCTAAAAACAATAAAATGTGTACAAAAGTCATTTGAAAAGTAAATGCAGAAGGCATGAAAAAGCTGAAATCTTTTTTGAAAAAAAAAAAGGTTTTATCAACCCTTGGGACATAAGTTCCTGAAGATGACAAAACACCCAATTGTGAGATATTAATTACCTTTTTTTCATGTTTTACGCAGGCGTGTTCATATATCCACTATAATAAAATTATCTTTGGTCTGTAGATGAAGCTGATACCAATTCAAAGACCCCATTGTGACATTTGCCACAACGTCTTCCCTACGCAGAGCCTTTTAGATGTATTGATTCAATTAAGGTTGCCATATTACCCCTGGGTACGTATAATACGTTTAATATTCACACGGGAGAGGGGGCGTATGATAAACAATACGTCAAACGTGCTTGCAAAGTTTTCTTGTGCACCCACACACACGAACACACCTAATTTCAAGTATGATTGGTTTAAAGAGAGATGTGTTCATAACCAACAGTAGCCCGCAGCCAAATCTTGACAATCCATATGAGAATATGCCCGCATTTGATATTTACAGTGCGCTACAAAGGTGTTTGGGGCTGTCAGAGCACTACCTGAAGATGTTTAATGCTCGTGACAGTCCAATTAGTCAACAGCGAGCAGGAATATAATTGCTTTTTTGAGCGTTATCAAATTAAGTTCTCCCCTAATCTCTTCGGCTGTATTGATCGCGCTGAGCAGGAACAAACAGTCAGCCAATGGCGAACCACTCTGGAGCAGCAAAAGGTGCTTGTTCCTCCAGCACCCATAGCGTCTGTCTGCCCCGTGCTGATTTCTATCTTGCCAACAACAGATAAACCCCAAGGCCTCTCAAAATGGAGAGAGAAAGTGAAAACTCGTACTGACGGCCAGACCTCCAAAGGGCAAAACAACATCCAGGAGTTTGAGAGCCTCACCTGTGCTTCAGCGTTTAGTCTCATACTGTATTTTTTAACGGTTGTTTACCCTGCTAGCCTCGAGCGATCTCCGTCTAAACAGCGTTCAGCTTGCCACCTGCTGACATTCAGCATCTGAAGATCGCATCTCATGTAAATATTCATGTAGTCTCATGCATGCACCACGATCACCATATTCATGCACAATTAAAGGGTCTCGTTGTTCAGATGAACCTGATCAGGTCTGTGGATGACCAGATAAGCCTGGTCGTCTCACATCTCAATTGCTCAGCATTATTCATTATTAGACAATTGCCATGGTCTTAGCGTGGACGGAGACAGTCTTTCCTGCAGGCCTTGCAGGCCTTCTTTTTAGATTACCATATTAATATATACAGTATTCGCCCACACTTAATAAACATGACAGCTAACGCATTACCAACGATTCCTGTTTTCAAGACAAATCACTCATTCGTGACTCATTCGTGACCTGTCGCTGACATCGTAATCCTCGGATTGCAGAAATTCATTAATAGTGTCTGTGAATAATGCAGAGCGTCCTAATGCCAAATAAATCGCAGGCAAATGAGAAACCAGTGGCGGAGAAGGTTCAAAGACAATTAACGGGTGTCAAAGCAACAAGGTGAGGGTGAATCACCTTCAATGGCTTTTTTCCTCATTTAATGCAGTTTTTGAAGTTCCTCTCGCCCTCCTCCTCATGCTTCCCTTTAAAGAAACTCAATATTTTACTTGTCAGGTGGTCATTTTAAAAAAAATAATTTCTGTTTTTTTCATTTGCAGTGTGGTGCAATCAATACATGTATATGTTTGTTTGAGTATCTGACCTGCAACAACAGCTCAACCAATAGCGTGAGTTTGGGGGCGGGGCTGTCTGTTTGGATGGCCAGTGGGAGAAGAGGGGAGTGTTAAAAAAAAACTATTTAAACCACTGGCATGAACTTTAAAGCAAAAGTTGCAGATTTTCAGAGAAAGCTGAGACGATGAGACGAGCCAACGCTATCTCACGACCAATTCGTCCGAATTTGACGAGTGATTAAAAGATGGCTAATTCGTACGAATTCGTACGACCTCATTCGTACGAATTTGTACGATTTGTCTAAACCCACGTGATGGGTAGGTTTAGGGGCGGGGTCAGGGGTAGGTCATTCGTACGAATTCATACGAATTGGGCAACTCGTCAAATATGTACGTTTTAGCAAAAATCGTACTAATTCGTACGAGTGAGGTCGTACGAATTGTTACGAATTAGCCATCTTTTAATCACTCGTCAAATTCGGACGAATTGGTCGTGAGATCGGGTTGGACGAGCAGAGATTAAAGTTACAGACGAAGGGAAACAAGGAGAAATATAATACATTTAGTATGGTAGAATGAAAAGATAAGGAAAGAACTCACTGCATTGGTGCGCTTAGGTTCATCTTTCTTTCTTTCTCTTTTTCCCCTTTAATTTTCTCCTCTGTCTCCACTCTTTTTAATCTTTTTTTTCACCAAATGTTCTACATTCACCTATTATTCCTCTAACCTACTCTACCATATAAAGTCATTAAAAAGTGTTTGTTTTTTTAACTGCAGTAACTGTATCATAATAAAAGACACAAATGTTCAATTAAATTATGTTTTTTAATGTTAAGTGAAATAAATTGCATCATGACAACACTGCTTATGACAAAGCAATTTAAGCACCCCTTAAATTGTATGTTGGTTGCAAAAAAAAAGTTTGAATATGTCTACTATTTAATGGCTGTCAATGGAGATGGGTTGCTCTCAAAAAAAGGTGTAGTTCCAACATCTACCAGTTGGGTATAAGTTTCAACAGCTTTATCAGTTTTATTGTCTTTCTTTTATCTTTGCAATGTTTCTTTCCTGCCTATTTCCCCTGTCTTTTTTTGGGACTTGAAAAACACATCCTACGGAGTTGTGTGAGTGTGTGTATTTGTGTCTCCTTGGGTGATATATGAATGCAGTGGTGCAGATCAAAACAATTAATTCCTTGGTCAGGCTATGCTTGACATAAAAAAACGTGTCAGAAAATTCATTCAGTCTGCATAATTAATAATGCTGTAAAAAAAAAAATTCTCCTGAACCCTGTTGTCCTACGGGAGAGGGGCGTTAATAATTTTTCTCCTTAATTAGTGGTCTGGAATTGTATCTGATTAACTTGCAAAACATCCCATTGGCTCATTAAATTTGGACTGCAGCGATCTTAATACATTGCACCAGTGACCAGTCACTGAATAATTTACAATATTAAACAAGAATGACAAGCCTGATACCAGTTGGTGTAAATATATTTCCCTGCTATCTGATTGTTGCAGTGATTCAGTGTTGGGCTTTTATATTAGTCTGCCAATGGCAATTTATCCCACAATGCAGATGCAATGGTTGTTAAACATGCAGTCACGCTGTCACAAACTGTTTGCACTTTTGGACTTTTGCTGTGAACTGGTGTCAAGGCCAAAACTTTTGATTTGGTTAATTATTCAAAGGAGCACTTAGCAAGAGGTCACCACATGTTCTGTGTGCATCTCTTGCCAGGTTAAAAATGTTTGCCTTCTGAGGTCCTGATAAGTTCATAAAGACTTATAGACACACAATGTAAAAATGTTTTGTCATTTTGCCTAAAAATGTATCTAAATTACTATCTTTATTCAAGTCATAGAAATTCCACATTAAAATTAGGAATACATACTGGAATATAGTATATATATATATATTCCAGTTACATATACATGTTCCAGTTTGTCTTTGACTTGACATGATTTATATTTTGTAGCCTAATATTTTTCATATGAAAGATTTATACAGTCAGTTAGTTCAGCATTTAAATACCACCCACAAGACGATTCCCGTCAAACTGAAGAGCTAATTTTACGTCCCATGTGCCTTTATTGTGTTTACACACGTTCTGCTGTCTTTCAGCTGGAGATATACAGTGGTGGAGGGAGGGGGAAAAAAGCAGCCCTTTCAAAGCACATTGATTTTTGGATCTTTGGAGACGGCCCCTCTCGCCCGCTCTTTAAACAGCTCGCGCTCACTTTCAAGTCTCTCTTCGGCGGCTGAGAGGGATATGTGACGGTTCTACCCAGCATTCCCGCTTTCCTTCTCACCTCAGAAAGGCAGGTTCAAAACCATTTCGGAGCGAGAGAGGGGGTTAATGGCATGGCTCTCAGCTCGTCTCTCAGGGCAGACACTGAATGGCTCAGTTGACACAACTCTCATCTCTCCCAAGTGGCTGAAACAATCTGCTAGGAGGATATTTGAGGGCTAAATCAAGTTATCATTGTGCTGCCGCTTCTCAGTAAAAATTGGGCGGCGTGAAGCTAAAATGGCAGATTTTAGTGGGGGGCGGTGGAGCAGAGAGGTCTGGAGGTGTTTCTCTGCGGGTACAAGGAGTTATGCCGGCGCCGAGTGAACTTCAGACAGCTATTTGTCCAGGAAAGAGCGATGAGAGGATTGGCTTTGCGAGGGATGAGAAGGAATAGCTTTCAAATCTATTTACCTTTAGGTGTGAAAAATAAATGGAAGCGAGAGACAAAGGAGAGGAAGGCAGCTCGAGGTGTGAATGAATCTGAAACATGTACGTGCAGTCAGGGGCGTAGCCATCATTTCAAAAGTGAGGGGGACAGAAAGTCAAGTTTTTTTCTTCAGACTTTTGTTGACAGGTTTTTGCTTAATGGGTTTAATATGCAATTTATTTTTAAAACAATAAAACAGAAAGAAAGAAATGCAGATGTTCAGTAGCCTACTCTATATTGCACATGCAGGGTTTTTGGTTGAAAACGAGGCGGAGGTGGTAAAATCCCGACCATGTATTTTAATTAGATAATAAAATGTTTATTTTTCGTAGATCACCATATAGCCTACTGTGTTACCCACATTCTTTTTGTAGGTGGATCTCGGTACTTCTAGGGGGGTCCGGGGGCATGCCCCCCCGGAAGAAAATGTTGTAATTTTTAAAGATAAATTCATTAATCTGGTGCACTTTGAGTCCCCCGAATCCACTGTTAAAAATAAATAATCCACCCGTCAACCGCCCAAACATATAATATTCTCTGATTTATATTTGATCATCGCATTACAATTATTAAAATTATCAGTGTTAAACATGATAATATGGTTAAATATCACACTGAAGTAGACTGATTTAAAAATAACATTTAGGTTACTTAGAATAAAAGTTCTTCTTTTGGCTAAATTAAATTTCCTTAAAAGCCTAAACAATGTCTGTCTTACTAAACTTTCCAATTGAAAACCTTCAAACTTCAAGCTTTTAAAACTACTTAAAACTTTCTAGTTAGGCTTTTTCAAGAGAACTTAAAGTTTGTCTAAAACTTTTTTATCTAAATGTAAAGTGTTACCGAATTATGGTAAACATCATGTAAATGTTACAACGCTGCCTGATTCAAGCAGATCGTGGCTGTTATTGCATGAACATACACATTCAGCATTAACAATCACCATGTTTATTCTAATTTGAAGGGCTTTGATAACATATCTGTGAAAATAAAAGACATTACGAATAAAAAAAGATTGAAAACAGTATTAGTGCACGTTTTTGCGGGTAGTGAATATTTTCAATTTACAACAAAACTTCTTAATTCAACAAGAGAAATAGGCAGAGTTATTCATCATTGTGCAACACAATTCGGATACCACATGACAACTTACTTACAGTGCTTGACTTTTTCGTGAAAAACGAGTGAAGAGTTTTTGCCGTTTTGAACTGATACTGATGGATTCGGCGCGGGTGCGAGCATGGGCGTGTCGTAGGCTAATGCACGAGTGAATGATTACCATGGAAACGTGAAAGTCACGTATGTAGATAGACTATCCTTTGACTCTTTGGATTTTAAATCTCGATGTAGGCTACACACACCCGCGAAAACCTCAGCTTGTTGTATACACACTTGCCCTATGAAAAAGTGCGGGGGACGAATTTACATTTTATAAAAAGTGGGGGGGACACGTCCCCCCCGTCCCCCGCGTAATCTACGCCCATGCGTGCAGTTATGAGTGCGCTGTAAGAAAACCATGCAAGAGCACCAAACACATTATGAAAATAATGAATCATTAGGATGATTGTGAATTAGTTTTCATTAATCGAATGTGTCTCAGACAGCAAAAACCGCACTTCTGGAGTCTGTTTTGGGAATTATATAACTGTTAGACTAGAATTTACCTACTTGCAAGGTGGTAAAGAAATGAATCCTTCATGTTCTATCAGAATTATTGTAAACATCAGTTTCCTTGTCTGAAATTGGACATGAACACCGTTTCAAGTCATATTTAATACTGGGAAACTCTTAGATAATTTTGATACCTGAGGCCCTGTCCCAAGTGGCACCCTAAACACTCGCGGTCTTCTTACGAGTCCGCACTTTCGTGACATAACGCCGTTTTGACTGTCGGGAAGAAGTCTGCTGAAAGAAGTCTGGCAGAAGTGTGCATCGAGGGCGCATAGCGACCGCAAAGGGGGATCAAAAGAACCCTTATGAATCCTAAAATGACAAATGGGACACCCTACGGTCTCATGGACTTAACGGACACGCGCGCACGGCAGCCATTGCAAGTCCACAAGACCGAAAGTGCATATGAAGTGTGCCATTTGGGACAGGGCCTGAGTTTCCGAGTTAGCCGATTTGGCCGTACAACTTTAAACATGGCAAAGATGAGAACGATTGATGCTGTGCCTGGTATTCTATATGTTTTTTTTACACAACAGCTACATTGCCTTGTCTTGTCATTAGTGCATATTTACATATATGAATAACAATTTCAAGCATATATGTTTTATATACACTGCGAGAATAGCAATATTTGAAATTCCAGAATCGCCAGCAAGCTGACTATCTATTTAGCTGGTAAGTGTTTATATGATTGTTAACGGATGGGACGCTACATTTTATTCAGAATTGAAAATCTTCAATACATTTTGACTTCCCTAAGAAATAGGTAAGAATAAACCTGGTGTCCTCAATAATTCCTATTCCTTAATACGACAAAGCACTTGAATGTGACGAGCTCGTAATCACCACTTCAGAACTGGGAAGTAGAACCTTTCCGATAGCACAAAGCAGCATAAAGGTCAGTCGTGGATTATTCACAGAATATTTGAACTGTTATTCGTTACGACAAGATCATTCACTGAGTGGGTTGAACTCGAGAACCACATCAGAATGATTCTTAAAGGTGAACTAAGTAACTTTTTTACCTTAACCGAACAGCTTTGGAGTCATTGTAATGTTTATATTACTGATTTCGTGTTGAATGGTGGTCGTCTTGCACCCCCCTGGTGCCTGTGAGCCGCAAAACCACCCTTGCAACTTTAGGAAGTATCGTGTGATATCAGGTCTCACGAGGTAACGAATTGCTTTACAGCAAAAAACAGATCTGATAAAATTCTGA
The DNA here is from genome assembly GCF_029890125.1 of Rhinichthys klamathensis goyatoka. Classification (NCBI taxonomy): domain Eukaryota; kingdom Metazoa; phylum Chordata; class Actinopteri; order Cypriniformes; family Leuciscidae; genus Rhinichthys; species Rhinichthys klamathensis. The sequence goes on from NW_026606601.1 coordinate 2,476,458, forward strand.
TAAAATGAGCATCAAACAGAAATAACCCGGCGCCGTATACATGTGGTGTTGGAGGTGCGCAGCTCTTAAAGGGGCCATACCTTATTTCCACTCGTTACAGCGTCCATCCTACTGAACAGGTACCGGTGTACAGGGGGAGGGGATCCCGCCGTGAGTGCGAGCCATCTCTGCGTGAGTGCTATTCACGACAGTACAAGTACTCCACAGCGACTCTAGGGGTCGCTGTTTGACAAAAACGGAATTCCTACTTAGTGCTGCTTTAAATGAACAGCCCGTTCTCATCCCAAGGCGTCATATACTGACGCTTTTGCCAAAGCGTCTACATCCAACGCACATGACACCCTTTAGCGTCAATATGAGACGCAGATATATATGGGCCAGAAGGCGCCTCCTAGTGGTCTAACCCTAACACTACCCCAGACCTAAACCTACCCATAACCGAGGCGTGTTATATTGACGCTAAAGGGTGGCATGTGTGTTGGATGTAGACGCTTTGGCAAAAGCGTCAGTATATGACGCCTTGGGATGAGAATGCGTTGAAATGAATCATTCAAACTGAATTTGTAAACTGAACCAACCGAGTCATTAAAAAAGAATCGACTCAAATGTATTTTTATAGAATATCATTATAGACTCAGATTCATTTTTGGGTGAACTGTACCTTTAATATGTAATAAAATGGATATCATGTTCTGTAGCTCTCTAGCTCTCTATTCACACAAGGGAGTATCCTCCTCTCAAGATCACTTTCATTAAAATATAATTTGATTCATTTTCCTTGAATAAAATCCCTGCTGTTAATATGCCTCTATTTATATTTTATCTCTCCCAAAATAATTTCAGAAATTTCATATTTAAATTACTTTAGTACTAAAAGCAACAGAGGGTTGTTGTGTCAGACCCAGGAGACTGTCACAGCGATATGGGTTTATGTGGATGTCCTGTGTTGTTGTTTTTTCCAGTCAAAGAAAGGAACAAATGTAAGATGACATTTTCTTAATATTACTGTCTATATGATAAAATAAATTCTTAAAATAGTCTGGATCTGGCACTCTGCTGAGTGTGAATAAAGAATGAGAATGGCGATGAAGGATTTCTTTCATATTGCTGGTTTGGGATGAAAGAAGAGTGATAGGGGGTCAAGGTGGGTGTTTTGAGTGTAATAGAGACAGACTTTTGACCGCTTCAGGGATCTGGGGCCCTTATTGGAAGAGTGGTGGCAGGTCACCCTCACCTCGACTCTTATAAGAGCGCTTTATGAAAGAAGAGCCACGCCAGAGGAACCTCTCGCAAAAGAGGTTAAAGTGACCCTCGAGAAAAGACAGACTCTGATGATTTAGAAACTTTTCTTTATGCATGACTTTATCTTTAATGCATACATACTATTCAATTGATAACAAACTGAACACATGATTGCATATTTCATATATAGTGTACATTGTTAATGAAATTATATCAAATGTTCTTGTTTATATATTTTAAAACCTGTTTACATGCAAACGTTTAGTTTCCAAATGCTTGATTTTGTGTCACATTTAGGTCACACTTTAGTTTGGGAAACACATATTCTGTATTAACTATGACTTTTGCCTCAATAAACTCCCAATAACTGCTTATTAATAGTTAGTAGTTTAGGGATTTGGGTTAGGGGATGTAGAATATGGTCATGCAGAATAAGGCATTAATATGTGCTTTATTAGTACTAATAAACAGCCAATATGCTAGTAATATGCATGCTAATAAGTAACTAGTTAAAAGTGAGAATTTGACCCTAAACTAAAGCGTTACCCACATTTCCATCATTTAATACAGTGGTTATCCATGTTCACATAATACTGTTAAAATAATAGAAAAAGTTTGAGGTCAGGATATATTTATTCTTGAACTAAATGTATACTTTTATTCTGCAAGGATGTATTAAATTGAACATACGTGACATTAAAGACTTTTGCATCGTTACAAAAAACTCTATTAAGTTTATGTATTCACAATATTACTGTTTTTATCTTATTTTTTATCAAATAAATGCAGCCTTTTTAAGTTTTTAATTTATGGTTTTGTTTCTGTTAAGTCATGAACAAGAAAATTATTGTATATGTTCTATATGACTTTAAAATACTAATACATTTATAATGCTTTGCAGGAATGATATTAAAGGCATAATTCACCTAAAAACTAGATTTTGGAAATTTACTAATATATCTTTTTCCAATCCTGTAGGACTTCCTTTTCTAATGTGGGACAGAAAAAGGAGATAGATGAGGGAAGATGAATGAGAAAATTATGATTTGGACTCTAAAAAGGAATAAGAAAAACCATAAAAGTAGTGTATACTAATATTTCTTCAATGAGAAGCAGCACCACAAAACACATCATCTGCCGTTAAGATGGTTTGTAATTCGTCACGTCTTCCATCTTCAGCGCACTCTACCAAAGTCTCTCTTTTGTGCCGGGCTGAGGTAAGATTATAAAATATGTTTTACGTGGCCTCCAAAGCAGATTTTATGTTTGGCACAGATGAAATGCCCTGCGCTTGTTCACCCTCCTCTATTATAGTTGAGTTCAGGATCCACAATCAAATGAGAAGATGTTCTCTCTAAAGGTAGGGGATTAAATTCTATTCTTTGCATTCTAAGAGCTTTCCTCTTTGTCGCACTACATTGCTTTGTAACATATGCAGTGTTTCATCTCTTGGCTGTGGTTCAGGTCCTTTGGAGTATAACTTGTTTCTGCCATTAACATAAGAAAAATCACAGGTGCTTGGTTTGATAACTAACCTTGGTGGAATGAAAATAAGCATGCTTTACAGCAGCTGTAGTGCCACTCAGTCAGAAGATCAGTTATGCTGACAGTATAAAGACACACAGAATTATGTTACATTATTGAATGTTGTCCAGAACCATAATTACTGGCTGCTTTTTGCTGTTCCAAGCCTGTATGACATTCTTCTGTTTATCACAGAAGGAGATGTTTTGAAGAAGGTTCATCCTGCTCATTTGTATGCAACAAAGATAAATTAATATGGTGGTTGATGGGCTCCAAAAATGAGAAAAAGTCCATAAATGGAACAGATTACATTCAAGTATGACACGTGAAAAGATAATGAACCAGATTTGATGTCAGTGATATCAAATTGCCATTGTTTTCTGATGCCAGAAACGTATATAGTGCAAAAATCATCTTATGACACTTATGTGGTGATACCCTTTTGAAGCAGAACAGCCAGATTCAGAAAAGAGCAGCCAGAACATACTGCAAAGTAACTCTTTTTGTTTTCCACAAAAGGAAGTCATTCAAAGTTTGAAAGGTGAATCAGTTTTCATTTATAAATAATAATTTACTATTATAAAATGTATTCATATTATCAAATTAGCATTTATTTATACATTTTTATTTTTATATTTAATTTGTATTTGCTATTCATATAGCTTTAATTCATTTTTATTTCAGTTTTAGGCCCTTTCACAGCAAGAACGATGACCATATTAGCGTCCACACCAGCGGACAATATCATTTTGATAAATTAAGTGCACTACAGTTTTGGCTGTCAATGTTTTATCGTTCATCAGCTGGAAAATACATGTAAAAAAAAAAAAAAAGTTGCTGCCTTTTTGTTAAGTACAATCAACTTGGCTGTGTAAGTAATTTCTACTTACATTTTTAAACTGACTTAAAAAAAAAATTTGAATCTTGTATAACTTTGTTTAACTCATTTTAATGAGTTAAAGCAATGTAAAAACATGTCGTAACTTATTGATCATATCATTTTTTACAGTTTACTGTTCTGAAAGTGTTTCCAACGATTTAGTTTCTCTGTGTTGTTATCTTTATAGTTGTTTACATATAGAATGATTTTTAAAATCATTATCGTCCTTAGTGTGAAGGGGTCTTGAGATTTGTGTCTTACAGTTGGAATGAAACTGGAGGTTGTGATCATATTTTCTTGTGATCATCTTGTGACATACATCCAATTGAAATTGAAATGGCAACATTTCTAATGTTCATTTAAGTTTTTCATAGAATATTTTATTTTATTTCAGCTTTATTTCAATGACCGAAACTGATTTTTAGTTTCAGTAAACAATAACAATACTAAGGTTTATAAACAATTGCTTGATTTTGGCTTAACCACTGTGGCACACAGTTTGAATTCCAATTCCGGCCTGCAGCATATTGCCGTCTTTATACCCATTTCAGCCTTTGACTTCACCATGAGGTGTTTTTATTGCTGTCTCCAGTTTCAGTGACTCTTCTACACCTTCCAGGATGCATCATTGCGTTGTTCTCAGTGCAAATCCCTGTCGGCTCTTGGCAATGTGTTTATGCCCGGTCTCATTAATTAATGCCGGGCATTGCGCCAGGCTTGTTAATTTGCCCCAGACAAGCGGCAGGTAGATTGCGATGCGTACAGGGTCCCATCACGCCCTTTTGCTGAATCGAGGTGAACGTATCAGCGGCGTCAGACCCGAGGTCAAAGGTCAGCGCACCCCACACTGAAACGACAGATTTTTTTTGTGTGCTCAAATGCGAGGCATGAATTATGCAGATATGCAAATGGACACAAGGTCAAGTGTCTTGTCCTGTATCTAGTGGCCTGTGTTAAAATATGGCAATTACTGATGCTAACATTGTTATTGTTATTGATGACTAAAACAATCGCATAAGCCCCGTGACGCACACACATCGATCGAGTGGCTGATGGGGTACAGTCGAGGGGGAAGGAGAGACGAGAAGTGCGACCCGATTATCGACACCATTGTCTTTGGCCTGACAGTGTTTTCCATCACACTGAATGACAGAATGACATTTCTGAAGGTTAGTCATCCGGACCTGTCAGCGGTTCACCCCTCGCACTCACTGATGATGTCATTTGTCAAATAGATTGACGGGTTTAAAAGGTTGCGTGATTATGGACGGCATAAACACAATGTTGATTAATTCCAGTAACACTTGATCATTGAATGCCATGAGACTTGTGGGCTGTGTCTAAATGTATGATTTCAAATGCACACCTATCTCAATGCTAAAAGCCTCTGATAACCACCCATTGCAAACAATAGCCTTTATTAGCCAGTTACGTCCAAATGAAGAGATCCTAATATGGACCGTAGCCTAAAGCGTTTTTTGTTGTTTTTTTTGACAACCCAAATGTCTAATATTCATTAGTAGGGATTCACAAATCTAATCCCATATTATGCTGTTTAAATCTTTAAAGCTGTGTAGCTGTTCTGCAAATAATTTGTATGTATTTAAGCACAAAAACACATTAAAATCCAAATTCCCAAATTAATATTAATGCGCATGCACTTTTGTTTTCTTACAGATGAAGAATGAATGGGAAGCTATGTATGAGCAGCTTCTTGTTTATTTAAAAGTATCAGATGAGTTATTTCATTTCATTTTTTTAAATAAAAAATTCAAACAAGCGTATTATAATTATAATTACTTGAAGCAAGTTTTGTTTCCCATACTGTGAAAGAGTCTTTTTCATTATAACATACCACATGTAGGATTTGATTTGATCTTTAAACATGGTGTTATTATTAAATCATTTAAAAAAAAACTAAAAAATCCCGAATTGCATCAAATATTGATTTAACGCTAAACCACTGTGCAACAGTTTTCCAAGAAATAGTCAATCTCAAAGCATGCCAGGCATATTTTAAGGTCCACTTGCCTATGGCTGTTAGATGTGCAAAAATAAAGCAAACTGATCATTTTAATGCTTTGACCCATTCTTGTTTTGAATGTGTAATACATATATGTGATTGCATAAAGCAAAGGTTTTTAATCAATAATTATTGTAAAAGGATGGTTCATTTGTTATGATGTTAAAAGGGTTTTATAGCTTTCAAATGCTCTACTCAAAAGTCTAGTAAAAACTTATTTGTATTTATAGTGCAAGTTTTCCAATACGGTAATCATTCAGGGTGTGATGTTACATTCAGGCCACCGGGTGTGCTCTGGTTGTAACCTTTGACCCTTACCCATAATTCTATATGACTGTCCTCTCTATGTCATTGTGGGAAGGTTTCATGGTTTATTTATGGCAGCACAAATTCAAAATGTCTGATGAAATTAGATGTGTCACTCAAACAAAGATCGGGAATGATTATATTGTGGTTTCGAAAATGTAAAAGTCAAAAAGAAACATTAACTGATTTCTTAAAATTAATATTATTATTGTCACAGTTATGTTTTTTTGTTTTAATTTTCATGGACTTTTAGTTTGTATTCATTAGTCACAATGAATGTTCCTTTGTTTGAGTTTCCTGCCACCCACCAGTTTCCATGAACACTAATCATCATCACAGCTGTTTGTCATTTAGTTCATCACCGAATGTATTTAAGTTCCTCACCTTCACTCAGTGTTTGTCTGGTCTACATGTATGTTCGCATCTGTGTTTGTAGCATTGTCTTTGTTCTAAGCCTTCTGTGGATTACCTTCTGTGTTTTGAATCCTCATCTTCTGCCTCTTCATCGTCTGTCTGCACCTTGGTGCAAATATGATGTTCTTGACCATATACTTCAGCAATTTACCTGATCTTAGCTGATCATTTATGTAATGTCATATTAAACAATATTTATGAGTTGAGTAAAACCTATTATTTTAAATGTTACCATGAATCTCATATTTAGGTTAGTTTTAGATTATCTGCAGTGCTATCTGTTGGAACTTAGCTCAGCCTTTGACACTGTTAGTCATGAGACACTTCTGTCACGCCATTCAGCAATTGGAAATACTGGTACAGCTTTTGACTGATTTTCCTCTTATTTGACGGGTAGGCAACAATTTGTTGTATACCAGAAGCACAAATCTTCCACTAAATCTATCAATTCTGGTGTACCTCAAGGTTCTGTCTTGTGGCCTCTTATTTTCACTATACAGTATGTTACCACTTGGAAAAATCATCAGACTCTATGGGTTGAATTTTCACTGCTGGTGGCATACAGATTTATTTGAGCACTCCTCCTACTACTCCTTTAGCACTACTCCTCCTGTTTCCTCCTTATACATTAACAACTTGAATTAAGGAACTCAAGCTTTGGCTGGAGCCAAATCACCGAACGGAGGTAATACTGATTGGTTCTAAATCTGTTGTGTCTAAACTCTCTGGCCAACTGATTTGGATGGTGACCTGATTATGCCCTCTACTACAGTTCGAAATCTTGGTGTTCTTTTCGATTCCACTCTTTCATTTAATGCTAACATTTTTTTATAGTGGTAAAGACGGCTTTTTTCCACCTACGTAATATCTCTCGTATTCAATCCTCTTTTAGTCAGTAGGATGCTGAAACTGTTACACTGTACATGCCATTGTCGCATCTCACCTTGATTACTGTAACTCACTTCTTTATGGCCTAAAAACATCAAATGATTACAATGTTCAAAACTCTGCAGCCCGTTTGATCACTCTCTGAAGACAGAATGAGCACATTACTCCAATTCTTCATCACCTTCACTGGCTTCCGGTTTACTTACATATAAACTTCAACGTACTAACCCTCACTTACAAAGCTCTTTATAACCTTGGTCCTTCATACGGTATTTATCTGATTTACTTGAAGCTTATGCGCATTCGTTCCTTAAGATCTAGCACGTAATTGTTAGTGACTCCTACAGTTTGCTCACTATGGGTCTTTTAGTGTTGTGGAATGCTCAAGACATCGTCAAGCATCCTCCATTTTTTCTTTCAAAAACCTCCTAAGAAGTTTTGTTTTCTTTGAATATTACTCTTCAGCTCTTTGTCTGTCAACTGTACTCCGTTATGGATGTTTGTTATTTGTTTTTTTGAGCTTGGCCTTTGGAAAGGCACTATACAAATAAAATGTATTATTATTAATAACCCTAACCTGATAATAACCCAGGTTACCTGACAGTTACTGTCAGGCAGAACTCAGTTTTTTTTTTTACTATAACGTGATAGTTATCTAGTATTCATTCTCTACAGATGGAGAGTTTTACACAGAGTGAATCCTGTTGCTCATCCGGACAGACTCTCTCCTGCTCTCTGCTCCGCTACAGTACCGTCTGTGGCTCTCCGCTCCCCTGGCTTTCAGCCGGCCTGACCTCTCAGCAGTAATTCTACTCTTACATGTAGGCTGAATCGATTCCAGAGCGCCAGCACAGCTAATTCAAGGTCATTTTCACGTTATTTCATTCTCCGGCTGCACTAGGCCAATCTTTGCTAGCCTTTCCCAGCAAGGGACTATGGGGCTCGTTTGAGTCAGCCAACATGTCATAAATATATCACCTTGGAGGATTTTTGACATATCTTTTCTTTGTCCTCAAGCTGTTTTAGATTCAGTCACAAAGTGATTATTGCTTTTATTACATTTTAAACATGTAGGTGTTTTTTTGTGTTTTTTTAAGAAACATATCATATCGGATTATTTGATTATTTGTTCATGGCAGGTCCCTGGTGGTCCTCCAAGCTGGAAAAGAGAACTGACAGCAGTGACAACTAATTGCTCTGCAGAAAGTTTGAGCTGGACTTGCTCAGCAGTTGAGCTCACTTCTAATCAATAAATCTCTATTTTCCTTAGTGTATAATTAGCCACCTGAAAGACGTCTTGCATTACCTGATCTATTCCCCAGGGTCCAGAGGCCATTGCAAGAATGAACAGTCTGTCCAAAATTCCACCAGCTTTGTCTTTTGAGTTACGAAGGGAGAATATTTCAAATACATTCCTGTTATTTCACTTTAATGAATCATGAAACCTCATAGCCTCAGAGTAATACGAAATATTGACATTACAAGCTTTTGCTAGATGAGGGATGAAATTGGATATTGTCGTTAATTCTGATTGGTTCAATGCAGAAATTTAAAAACCAACCAAATTCCGCTACATTTTAAACTTCTATGATTCGAAATGCATGGTTTTCTGAGCTGATTCTTTTAAATGACCCTTTTAAAAGGGTCATTTAAAAGGGTGACTTTTTAAAAGGGGCTCCAAAATCTTTTTGAACCACATTCAGCCTGGCAACTGTTTGACAATAATCCCATTAAAATGGACAATTCTTAAAAATGGACAATGGAATATTGCACTTATTATATATTATCTTTTTATTATTATTATTATTCATTCAAAATCAAGATCAAGTCCCACTCTACATTTTTCTTGTTCGAGAAGCAGTTTAACTTGGATATACATCACAATAGCACAGAAAAGATGATCGCAATGTCCGCTTTATGCTGACTTTAAAGGTGAAGCATTTAATATCTGTACCACCTAGTGAAATTGCAAAAAAAAAAAATAATGACTGTTTTCTAACAGGTTCTCTTCTAAAAAGGTTTTAAACAGATCGTTCCTAAATGCACCCTATTGGTTGAGCTAATGTTGTGGGTTGGTTGGGATAAATAACAGCAATGTTTTGATAGTGTCACTGTGTTTTTATAGAGAATTTATATAGTCGTCTGACACGTCTCTGTATATTAGACTGGGAAATGACAACGTTTTTAACATCGAAAGAAACTACACACACTACCTTTAACTTTCATACAGTATGTCACTCGTGTTGTGCTACAGAAACATCAGACTACAAAAGCTTGCTGTGATTGACCCACATGTCCTTCTTTTGAAAGCGTCCTCACACCTCATAGTGTTCTCAGATTGTGATGAGATGTCATTTTCGCTGAATGACATGGCATTCTGCTTTCAAGAGCCCTTTAGAGGCATATGCAAAACAAGATGTCGTCGCTGACAAGCGAGCAATACTTTGTGCAGCTCATCTTTGATTCCGCTCTCCCTCCCTTTTTCTCTCTCTTTCACACGCACAATTTACCACAGATGTGTAAACGGCCAAAGTACAAAGCCGAGGACTCAGCCCGTGTCACCCCTGACATCTCCAGACTGTTTGTGTAGCTGACGATTCTATTTGCTCCGCGGAAGGCAATAAACCACGTACTTTGTATTCTATGATGGGAATTCTTTTATCAGGCCAGCTGTCACAACGGAGGCACATTAAAACGCAGTAGCCGAGCACCAGGCTGACGGTACCGTGGGGCTGTGTCACCCCCCCCCCCCCCCCCCCCCCCCGTCCCCCCGTCCCAGCGGCACATGTAAGGACACTTCCAAGGAGACACGTAGGCTAACGGCACATGATCTGCAATATGTTGAGGCTCACCCTCGAAATGAGCAGCGTAATAAATGAAAGGCTCACAAAAGCCTCAATTACGGGTGGGAAGGTCTCTTGGCCAAAAGCAGCGTGCGGCATTCTGCACGCAATTAGGACAGAGCTTAAAGGCATGATGAACTGGCGACAACTCTGTATGCTTTTCCCTCCGTCCACTCCCGCTTAACGCTCCAGGAACACTTTCGTCAGTCTTGCACACAGCTTGTTTATAATGTTTATGAAGTGGCTCGTGCTATAAGTGTCTCAGAACTCAATTGGCATTATGCCGTTCTTGCAAGCTGTTTGGAAAAACACAGGAATAGAGATTAATATCGCAGAGGCAGATTCGTTGATCGGGCCAGCGGGCTAAAGAGTAAATATACTAAATGGCAGTAATAATAGTAGACTGTCACTTATCTCCTCAAGCTTTACAAGCTGCCTCGGTTTTATGTGATGTTTTCAATTTCCCCATGGACACCAGAGACACAGCCATGCAGAATACCATAAGTGTCAGGAAGATAAATTACAGTAACAGACAGCCTGGACCGATGCACAGAAAATGGATGTCCATTATTTAAAACCAAAGGTGGCATGTAAATAACTGTGGATGTGTTTGTTATATCGGGAGGTAAATTAGTGGAGGGTTGAAAGCTCAGACAGGTTGGTAACGACCTTTAGCCATTCATAAGTGCTGGCTTGCTGAATATTACATCATCTGTGTTTGAAGAAAAAAAATCAGGTCTGATGGGTTTGTGCAAAATTCAAGATTTATCAATTGGCTCCAACGGGTAATGCATTTTGAGAAATCAAGTGTTTTTCCACCCTTGACTACACAAGTTAAATTGTTAAATATTGCTACAAATTATCTGTCTGTCTGTCTGTCTGTCTGTCTTTCGTTACTTTTCAATCCAAAATTGCAATTCTGCATCCTGTCTGCTACCTCGACTCAAATTGAGGAACTGAAATGGAATGTAAAGGCATTCTAAATTCAATTCAGAATGGTGCACAACCCTAACACGAGAAGAGAAAGCAAGGCCGATTGAATGATGATGGAGAAATATGCGTCCACGGTACAAGTCGGGATATCAAAAGAGCAGTCTGATGGGGTCAAGTACAATGCATGACGCCTGGAGGGAGGGAGCCGTAAATGGGTGTTCACGGGTCACAATAAGCTGCTTATGCTTGTTCTGCTTTCTGCGGTTGACAGCGATTTGATGCAAATAAGGCAAATGCAGGTTGAGTGTCGTCAGTATGCAGCCGCTGAGCGGTGTCAACAGTGTTTAGGGAGCTCGCAGTTATGCCATCACTGACCGTCTGCGTGACACTTGCAAATCTATTCAGACAGCTGCGGCCATGCCAACCGTCCCTCGGGAATCTCTCGTACCAAGCACATCAAGAGCCCCTGGCCGGGATAACACAGGGCGGGAAGTGCTCCTAGACTGGGGAGAAGGTCAAGTCAAGTCAAGTCACCTTTATTTATATAGCGCTTTTTACAATACAGATTGTATCAAAGCGCTTCACAGTGATAACATGAAAACAATATAACAAAGTTTGTTTCTAAAAGAAATTGCGTCAACGTCCACCTTAAGTAAGGCAGATCAATAATATTATTGAATATTAAATGTTAAATGTCCCCAACTAAGCAAGCCAAAAGCCAAGGCAACAGTGGCAAGGAACCAAAACTCCATCAGGTGACAGAATGGAGAAAAAAACCTTGGGAGAAACCAGACTCAGTCGGGGGGCCAGTTCTCCTCTGGCCAACGAAGGAACAGTGCATGATTCCGGCAGCATTACAAGTCAGATTGGATCAGAACATTTAGAGTATTTTTTGGAAGTCCAAGTATGCATGCCGGTCTTAAGACGAGTTGTTGAGGATCAGTGCCGTCCACCATAGAGAGTCCATATCGCCCGTGTTGAGTCGTTACTTAGGCTTTGTGATTGGAGCATCTGAAGTCTCCGTGAGAGGCTGGATACAAACTGGAGCTGACGAACGCCATTTTCTCGGGACTCGCGTCCCGAGATAACAGCAGAAAAGCAAAGGGAAAATAATTAGCGTAGCTGCTGTTCATAATGATGATTTCCATAACACAGGCGTAAATGACAAAACATGAAGACAGTGACTCTTGCGTCCCAAAATCACCCCCCTCCGTCCCCCACTCAACTCAGCCCAGCTTACTGACCTCTACGTCCCTCCTGCTGCTGAGACCTAACCACAATCTCACAATCTCTCCGCAACCCAACCATACGCGCCAACCCGTTGACTAAGGCTGTCGAGCCCCACTGGTGTGTGAATAGGCAGTTTCAGTGGACAACGGTTCCGTATGGCATACTACCTACCGCAACACAATATCTGCCCAACCAGCCGTCATTCACGCAATATACACAGGAACGTAATGACTGCAAATACTATGCAACCTATACAGATAACCTACAGTCTCTTCAAGTTTTATAGTATTAAATGCATTTGATCTGATTCAGCAGTATTATAAAAGGTAAGCATTATGTAAATGCTTGGCTAAAAAGATGCGTCTTTAATCTAGTTTTAAACTGGGACAGCGAGTCAGAGCCTCGAACAGTATCAGGAAGGCTATTCCAGAGTTTAGGAGCTAAATGTGAGAACGCCCTCCCTCCTTTGGTGGACTTAGATATCCTAGGAATGACTAGAAGCCTCGAATTTAGTGATCTTAAAGAACGCGATGGATTGTAGGGCGATAGAAGGTCCATTAAATACACAGGAGCTAAACCATTTAGGGCTTTATAGGTCAGTAATAGTACTTTGTAATTGATACGGAAGGTAGAAGGGCATCGAAGGGACTTCAAACTGTGGCTTTGCTCGTCCATTTTGGAAATAGAAAATTGTGGGAAATATATTCAAGTCTGTGATTTTGAGTAAAAGGAGAAGACGTGTTTGATTTGACATTTAGTTATGTTGTACAATTAAAAGACTGTAGACTGTAGATACCCCCGATCCAGCCATATGCAAAGAATGCTGGAACTAAAAATCCTCCACCAAGTGTCAGTTAATGCATCAAAAAACATTAATGTAATCCCAACACAAATTAATTAAGTAAACTTCAATTTTGAATGTGTTTAAGTGGATTGAACGCAATGAAATTACGTATAGGTTTAAGTATTAAGTATAAATTAAGTAAAAAATAAATATTAATTGTGTTGCTTCAGCTCATTTTAATTAAGTAATTTGAACAAGCAGCAAGTGTTTAAATGTCAGTGTACTTGGGGCTTGTTTGATCTGATTTCTTGCTATCACTGAAAAAGTGTTTAAAATGGGTTTAGGGGGGTGTTCATAGTTTGTATTTGTGTCTGTAAAATTGCATGTTGTGTAAGTGTGCTACCGTTGTTGAGCTGTATAGACCAAAAAGAGTAGTGTCTGCTAGCCAGTAGGCTATACTTAGATTAGATTCTTAGATTAAAACGGCAACTCTGCATTTAATTAGAATTTAAAAGGCAGTCTAAAGTAAACTGAATCTTTCACAACCCTGGTGACAAGACACAGATCTGTTTTCAGAGGATTCGTCTTTAAAGTTGTATACATTTTAAAAGGGTTTAAGCTTTAGATGTTGTCATTATGTATTTCACATTTATAATACTACGAATATTTTCTCAGACATATTTTTGGATTACCCAGAGAAACTCATGAAGCATTTTGGGCCCTGTGGACAAACTTTTGCTCGCTCAACTTTTTAGCGTTGATGCTGGAAATCTTTGGCCACTCCTAGATCATATTGTGATGTTTGGCCAGAGCTGATGGCACATAATGTCAGATCAATGATAGATGCTTCATAAATGGAGTCTAAATGACAATCCCCCCCCCCCCCCCCCTCCCTCCTCCTCCTTCTCCACCCACACCCCACATCTCTGTCTGGTTCCATCTCATTGCGGAAGGTTACCTCCAAGCCAATGACAAACTTTGACAAATAGCTTGTCTGTACAAGGGCCCACGAGATGAATCAGACATTTCCTCTCTCACCTTTTCCTCAGCCTTCAGCAATAAGTGATATAGGACATCGCCACTCCACCCACCCTTCCCTGCTTCATTCATTCCTTCGCTGGCTTTTTTTCCTCTGCGACGTCTAACTCTCAATCCATCACAGGGTCGCCATACACCATGTTTTGAGACTTTGCTGAAAGGTCAGTCTAGTCTGGTGTAGTCACAGATTTGGTGAGGAAAGAGCAAGTAATCTCCCCTGGATTTGAAGGTAGTAAATTGTTCCCTTTCCTTCAGCCGCTGTGTCCTCAGAGCTTCTGTCTAATATTAGTCTGACAAACTGGAAAGGACACAGTCAGATGTCGTGCTGCCACTCGCTGGGCCAAACCAGGCATACTTGGATTTGTGTAGACTTTAGTACTGAGTGCGCTTGGATTTCCAGGATCAGGAAGTAGATCCAACTTTCTCCTGAGTGTATTTGGGTGGCAAATGCCTCGTGTGGAGATTCTCCAGCTCTCTGGTTCTTTTAGTGTTGAAAGTAGATTAACGGCTTGGAACATCATAATTGAGCAGTTGTTACTGAAGCCGCTAGCCTGACAAAAGTGCAGTTATCCAGAAAACATCATCAAATGTAGCTTAGGTGTTTGGTTGACAGTTATTTTTATTTATTTTTTATTTTTAATGCACTAGAATCAACAACATTTGAGGAAGTTCACTAAAATTCTTCAATTTATTAACACATAACGGCGTTCTTTGTCTGATACATTAGAGTGTGAATATTGCTCAAATACCTATCAAATAACATCAAAGTAATCAGATAATAATGAAATAAATAAGAGGTAAATTGTTTAATCGAATTACCTTTACAGTTACCTTCACAGTATAATATATCATAAAGCCAAATATAATCAGAATATGACTCCTCTCTCACTGCTTATTACAGTTTCATATTGAATTGTAGCTTATGCAATGCAGCTTACAATTCAATGTTAATTTGAAAATGCAGCATATATTTTCTACACTGCTTTAAATATTTGTAGAAAAATAATAAATAAATATTTACATTTATCTGTCTATCTGTCTGTCATATAAAAAAAAATGTTGTTGCGATCATGTGATTTTTGCTTTTGTACAGCAGTTCAATAAACAAAGCATTATTATTAAGTAACCTAAATTTAAAAGTACAGTATTACCAGTTTTCTTAGTTTTTGCTCTGCCAACAAAATAGTTATTAAACTAAATTGTTTTTGAATGAATTGGTTAAATGAACGATTCAGTGACTCATTTAATCATTAAAGACAGTAAATCGTTTCATTCCTGAATGATTCTGAGTATTGAACGAATCTGTTGAATTATTCATTCATTGGCTGCGTCTGAAATCGCATACTCTCTTGAGTAGGTACATAATTTGAATGAGTAATTACTTAACGACCACTAAAAAAAGTATGTTCTAAATAGTATGAATGTGTGTAGTATGAATGTAATTCGGATGTACTACATTCGCTATGTTGCCCTTATCACATGACCTACCAGAGTCAGTTACGTCGCTTCACTGTCATTCATAAATCCTCTCCAGTGTCCTCATGGCATAGTTAAGTGTCCATCGTATGCACACTTCAGAATCTCGCCCGGGAGGGCCACTCTGAGTATTGTGAATTCTGACATGTTTTCCGCCTACTATATAGTAGGGAAGTATGCGATTTCGGATGCAACCATCGACTCATTCATAATCACTTATTGCCACTTACTGGCATATTGATGAACTTGCAGAAAGTGTCACTAAAAGCTATATTTGTTTTGTTTTAGGTATTTATTCCTATATCATTAAATTTCTCCCTATCTGCTGTCATCCATCTTTAACTTAAAACCCTCTCACCGTCTCCCTGCACCTCTACTTATAGTGCAGTCAAAGAATATTCTCATCAGAATCTATCCATTCTTGTCACACTTGCTCTTTTGACCTTTGCAGCTCACTGTTTTCATTAGTTTGACAGAGCTGGCCTGCCATGACTTGCTGACGTACATTTCTGAGAGGTTCTATGAGCCCTTCATGTGCTTTAACATAATATGTGTGTTCCTTTGCTTTTCAATGTGCATGTGTAGCTGAGGTCACATTCGTGTGTTTGGCCAGTTGGAGGTCAGAGTGGTTATTATTGTGTTGTACTTTGTTCATTATGCCAAAGTCTTTAACATCCCCTCAAGCCTTTATCATAGCTATGACTTTGTGTGTCTGTGTGAGAGACGACAAAAGGCTGCTTGTTTTAAATCCAGATGACCTTATGGTTAAAATCAAAGTAATAATCCAAGGCACTCGAGTTGTGTATACAAAAAAGTAAAAAGCCTTTATTAAATCATGGCTTCTATCATTAAAATTGGTGACAGATACACCTACGCGTTGCGGCTATCGCCTTCGTCAGGGTGTGTGTCAAATGCATCTTTATGCTGTGACCTTATGGTTATTTAGGATATACTCATTTTCTCCTACCTACAGCCCTCGCAAAATATGAATAAATAGAAGCACGTCAGCCATTTTTATAACTGGGTATGACAAGTGCTCACAGACCGATGCACAGACTCCAGTCTACTGAACGTCCCCAAGGACACGTCATCTCTCAAGGGGGCTTTTTAAAATAGAATCACTTCCTAAACTGCTTTCAGGTTTTTGACCAGGGGAAAGAGTTGCAAGAGTGTCTTTTCCCTGCTATGGCAATTTATCAGCCAGTCGGTAGACAGGAGGTCAGTTCGTCAACATAAACGCCTTCCGTACAAACAGAACTGATGCAGTAAATGACACTGATTGGTTAAAGGGATAGTTCCTAAAAATAGCAAAATTGAAACTACTGCGGAAACAAAGACACCTACATCTTGGATGCCCTTCAGGTAAGCTAAAACATACCAAAAATGAATTTCAATGTGAACTATCCCTTTAAAGATTGTACAGTGCCAAAATATACAGTGACTGAATCTCATGAATACATGAAGCCTACAATCAAAAGACAAAAAAGTAATATTATTTATTCTGCTTAAAGAAGATAAAATCAATTGTGTTTTGTAGTCTGATGTTATTTTCAATACATATTGCGATTTAAATTATTTACCATAACATGCCTGGTATCATCCATCCATCCATCCATCCATCCATCCATCCATCCATCCATCCATCCATCCATCCATCCATCCATCCATCCATCCATCCATCCATCCATCCATCCATCCATCCATCCATCCATCCATCCATCCTTCCTTCCTTCCTTCCTTCCTTCCTTCCTTCCTTCCTTCCTTCCTTCCTTCCTTCCTTCCTTCCTTCCTTCCTTCCTTCCTTCCTTCCTTCCTTCCTTCCTTCCTTCCTTCCTTCCTTCCTTCCTTCCTTCCTTCCTTCCTACCTACCTACCTACCTACCTACCTACCTACCTACCTACCTACCTACCTACCTACCTACTATAATAAAGTATTTTCTGCATTACAGTCAAATAAATAACTTTTATTATTTTAAAGGTCTTTTTTATGCTTAAATAAATCTATCTACCTACCTACCTACAACAACCACTGAACTTTCTATCTATTGAACAAACCAAACTTCCATCCATCCACCAATACCTATCAATTGACACATTCACCTATCTACCAATCCATCCATCCTTAATACTAATAAAGTATTTTCTGCATTACAGTCAAATAAATAACTTTTTATTATTTTAAAGGTATTTTAAACTGAAGACAAAACTAGAAAATGATCATTTGTTTAAATATTTTAGATTTTCAAATAATAATTATTAAACAGTAGCCTGGATGCCAGCCCGAACCCTGTCCACAACATTTTTTGGTCGGGAAGTTCGGTCTGGACTCGATCCATTGAGGAGTAATTATGATCGGTTCAGAAATCGTCGGGCCAATCAATTTGCCAGGACGGGCTTTATACGATGATGGACAGATGATCTGCAGTTACGTAATCATCACGTTATCAAAGAGCGCTTGGGTTGAACTGGTTTCCCTCAAAGATGACTGCAGCTGGAGAATTGAGATGTATAGATTCCGCTATCGCGTCTGTTGTAAAAGAAATCGACAGCGCATTCATTTTAATAGACTAACAGAAAACTGCAATTAAGGCATTTGTCGATCGGAAAGATGTGTTTGCCGTCCTTCCTATGGGATTATGCAAAAGTTTAATTTATCAGCTGGCTCCGATGGTCGCTAAGAAGATGGGACGCAATGAAAACCCTGTGGTCGTTGTGGTTTCTCCTTTGGTCGCACTCATGGAGGACCAAGTAAAAGAAGTAACATTCATTATTTTATTACTTCTTCCAGCGTGCGTGCAGTTGAGTTCTGTTGACAACTATGCGTAGCTCAACATACGTCACTTACTGCGTTGCTCTGATTGGTTGTAGGTCTATCCAATTGAGTGCAGAGGGTTTTTTTTTTCCTGGTTCGGTTAAGACACGCCTCATAATCAAAGCCCTATGGAGCAGTATCTCACATTCTGACTAGAATATGAGTATGACGAAGTCAGGCTAATTAAACAGATAATTATTTTAAATTATTTTAACTACATGCAGTAATAAGAATAAGGCTTTTGTTTGTGTGTTTGTTTTGCAGAAAATAGAACTAATTTAACATTTTTCACATTTGATTTTGGGGTGAAACATGACCTGAACTTGGACTGTGGGATTCGTGAGATTCACCCAGTGTTGTTTGAGCTCTAAAAGCGAACAAAAGTTTAGATCTGCTAAACAAGTTTCAATCAGAACACTGAAAGTAAAAAAATAAAAGTTTCCATCCATTTCAGCTCTAAATGTAGCTTTGGAAAATGCTCAGGGGAATGCTGTTTCCAAAGTAGATCCCATCGCCAGAACATCAAAAAACTATTACAGTGAACATTTTCAGCAACACATTAAGTTGATATTATAATATGATATCTGAATTATTTGAGCTACAGAAGGTTTTTCAATACAAATCAGATCCTAATTAGGTTTCACCAGTAATGATATAAGTTCCAAATTACTTCATTTACAATATCTGACTTTTATTCACAGTAGCGAGCGCCGGTATGATCAATCACCTGTTCAGCGCTGATTCTTAGTGACACCTTTGGAAAATCCTGGTAAGAAGTTATCGATTCCAGACAGGAAAATGAGTGACTGCTTTCCACTTTGAGAGCAATTGCCGCGAGCGACTCTTCAATCTGAACTGCACACAATCACATTCCTCTTTATTGGAAAAACAGTGAAGCCAGTTCAGGGACACTTTAATTGAATTCACCCTCTATAATATTCAAATCAAGCCCATCGTTGGCAAACAGGAGGCATTTTCCATTTCCAACGGTGATAGTTGGGGTATCTGTGCAGGTGATGGGGAAAACCTCAGACGACATTTTTTCTTTTCATTTCATTAAAATATGTTATCTATATAAAGATTCTGTCTTTGTGACATGCCAATATTTCAACAAACAAATCAATCCAAGGTTGGGGTTTTCAGCAATATGCAATCAAGCAGAAAAGGATTGCTGCATTTTTCTTGTCAAAAGATAAGAACATAGAGGGAAATCTATTGGGGGAAAAAAAATTGGAAATTAAGTAAAAGACTTTTGTCTGTAAAAGCAAACAATACATACACTTGTGTAAATAAATAAATAAACACACATCATATGTTCCTTTTGTCGTGCTGTCACTCAGATAAATACACAGCAAAGTGTTTGAGATTGCAGTCAGGTCTTGTATTGCCACCGCTCATCTCGTGTCCCCGGAGAGCGGCTGTTCTCAGACGGTGGAAATATGAAGTATGATCCATCCAAAATGGTTTTCCCTGAATCTTCCGTCTTTTTTTTTTTTTTTTTTTTTATCATGTGAAAATGAAGCGTGATTATATTACAGTCCCTAGTCTGAAGTGTGTATCTATATCTTTGACTTTGCATTTTGAGTATGTCCCTCTAAGGACATCACATCTTTACCACATCATAATTGTCATATTCAAAATAATTTACACCAAGCAAACACCTCAGAGCTCTTTAAACAGGTTTAGTTTATTAAACACCTGTTCTGTTGGATGTCTGAAAGACGCAAAGGCTCTTTTAACATCCTAAAAATTATTAAAAAAAAAATATATAACATATTATAAATATACTGTTCAAAAGTTTGGGGTCAGTATGATCTTTTTTAAAGAATTTATTCATTAAGGATGCTTTAAAAGACTAAAGTTTTCTATTTCAAATGAATGCTTCTTTAGAACTTTGTTCATCAAAGAATTCAGTGTTTTTTCCCACAAATTCCTCAAATATATAAAGCAGTTCTACTGTATTCAACATCAATAATAAGAATTTGAGAGTAATAATGCTGAAAATTCAGCTTTGCCATCACAGGAATAAATTACATTTTAAAATATATTCAAATAGAAAACAGTTATTTTTAAATTCTAATAATATTTCACAATATTAATGTTTTTACTGTATTTTTGATTAAATAAATGCAGCCTCGGTTAGCGTGAGATTATGTTCTATATAATCTCACGCTAACAATGACTTTTCATAATATTATGCGAATTGTTTATAAACAACATTTCAATCCCAAAGCCTCCTTGTCCCTTTAAATATTTAGATTCACCCTTAAACAGGCTTATGTTCTTGAAACTATTTTCGGAATTCTGCGCTTGTGCTTATTTAACCAACCTTGGTGTGATTTGCCACAGTATTCACTGTATCTCATCCATAATGTCATAAATCCCTGATTTTCGTCTGAGCCTGCATTAAGAGCAGAAAATCTGCCGTTGTACTCCCTTGACTCCCTGCTCCAGGTCTGTGCCATTAGTGAGGCATTCGTACAGCGCTCCAAGTCACCGTATAGAGGGACTGGCAGACCCTGTGCGGGGTTTGACTGTGAATGGGGAGGAGCTGTTTTACATTCAGCAGGGCGGCTGATGTAGTTTGTAGACACAGGGCCCTGCCAGGCCCTCTCAGTCTCAGCATAATGCCAGCAGGATCCGAAATGCCACCTCCGACTGCCAGCCCACTGCAACGGATGTTCCCTTGCTTCAGGCATGAGGATTTGAGCTAAATGAGACGATATGTGTGTGGAATAAATATACATCAGTGCATGTTTGCGGATGCCTGTGTGTGTGCATGTATATTTGTTCAGCAGTCAGTTTGATTTGTCTGTCCTTTGCTATGAGATATGCTCCACGGTATAAACAACACCACACCCAGTGAGCATGCATTCACCCTGACCCGAGCGCACCACCTCCCGCTCCTTTCTCATGCCAAAACCATTAGCCAAGTGGACCATGCATCCGCCACACCAATCATTCACTTCACGCATTCATCATTACCTGGGTATGAGGTACAAGCGTTGTACTAAAAATAAATCACTAAAGTTGGTTGCACTCGGCATGTGAATTTCCTGTGAGTAGTGGCGTGTTGTGAGACCCTTGTTGCATTTCTTGTTTTTTACTCCAATATAAATGCAGATGTCATCGTTTCTGTTCGGTGTTTTGAATGTTCTTGTTGAATGGTTTTCGCCATTTACTTTTCGCTGTCAATATATATTATAGATTACATTATGGATGAGAAACAGTGAATACTGGAGCAAACCACACCAAGGTTGGTTAAATAAGCAAGCACAAGAACAGATTACCTAAAATAATTCCAAGCAAATAAGCCTGTTTACATGTAAATCTTGTAAAGCTTGTGCCGTTGAATTTCAGATTGCATGTAAAGGACTTATCAGTCTGTGCCTTCTAAAGTTTCATATATGCATAGAATAGACTTTAATTGTCATTGTACAGTAGAAGCATACAACGAAATTTGCTTGTGCAACCATATGCATGCTGATGTTTACATTGCTGCAACAAAATAGTAATTCTGTATCAACAATATTTTGTGTAACCTTAACTTGTTACAACATGACTATTTATGCCTATTATTATTGCCCTATTCATAATATTAATTAACATTTTTATAAACTTTATAAGTGTATTGATGGTGGCAGGAGGTGCACCTTTAAATTACATATATATATATATAAAAAACTCACTCAAACGCCACCAAAAGTGTACTTTAGTGTTCATTCTGTTCATTTTATTGTTTTACTGTCAGTTATTTTCTTATCCAAACTTTTTGAGGTGCCACTTCCTCCGTTCCCTCTTCAACACCTGCTAACCATGGTACAATCAAAAATAACACCAAACAAGAAGCTGTAAGAATTTGTTATTGTCTGCTATGACACACTTGGGCTGTCATCACCAGCCATCCCGTGTGAAATCTAATATTGGCAGTGTACAATATCTGTGTGTATTCCCATGCTGTGACAAAGCAAAGAGATTCATCAAAAGCATTTCTAACTAAGCTATTATTGGCCAATGTAGGACTCTCTAAACATTCCCCACTTGGCCGTTGTTTATGGCTACGTCCCACAGATTTACAGCGCTGTGTGTTTTATGAAGTACCATCAGAGGGTACGAATGAGTCGACGAGAGCCGAGGTCAGCGCTTTCAGCCAGGCACCATACCGTGATGCATGGCGGACCCGCGTCCAGGGACCCGTTTTTGTTTTTGCACTTTACTATATGTGCTTTTATTTTATCTCTGCTTCTTTTAGAAAGCACTGCATCATCATATCGAGCTGATCTCAGAGGAGAGATTACTTTAAATGATTGTGAGTCATTGTTTTAGAAAGGCCTGCAGGACGAGCATTGGGAACAGGGCAGAGTAATATCACAGTCCGACTATTGACAGTTTCTAGAACTAAACTACAGCAGTGCAAAAAAAAAAAAAAAATCCTTCATAGGATACAAAGAGTAAGTGTACTCCTGTGGAGTGACGTTTAAACACTACACTGTATCCTAACTAGGTAGTTTTTGTCCTAATTAGCCACAAATTTTCTGTCCACTTGATAAGTTTTGACATATTGACCTCCTATAATAGTTTATGGGTCCAAGCCAGTCGGTCTCTAAAGAGAATACTTTCACAACAGATGTTTATGCACTATTTATTTATACCACACCTTTAAGGGAAGCTTTTTACAACTCACAGTACACTGCAGTCTCCAGGCCCACGGCATTCCTGACACTCATATTTTAACAATTCAGAAAAGATGAATGAAAACATGAAGAGTCTACGTTACTATCTCTAAAATGACATTTTGGAATTAGAAATTGAGGCTTGTGATGAGATGGGTAAAAAATGATTCCTACTCACAAGAAACGTTTTAAAGACAAAATCCTGACAAATGCCTTGAAATAAAGCATCTGGTAATTGTTGTATTAGCAGAATAATTGACTCCGGGCAGTTGAATTATTAGAAAAATATTGCACACCCTATGTGTAAAGGCCCTTAATATGCAGTTTTAAGCAAAATCGAAGACCGAACTGGTGTTGAAAATCAGGCAAAACTAAGTTTTGGGTTGGGTTGTTTTGAGATCGAAACAGCTTTCTGGAAAAGTTTGCTCGGTCTGGTAAACACCTTCAAACTACCATTGGTCCATGGCTATTAAATAAAATATATATGTCCTCTGAGGGCCTGTTTACACCTGGTATTAAGATGCGTTTTGGTCGATCGGATCACAAGTAGACGATAGAGAGACGTTCCTGTCTCTTTTGTCCACTTTTGTCTCCTTCTGTCCTGATTTCTTTGAGGGGAGTTTAAATCCCGTTTGGCTAGCGCATTCCTGTAATGTTTACGTGTTAGGTCAGTAGGCAGAGAATAGGCGGTCGTGTTTGTTCAACCGTATTTGACCATGTGAGCGTCTACACGAAAACATTTCGGTCAAAATGCATCTCGTGCGTTTTTGACTCCCTCTGGAAGTAGTCGAAAGTGGACAAGCTCAAAACATTTTTAACCCCGTTTTTTGCGTCATCCACTTGTGATCCAAAGCCCCAAATTGTTTGATTATACAGTCAAAAAGTGTTATATATATATATATATATATATTTAATGTAAGCATGCCAATGGTCTGCAGTCCACAGTGATCCATTTTTGCAGTCAAGTAGGGGGATAGTCAAAATATATACAGCATGTGAATGAAGGTCGTTTGAAAGTTGACCAAAGGATGACGTGAGGAGCACTTGTTCAGCTGTGTGTGTGTGTGTGTGTGTGTGCAAGTTATAAGAGTGAGAGAGTTTTTCAAATGTCCTCTCCTTATCCTTCCACGCTAAACGCACCAATAATATTTGCTCCAAGTGTTGACAAGCTTTATCTTTGTTCAAGGTTTACACTCAAAGAATTCAAATGAGCCTCTGTTTTGTTGCCAAGGAGTCGCCTAATCAAAGTCACCGAATTGTTGCTGTGACAAATTTAATTAATTTTCTTTTGTTCCCGTTGAGTGACACCATTCCTTTCTTTCCCTCCAGCAAGCTATCGGCAAATTATTCCACCACCTAATGTCCTTATTCATATCAGCACCGCTACCAAGGAAACTTTGTCATTGATATCACTCCTGTTATTCAGAAGAGGCCTGCTGGAGTAACACAAAAGTATTCTGGCATTCAGAAACCCTCCACTGAGACCAAGAGCAGGAGATCATGAAGGGCAGACCCTCTGAGGTAGAAATGGCCATTATATTTTTGGAATAACTGATATCTTCTCCAGTTCAGCCATTTAGACATACGATCTTTTTATATATATTGCCAAAGTTATGCAAGATTGCCCCATAATATAGCTGTTTTTTCTAAACACACATGACATTCAGTGTTGTTATTGTCAAGTAAAACTAAACTATTAAAAATAGTTTTCAGTATTTAAAATGAAGTTGATAGATAAAGTTAAATAAATATTTGAGAAATAATTGGGACAGTCATCTCATCTCTATGGCCCAATTTGGCTGAATTTGGCTTAAATTGAAATTAGAAATGTTGCCTTGGCATCCAACGTTAATAAGTTTGTTGAAGAACTAATTCCTAAAACTGAAATAAATTAAAGCTATAGAGTGCAACAGTTGGGTTCCAGAAGTAAAAACTGAAAATGTATTTTCTCCATAGGAACTTATAAACCTTTAAAGGGTTAGTTCGCCCATTTAAGACATGAAGTTGTATGCAATCCTTACCAGCACTATAGTGCATACACACTGACCCACTCTGTTGTCACCTCCCTGGTCAGAGTTCTGGCCGCTGGAAGTTTTTCAATAAAGTACTCCCGGTTATTTTCCGGGGCCACAAAACTGTGCGTTTTTACGTGAAAAAATGATTTGCGTTTCAAAGCTTGTTTAATTTACCACACAAAAAACACGCCGGTCAAAATTCATACCTCAGTTTTAATCGGCACTATTTTCTATCCATTTCTATCAATCCGCGCTGCTGTCAATGTCAACAGTGCGCACGTTCCGATCAGATGTTCCATAGTGTTTACACAATCGATTGACAACGACGTAAAAAGTATTAAATTAACAATGGTGCGAACTTGTAAATTCCCAGGCTGTGACCACAAGGATGTGCTGGGATCAAAATTCAGATTCCATCGTTTTCCTTTTTCGAATATAACTATGAGACAGCTTTGGCTGGTTGCCATCGGCTACTCTGCGGGAGCTAAAATATCCAGAATAAAGGATTTTCGTGTGTGTAGTGCTCACTTCAGCGAAGACGATCCCCAACCAAAGAGGAAAAGGAAAATTAAAGAGTTTTGCTGTACCAGTACCACCGGTAAGCTCTATTTACTGACTTTATGATCCCATGTCTAAACTGTACGGTAAACAAGCTGATGTTTAGACTCCATTATAAAACACGTGAAAAGATGTATAATATAAAAACAGTATATAGGGATATTGGTACAATTTGCTGAGAAAACTATTTGATTGAACACACACACAATTGAGGTTTTGTGTTGCAATCAATAACATTGTCGTTGTGCTAAAATTACTTTCATCATCTGATCCGTCTGACATTGTGCTAAAATTGGTTTCATCATCAGAAGTTTCGCAGTCAGACATGTTGTCAGCGAGTCGCGCTATCAACAGCTGATCTGAACGCGCGCACTGTTGACGTCGACAGCAGCGCGGATTGATAGAAATGGATAGAAAATAGTGCCGATTAAAACTGAGGTATGAATTTTGACCGGCGTGTTTTTTGTGTGGTAAATTAATCAAGCTTTGAAACGCAAATAATTTTTTCACGTAAAAACGCACAGTTTTGTGGCCCCGGAAAATAACCGGGAGTACTTTATTGAAAAACTTCCAGCGGCCAGAACTCTGACCAGGGAGGTGACAACAGAGTGGGTCAGTGTGTATGCACTATAGTGCTGGTAAGGATTGCATACAACTTCATGTCTTAAATGGGCGAACTAACCCTTTAAAGACAAACCTACCGTGAGCTACGAGGTTGTTAATCCATGGATTTTTTTTTATTACATAAATAAATAATAATAATCATGCTGAACAGTGGAATCGGTGAAACACTATATGACAGAAAATTCCACCAACCAGAGAGTGGAAAAAACCAACATAACAAAATGGCTTTTTAGCTCCTCCCACTTCCATGAAGCACTGCTAATGACATAAAAGAGTCTCCCCACATTCAAAATAATTATTATATTTTTATATACATATTTTGCAATAATCTTAAAATACATTGTTTTTATTTATATAATCATTTGAAAATAAGTCGTTTTATTTGTCTCCATAGTTTTTAATTTGATTATGCTGTTCTCTCGTAGCTGATTGACTTGATTCATGGCTTGTCTTTATCAAAGAATATTTTTTAAATCCCCATGAGAAAAAAATGAATGGAAAGTAATACTTCCGGAACAGTGTAGCTGATAAAGAAGGCAGGCACTGTTGCATTCTATAGAAACAAAAATACAAGAACTAATAAAAATGATAATAGCACATAACAAAATGACTTAAACTTGAACTGAAATTATAAATGTAAATTAGTTACAATGTTAATAAGTACTATAATAGTATAAATTATGCTAAATTAACACTGCTTCATTCGTGTTTAGCTGGTCGGCTCACTGGCAAACTTTCTTTGAGAACATAAAATTGTGATTGTTTCATACAGACATTAGATAAATGCTGCTCATAAAGTTCACTGAGATGATCCAGCTTCTTCAAATCCACCTTCCATTTTCTTTATCGATGGACAAAGGCGCGGCGTTCCAATGGCGATTGCGTGAGGGTTAACCACGTTCGTTTCTTTATGCTTTTGTGCTATATCACACTGAGAGGTACGAATTCTAGTCGGCGGATGAAAGGGGAGAAAAGTAAACAATATTTTCTCTAAACTGGTGTGAGGTAGAAGCCAGACCTGCAAAATAATGACCCCGCTGAAATCCTCAGAAATACAAAGCATTCCCTCCTCCCAGCCGCAGTGTGATAAATAACAGTGTCAGCTTCTCAAAATGGATGTTTGGAGTAAAAACATTGAGGAAATGTACTTCAGTACAGGCGGGTTCGGCTGAAATGGTTCACCCACACACACCATCCATCATTATAGCCCCGGATCACGGAGACACATGTTCTGCTTCGGCCTTTAGGTTCTCTTTTCATTAAGTCTTTCATAGGCATTAAGTGCTGTCCACTCGACTGTCCGCTTCAATCCTCTGCGCACTGATGTTCCCGTGAAGTGAAATTAAATCAAATCCTCATTCCCGGACTCTGATGATTTATGAGTGTAAAATGAGATGGACATAATCGAATCTCTATGCATAAGGCCGAGCCGCCGTGACTGAGATATAGCCTGAACCGTGATGACGTCGGGTCAGTTGAGTGGGATTTTGACCGACCTGCACTGCGTTTCATAAATACTTCACTGGCCCGTTATGATTTACCCAAACCGTAGCCGGTTCCAGCTGGATTCAGCATCCCTAAAGAGCATTTCTTTCATTGGGAATTTTGTATCTTTAAAAAGTTCAAATGCGTTTTTATGGGATGAATGGGTCTTCTTAGAATCTTAAAAAAAAAAAAAAGGCTCTAAAAGGGTTTTCACAGCACTGCCACACTCTTAAAAAATGCATGTTTTTATTGGCATTGATGGTTCCATAAAGATTTTAACATCCATGGAACCTTTGCCTTGCACAAAAGGTTCTTAATAGTGGAAAACGGTTCTTTAGATTATTAAATTGTTCTTCTCACTAAAACAAAAAAAAAGGGTTCCTTTAAGAACTGTTAATTGAAAGTTTATTTGGGGAACCAAAAATGGTTCCATGGATGTCAAAGGTTCGGTTTATTTTTAAGAGAATAAATTCACATTTGATTAAAGAAAAGACTTTGAGTGTGTTCTCAAAGTCTTAAGCCTCAAGAGGAGGCATTTTATTTTATAGTTTTAGTTGGAACAATTTCAGACTTAGAAATTACAACCCATTAGCGCAAGAACAAGCTCTCCTGTCCTGAAAAGACAATTAATCCTCACTTTCTATTGTATGCCTTTTGGTTATCAATCCATACCGCTTTGACCTATCCAGTCACTCCGAATCAGCAGCTGAAGGGACACGGAGATCGTTTTTGGACAGTGCCGCGACTCGGCCTCATTGTTGCTATGGTGAGTTTGTTCCGTCTGTTGTCACTTTTCATGTTTTTTAAAAGGTTCGAACTGACAAATTCTGTTAAAGGCATTTGTGAAGGGCTCTTCAGACCACACTGCACGCACAAAAAAATTGGACCGAATTGAAAATTGAATATGTCACTCACCTGGCCAAGGCAGCTCCTCTGTTTGTCTGACAGGTAAAGTGACCTTTGCTGCAGTCGTGGAATGATCCAGGTAGCTAGAAGCCTTCGGGAGATCTCTCCAGCATACTTATCTGCTATATTACTTTCTGGGCACCTCCAGGGACGGTCTCCGCTCTGAGAGCTGTCTGGTGAAAGAGGCTTTGAGCTCTATCAGACGTCCGTGTGTGTGGCCCCACAATGGTCGCCCTGCTTCGTCACCCCATAAGGGAGATTCTATGAATACTCTGTAACTGTAGATTTTTGCATGAAAATAAATTCACATTTGGTGGAAGAAAAAATGCATGGAAATAAGGACATCAAATAATGGTTTTCTGAAAAGACTAACAGATTTATCACATTTAGCTCTAACAACCATGAACACATGCTGTCCTTTTCATATTTAGCACAAACAAACAAGCATTATCATTAAAAAAAGAAGAAGTGATGAGTAAGAATGGGGAGTTATTTTCAGAACCACATTTGGCAGTTCATTTACAACATTTGGTTCACCATACTGGGGAATATTAATTTAGAAGTGTTTATTTATTTATTTATCAGCAGCTTTTGGTCCTAACATAAAAAAAATTAAAATATATAAATGCATAACTTATAATACATAAAAATATAACTGCATTGTCACACACACACACACACACACACACACACACACACACACACACACACACACACACTATCTATCTATATATATATATATATATACAGTATATATACTGTATATATTACGGTGGCTGAGAGAGCTCAACGCGCTGCAACTGAAGAAAACTCATGCAAATAGAAAAAAACACATGCAAATAAAATAAAACGCATGCAAATAGAAAAAAAAAAACGCGTGCAAATAAAAAAAACCACCCGCAAATTAAGAAAACATCTTCATCAGTTTCATAACACACGTGTGCTCCAAATACTCACAACACCACCAAATACATAAACGCGCTGCAAATAACACAGAGCACAACGGAAATGTTTCCAGGGGAACCAAATAAGTGAAGAACCCGGCTGGGACGTGCCGGCATAGATATCCATAAATCTATGCGTACTGGTGCTTACAGCTTAAAATTATACTTTTTTTATTTGTTTATTTATTTATTTGTTTGTGCAAAACATACAGAGATTACATTTTTTTATGACATACAACTTGTATACAATGTACAAAATGTAACAATATGTTCAATGTCATCAGAATACAAATGAGAAAAGAACAATGAGCTGGAAACTAAAATAAATAAATAAAGAAGAAAAACATGAAGGTAAGATATTTATCTATACATCAGTTACACTGTACAAATTGTTTCATGTTATTACATTTTCATAAAGAAAAGTTTCATAAGAAATGTTAGGTAATGTAGGGTCCAAAATTTTAAAGTTGAGACACAGATATATAACGCATATTTTAAAAGCTTTTTTTGTAAAATAAAAATAAAAATGTATTTGCATCCGTTATGTTAACAGCATTATATTTCTGTGGTAAGACCAGCTGATGGACGCCGTGCTGCGTTGTCATGGGAACATCCCAGGTGAAAATAATGAGGAAATTACGTTGTCTTTAGTTGCTCCCTTCATCAAGTGCGTTCCACACGGCTGCCTAACAGCACACTAGAGCCTTGCTCACTCCAAAAGGGCTCTGCAATCTCCCCTTCGAAGGGAGTATGGCATAGGGAAGCTCACAAGCAATAAGCACGTGTCAGCCGGGTTCGTCACTTATTTGGTTCCCCTGGTAACATTTCCTTTGTGGTCTGCGTTATTTGCAGCGTGTTTTCTGTATTTGGTTGTTTTGTGAACTTTTGCAGCGCGTTTCCTTATTTGGAGCACACGTGTGTTGTGAAACTGATGAAGATGTTTTTTTTTATTTGCAGGGTTTGCACGCGTGTTTTTCTATTTGCATGTGTTTTTTTTTTTATTTGCATGCGTTTTTTTTTCTATTTGCACGCGTTTTTCTCTATTTGCATGTGTTTGCTTCAGTTGCAGCGCGTTGAGCTGTCTCGGCCACCGTAATATATATACACACCAATGTTCCCTCTAAGCTGCGCGCGTGCGCGGCCGCGCAGAAAAGAATAAAATGCCACGCAGATGACTGACGCGAAATGTGTGGGAAAATCCATTTGATTGTAGTTTAAGTGAGAAATAATTGCAGTGCTCTGGTCAACCGCTATAGAGTGAAAACTGGTGAATGCAGTTTACAGGTTTCATAGAAAGATGATGTGAGCGCGTGTGATTGGCAGTTAGTCGTGTGTGCGGACCAAATAGCTCAATACGAGAGGCAACGAGAAACTCATATGGTGCGTTCACGTGCTATGGTAATTATGGTAAATACCAAAAGCCGACATGGAAAATGCACATGAACACCCCCTCATGTGGTATTTTCCACTGGGCAACTCGTAGAATATTTTGATGCACGAGTTGCCGAGATGAGATTACCTTTGACCTTTTCAAAATGGCGGAGAGCAACGCAAGAGTTGTGAATGGTAAAAATATGTACTATTCATGATCTAGAAAATATACAGCATATATTATTTACGTTTGAGTTTTGATAAATCATTTTCTTGCTGTAGCAGATGACTTAAGCAATCTAAAATAGTTTTAGCTAAATAACAGGTCTGGATCTCCATCTTTTTACCACATTACGACAACAAAAGCACTTGAACGCAAAACACTGGTAAATACCAGTTCACAAGTGGAAAATATCATATTTTCCATAGCACGTGAACGCACCAATAGACGTGCAATAAAATCACATCATCATGTTTTAAAGAAGAGTGGTTTGATTAAAGTGGTGGAAATAACGGTTGATGAACACAGAACAGTAACACACCCACCCGCGTGCAAACTCAAAATACATTAGTTTAAATAGATGTTTTTGTGTGTGGGGGAGTTTCAGGGATGGTTAGATTATAAAAGAGTTCACATTCACTTTTCTTGAAAATATTTAGCTTCTATTTAAATGCTTCAGTTTGTTTTCATATTATAATAATATAATATGTAAACAAATTGAAGCATTTAAACTGATATATTATATCACTTCAAATACTTTTTTTTTTACGTTTTTTTATATTATATTATATTAGGCCTATATTTTATTATATTATAATCCTAAATAAAGAATCTCACAAGGGTATTGTTAAGGGCTCCTTGCCATTAAAAGGTTTGAAACCCCCTGCTAAAGAAAATATTGGAAATTCATAAGCAATAAACAATCATTTAACTTTGATGATTTAATGCTTCCTGTACACAATTACTTCACTGTACAAAAACACTTTATGGTTTTCCCAAAACATCTCAGTGTAACAGCTTAATTTTCTTCCATACTATATTCTATTATTGTAAAGAATTGAACTGTCCTGCAGAAGATTTTGTAAATAATTTTTCATAGGATTTCTTGCTAAAGACTGTACAGTTAACAGCACTGTAAAAAAAAAAAAAAAATCAGGTAACCTAAAATGTGCTTCATTTAGTGACTTCTTAATTTGTTAAGAAGCTTGTTTTTCGAAAATATGATTTAATACCAATAAGTTACATCAAGGGTCAAATAACATAGAAATGGCACATTCAAGTTAAAAGTTACAACTGAATGTTGAACCCATTGTGTTTCTACGTATGCTGTACAGGTCAGGTATAAAGAATATTTTTGCTCAGGTGGCGAAAAATGTCCGCCCAATAGAAAAAAGTTTTGCTCAGCAAGAAAAAAAATTAGAGGGAACAAACACACTGCAACTACAATACATAATATTGTGAAAAGATTCATGGAAGAATCTGCAGAGATGCCGTCGAGTTCTCTGGGCCTGCGCTCATCTCAGATGACCCAAAACACAGTGGAAATCTGTGCTGCAGTGAGATGAGTCCACGTTTCAGCTTGTTTTGGGGAAAGACAGACATTTGAGTTCTCAGTCCCAAAGACTTTCTCAATCCAGACTTTCATCAGTGACAGGTACAAAAGCAAACATCTGTCTATGAGGGTGCATCAGTGCAAATGGTATGGTATGGGTGACTTTTGTGTGAAGGTATAGGTACCATTGACATGGATGTGTATATTGTGATTGTACAGAAACATATACTGCCATCAAGATGATATCTTTCCTGCAAGCAAGCAAGACAATGCCAGCCCTCATTCTGCACATGCTAAGACACTCTTCACCGTAGAAGGGATGTGCTTGACTGCCTTCCTGCCGTCCAGATCTGTCTCTTAATTAAAATCTATGGCCCATCATGAAGAGGAGAATCAAAATACGATGACCACAGACTGTTGAGCAGCTGTCTTGTATCAGGCGAGATTGGGCAAAAATTCCACTTACAAAAAAACATTTAACAAAATTATAATTGAAATGAAACGTGATGTGACAGTGTGTTGCAGCCATCAAAATCTTTTTTATTATTATTATTTACAAAATATAAAACGTTAACGTGGTAAATGAAAACGATGGAAATCTTTCCTTTGTACTTTTGTCAGTTAAATAAAGGTTAAAGAGAATTAACAAATCACAGATTCTTGATTGTATTGCATCTTACAAAATGTCCCAAATTGTATGGATTTGGGGTTGTGTACACCCACACACCCACCTATTACAGAATCGCCACGGACCTGTGGTAGTACAAAGGTGTTTACCAGCCATAGCGAACTCTTCCAGCTGTATGGAACTCCCAAACAAAGTTTTTGTCCTGTTTTTGTTTGAAATTACGTCACATCATTCTTTGATTTCACTTAAAGTATATCTGGCCTTTATATAGACTCCTTATATCACCTGGTTATTTGGTGTCCTTTTGAAGTCTCCAAGTGTCCTTTTTTGGAAAGACACCTAAATTTACCTCGAAAAAAGCTTGCAGAAAATACAGTTTTGTAAGAATCACTCTTCAATCTGATGGTTTACTTTGCTGGATATACAGAAAAATGAACGTGTTAAAGGAATAGTTCACATAAAAATGAAAATTCTGTCACAATTTACTCACCCTCAAGTTGTTTCAAACCTGTATGAGTTTCTTTCTTCTGCTGAACACAAAAGAAGATATTTTAAAGAATGTCGGCAACCAAACAGTTGATGGACCCCATTGACTTCCATGGGAAAAAATACATACTATGGAAGTCAATGACTACCGTCAATTGTTCGGTTACCAACATTCATCTTCTTTTGTGTTCAGCAGAAGAAAGAAACTCATACAGGTTTGAAACAACTTGAGGGTGAGTGAATGAATTCATTTAAAATTAAAATTTAAATTTTGAAGTGAACTATTCCTTTGAACAAGATAAAGGGTTAATTTTACAATAAGTGAAAAAGGGTGTGATCAATACTGTGTTACTAACAGATTAAAACAAATAAAAAATATAAATGCATAATTTTTTATTGTTTATTATATGTTCAACATATATAATATGTGTGTTTTTAATTTAAATTATATGCATAATCACTGATAATACATCGTTTTTTTGTTTGTTTTTGGTGTGTGTGTGTGTGTGTGTGTGTGTGTGTGTGTGTGTGTGTGTGTGTGTGTGTGTGTGTGTGTGTGTGTGTGTGTGTGTGTTTTTTTTGTGCAAATATGTGCCTTGGGGGATCATGACTATGACCTCTGTTTACACATGGGGCTTCCATAGGGTCTTCACTGGGGTCTGCAGGGGGATATTCAGCCCCAGCTGCTGATGTCACGATTGGGTCCACGGGGCAAGTTGGCCCAGGAGCCAGAACAGGCAACCAGGAGAAAGGACGAGAGCAGATGTGTGAAGCCCTGTGACCAATGTGTCACACTGGGTGACTGTGACACGACCTTGCTCCTGGGCCAGACACCAGTCGACTCTGCAATACGCAAATATGAGGGAGACAGAGTGTGTGTGTGTGTGTGTGTGTGTGTTGCTCAATTACAGTTCATGCAGTGCATGATAACAGTGGAAACCAGCTAGCAGTTGTTAATTATGTGACTCGTTAATGCCTGTTTGTAATGGCATCATCATAAAGACCATTTCGCCAACGCTTTCCCCCTCCTCGCACACAATACATTCCTCACCTGTACCTTCTTCTCACTTTGATCATAATCAAATGTGTCAGATAGTTCATAAACGTCTTGTTTCCGATATACTGGCAGTAATGATCATTGCAGAAATAGATCTTTTGAGTCATTTTTTTTTCAGTCTCACCCCGTTTCCGCGGTAATTAATGTCAGCTAGCTTGAGCGAGCACGCCCTGGTGTTCATCAAATGAGTTTTATGTGGCAGTGATTCATTTAAAGGTCGTCACTAAATTAGCATTAGTCTATCCAAGTCATTACTAAGAATAGCTCACAGCAAACTTGCTTTTCTTTGTTTTGTTTGTTTGTTCATGAAAGTCTGTGATGGATGAAGGTTCTAATCACAGGAGGAGATGATAAAGTACTCAACCTTTCCGCTAGTGCTGTTTTTATATTGCGAAGCAAAAACAACAAATGTATCATTTGATGTGTGAAACGAGACTGTAGATAGTGTATGGGTGGGGTGGTTAAAGATCTAAGCTGGTAATACAAAGGTTAAAAGTTCCAACCCCAGAGGAAATGGTTAATTAGCGAGATACTTAAAATTGTGGCATGAAATGGCATTTGCAACCTATTTTACTTCCTTAATGAAATTCCACTAAAACAGGACAGTTAATGAGAAAATGTGGGGTGTGACTAAAAACGGGGTGTTTTATACCAGAACGGACCTGTGAGTTTTCAGTGAATTGTGGTGCACTGAGGTTGTATGGAGGTTAAAGGTCAAGTTCACCCTTGCCATAACTTTTATTAAGGATCATGCTCATCTAGAAACAATTGTTTTTTACCTCAACTGTTGCCGCAGTGGTTACCACGCTATAACCACAGAGTTTCACAGACTTTGCACTCACGTGCAGACTATTAACATTAACCGTCATTACAATTCTCCATTAATTATTGGGAAGATTTTAGAAAGGCTGCATTACTTGTTGGTTTTCATTGGCTTTTTTAAATCGGAAAGTCATTTTAGAGGTGGAGCAAGTTATTACATTTTGATGAAAGATTACGAAGACTAATATTTTTCTTCTTTGAAACAACGTTAACCGATGAATAATGCATAACAAATCCAGGAATGTGCATTACGAAAGTAAATATGGTCCATTTTGATTCACATTGACTATAATTCAAGGTTTCTCTTGGGGGATTGTATTAAAAATGTACTGTAAGTCACTTAAGATAAGAAAATGTCTGCGAATTGAAGAATAATGTAATGTACCATTTCAAATATAAACCCTCCACATGAGGCGTATCCTCTTTTCGGAATACCAAATCTGCTGTAGTACCAGTTTATGCACATTTTTTAAGAGATTCAACTACTTAAATTGCTTTTGAGTTTTTGTTTGAGCATAGGATGTTGAATGACAGGTAATCAGAGAAGTGAAAATGGCTGTGCCATATTCCAAGCCTACACAAAATTACAATTGTAATTTTCACCCAGACACAGATAAACCTTCTCCACAAATAAATGAAGTGCCCCAAGAATGCTCTCTCCCATTTTTAGTGTCCTCACCGAACTGTGTTGTGACCCTGGCTCATTCTGTCAATCCCACTATCCCCTCTGGCTCCCTCATTAGTGTCCACCCTCTGCCCCCCTCCACCAGACTGTCGGCAGGAAAGATGGACTGCTTTATGAGAGGGGGTTGATGTGCCCCCAACTACCCTAATTGAACCAGGAAGATGTATCTGTTGTGTTTTCACCATGGCAGACCTGAAAAGTCAAACAATCAACCTGCCTCCTCAAGGGAGGAAAGATGGAAGGCGAGAATGAAAAAAGCAAATTTGAGTCGTGTCCCTCTCAGTGCTTGGAGGACGTCTGTGGGACACGGGAAATCAGCTCATCCCTGCTCTTCTGATGAATAAGTATGTCAGGTAAAAATGGATGTTTCAAGTTAAAGTGGACAGAAAATACAGTTTAGAATAGCGGATCAGAGGAAAGAGCCCGTAAAGTGGACGATCGATCATAGTGTCTGAGCAGAGGTGGTGCTGGGGTCTGTGAAATACGCCGTTCACTGACTCCCCATATTTGCGGTAAAAGCCCGTATGAAAGTGCTCCAAATTATCCACATCCGGACAAAATACAATCATCTTTTTCTGACTTCTTGAACCTATTTATCAACAAGACATGAATGAAAATGCATCCATTTTGGGTGAGATGTGCATTTTCTAAAGAAAAGCAAATGTTTGGACACTCAGTAGATAATATTTACTGTACAGTATATCATATATACTATATGTGTCCTATATCCTAAAAGAATGTTTGAGCTCAATTACACTTTAAACAGAGTTTACATAATGTGCAATATAACTGACTGTAATTTGTGATGAAAGCCTAAACAATTGTACAGGGGTTCCTGGTAGAACTGCAGGGGGTTTGTGAGTTGATGAAAAGCTAATAATTAATTAAATAATGCAAATGTCAAATTTAAATAGATATTTAAAATGAAACATACTAAAAAAAGCTGACATTTGTTTACTTGCATGTCTTGTGACAATTAACCAGCCATCAGAGAACTGTGGACTTAAACATGTTGGCAAATAATTGAAATAATTACTACAATATTAACATCTAAGTGAGTACTACTAAGCAAATATTTTAGGTCAAAGGTTTTCAGTTAGGGAATAGGGAATATTTATGCATAAAATTACAAAAAGCATCATAAAAGTGCAATAAAATAGTTAATATGAGTTTGGAGAGTAAATGAAGAGAGTAAATTATAACAAGTATTTATATCAAAGTCAGTTTTGATTTATGTTTGTCTAAATATTTTCCTCAAGATTTTGGGTTTAATATAGCTTTAATGTGCATAGTGTATCCAAATAGGAACTGTTGTAGTGCACTCTTATTATTTAGTGTTTTCAGAGAAAGTGTGTACCGTATGTGTGTTTTCTGAAGTGTGTTATCTAAAGGCAACCGGACTTGTTTTGTGTCCTCTGGAGAATCCATCTAGGTGTTTCACACTCCAGCCCAGCAGGTGGCAAAAAGTAGGTTTGAATACCAGATGAAAAAGTAGTAGTAGTAACGTTTTTTTTTATTTTTTTTTTTATAACTTACTAAATAACGTCATATTTTACTCCACATAGTATAAAATAAATCAGGTCTTGCATCTTCTTTTGGTAACAGCCAGTGAGGTGAGTTTTCTGATTGATTTCTCTGCACTTGTTTTATCTTTTAGTAGCCTAAATATGATTTTGCTATAAACTGTTCAGGAAAGTTAATTCCATCCATGGGTTTCCTTGAGAATTGTCATATGTATTTTAAGAAATGATGATGTAAATATGTTAAAATAAGCTTTGTGGTTAATATAGATGTGCTACATTTTTGTTCTACATCATAATTTACACTGTCACACTTCAAACATCTTCATTTAGCAACTTGTTAGGAACTTGAATATATTAAACACAATGAAAGAATGCTTTTAATCTTAACATTATAGTGAGAATTTAAAATTTTGGGATGAACTATTTCTTTATGTACACTAGATAATTCAGAGAAAGCTACAATTTAGAAATGTCATACTTAGCCAACTTGTTTTCCACCAATTTAATGCATCCTACCTCCCAAATGTCTGCACTTGTGTGTTTTTGTGGTCTTATGGCTGTTATGTGATGTTTGCACGTGTCTGTGAAGTCTATTTGGCCACAAGGTGTCCTATTTATCATTGTAGGTTTCATAAGGGCCTCTTATGTCTGATATGCACTTTGGATGTGGCCTTTTGATGGTCATGCACTGATTTGGACACAGCAGATGGCTAGGCTACCCGACTGGACAGTTTATGAAGCATTACATCACCGAAATGGGGACTCGAAGGAGGCCCCCTGGACTTAGGTAGGCATTTGGGACAGAGACCATATTTGCATTGGCCAGACATGACATCATAACGACTGGTACGTTACCATTGGCCTCCACGGCCTTAAATGAAGGGATTTACTGCTTGCCTCTGAACACAACAGACATTTACTGTGTCTTAAGCCATAGTGATCCTTTTCTTTCCAGGTCCAGGTTCAGCTCCTGTCTCTCACCCCTTGTCCTTGCTTTTCTACAGGGCTGTAAAATCCAAAAGAGGCATTTATTGTGTCCCATTCACAGTGAGGAAAATTACATTTACATTAAGTCATTTAGCAGACGCTTTTGTCCAAAGCGACTTACAAATGAGGACTAAAGCAAGCAAGTCATTGGAAGAGGCAAAAACAACGCAAGAAGTGCTCAAAATACAAAGTTCAGGCATTGCTCAGAGTAGCATAAGACAGACAAGGGAGGATTAAAGGATAAGGAAAGTTTTTTTTAGTTTTTTTTTAGGTTAAGTGCTCACGGAAGAGATGAGTTTTCTGTTGTCTTTTGAATGTTGTCAGGGATTCTGCATTCCGGATGAGGGTGGGGAGATCATTCCACCAGCATGGAACCGTGAATGAGAATGTTCTGGAGAGTGATTTTGTGGCTCTCTGTGATGGTACCACGAGCCGTCGCTCATTGACTGATCATAGGCTTCTGGTAGGGATGTAGACTCGTAGGAGCGAGTGAAAGTAGGAGGGAGCTGAGCCTGTGGTAGATCTGTAAACAAGCGTCAATGCCTTGAACTTGATGCGAGCCGCGAGTGGTAGCCAGTGCAGAGAGATGAACAGAGGAGTGACGTGGGCCCTTTTGGGCTTGTTGAAGACAAGACGGGCTGCAGCATTCTGGATAATTTGTAGAGGTTTAGTTGCACATGATGGAAGTCCAGCCAGAAGAGCATTGCAGTAATCAAGCCTAGAAATAACCAGGGCCTGGATGAGAAGTTGTGTTGCATGCTCAGTTAGGAAAGGCCTGATCTTCCTGATGTTGCGCAGTGCAAATCTGCATGATTGAGCTGTCTTTGTAATTTAGTATGTGAAGGTCAGCTGGTCATCAAATATTACTCCAAGATTTCTGCCCGACCTTGAAGGTGTGATTGATGATGAATGTAGCTGGATAGTGAAGTCGTGCTGTAGAGACGGATTGGCAGGGAGGACGAGAAGCTCAGTCTTTGCCAGGTTGAGCTGCAAGTGATGTTCCTTCATCCATGTGAGATGTCCGCCAGACAGCTTGAGATACGTGCACTACTGTGGGATCATCTGGTTGAAATGAGAAGTAGAGCTGTGTGTCATCAGCATAGCAATGGTAAGAGAAACCATGTGCCTGTATGATGAGTCCCAGTGATGTTGTGTAAATGGAGAAGAGGAGGGGTCCAAGAACTGAACCTTGAGGAACCCCTGTGGTCAGTTGATGTGCTTTGGATACCTCGCCTCTCCATGCGACCCTGAAGGACCTACCTGTGAGATAGGACTCAAACCAGTGGAGGGAAGTTCCAGTGATGCCCAATGATGAGAGGGTGGACAGAAGGATCTGATGATTCACAGTGTCGAAGGCAGCAGACAGATTCAGGAGAATGAGAATGATTTGGAAGCAGCTTTTGCGATCCGCAGGGCTTCTGTGACCGACAGTAATGTGGTCTCGGTTGAATGCCTTTTCTTTTGTGACAGCACAAACGCATTACTGTGAGGAATCATCCTTGAACTTTGTACACATAATATATGCTTGTGTGTGTCTGTCATTGAAGACAGTATGTGTTGAATGTTTACACACACATTTTCCACAAGAATGACTCTTAAAATTTTGCACATGCTCAAATCTTCACATATGTTCATTACTGAATGTCACTGCAATATTGCCGTAGATGATTGACAAATTGCGTTCACCTCGCCCATCATTGATGGATGAAATTAAGTAATTACATACATCTTAAATGGAGCTGAGCCTCTTGGGATATTTGCAGGGAGGAGGAGAAGAGAGTACTATTCCCAAGCTTTTTTGTCTTTTTTTAATCCATTACAAATCCATTGCACTGTCAACTTGATTTATGTGGCGCCAGGCCTGTGTCTCTTTCAATGTCACGCACATAAAAAATAAAGACGACGTCCTTATCATATACGATGATATCTGCTCTTCCATTCAGCTTCCTTAAAGTTTGAACAGGGAAGAAAAACTCGCCTTTAGTTCCAGCGCCGGATACACGCACACACGGGTAGTTTGGGTGACTTCTTACTGTAATAAAACTTCAAAGCTTTTAGGGTCACAGGGTCCAAAAATAACGCTTGCAAAGAGCCAGCTGCAGGTAAAAAATGGCTTTGGTGAGTAAATAAAACGTTGTTGCTGGAGTTACAGCATAATTCGGGGTCTAAATCAAGGAGGTCTTTAATACCTGGAGAATTCGAAATCTTAGCATTTCTTTCATCTCAATGGTAGGCTTTGGCTGGCATTCATTTTGAATGATTTGTGGTTTTATATGTTTGCTGCAGTGTAAAAGCAACTTTTGAATGGCTTTCAATGGAGAAATAGGCTTTTTGTTGGAGCCAGATGTTGTGACCAAAGCTGACCCTAACCCTTAGTTTCAGTTTTTCTTGCTTGATTTAAATTAACTGAATC
Source organism: Rhinichthys klamathensis goyatoka (assembly GCF_029890125.1). Taxonomy (NCBI): domain Eukaryota; kingdom Metazoa; phylum Chordata; class Actinopteri; order Cypriniformes; family Leuciscidae; genus Rhinichthys; species Rhinichthys klamathensis. The sequence goes on from NW_026606601.1 coordinate 2,517,580, forward strand.
AGTGACTGTCAATATATATATATATATATATATATATACTAGGGATGGTAAGATTCACCGATTCGCATCGGTGTATCGGCATAAAAGCTAACGATGCGATGCATCGATTTAAATAAGTGTGCATCGGATACAAGTTGGTATTTGTATCGCGATGCATCGTTTCTAACATCTGCATCGGTAAAAAAAACGATTTATTTATATATAATTATTAGTAGATGCGCTATACTTTTACTATTTAGAAAGTGACGAATCATTTGTGACCAATATTTTATTATGTAACTGCTGCGTTCACACCGAACGCAAATTGAGTGTCTGTAGCGAGTGATTTCCATGTTGAGTCAATGTAAAGACGCATTGACGCGGGTCTGGAGGTTCTGCGGCGCGAGATGTGTTTAGCACGGTGCGATGGACACTATTTCGCCTCATTCGCGCGTCCAGGTCGACTAGATTGATTTCTCCTTTCTGAACTGTTGCTCAATCGCGTTCTCTCATCAAGACCATCACCACTGCTGCAGCTGCTACATGAATATGACGTATCACAACACTACGGAGTGTGAGGCGTGTCCTGAGAGTCAGCTTTAAACCTTAAAGTAGGACATTTGAGTTAATCTGGTTTACAGCAGCCTGTGACTGCCAATAATAGTTTTTCATTTTTTTTTATTTTTTTTTTACATTTGAATACAGTTATGAAAGACCTGTTTGTGAAAGGTTTTTTTTATTTTTGTAATTGTTTATGTTAAAACATCACCTGCTTTTGGTTTTGTGAAAAAAGATGAAAGAACCATGCGTTAAAAGTCAGATGGCACTTAAGCTACTTTATGATTTGTTGTATGTCTGAATAAAAGAAATAAAAGTTAACTATCTATACCATATTGAATTGCATTATATTTTTCTCCATTGCATCATATTACATTGAATCGCATCGCGTTGAATCGAATCGAAATCGGATCGCACCGCATCGTAATAGTAGTGAATCGTATTGCATCGCATCGGTAGCTGCTTATATGTATCTTTAATGTATCGTATCGTTGGCTATGCATCGAGATGCGTATCGCATCGGCCTCAGCTATGAGATGCACATCCCTAATATATACAGTACACCCCTCACATTTCAGCAAACATTTTAGTATACCTTCTCAAGGGACAATACTATAGAAATTAAACTTGGATAGATTTTAAAGTAGTCAATGTGCTGCTTGTATAGTAGTATATATTTACTGTCCTCTGAAAATAACTCAACATACAGATATTATTGTCAAAATAGCTGGCAACAAAAGTGAGTACACCCTAAGTGAACATGTCATAACTGTGTCCAAAGTGTCAATATTTTGTGTGAGCACCATTGTTATCTAGCACTGCCTTAATCGTCCTGGCCATGTAATTCACCAGAGCTGCACAGGTTGTTGCTGGGATCCTCTTCCACTCCTCCATAATGACATCACGGAGTTGCTGAATCTTAGACACGTGGAGCTTCTCCACCTTCCGCTTGAGGATGCCCCACAGGTTCTCAATAGGGTTCAGGTCTGGAGACATACTTGGCCACCCATCACCTTCACCTTCAGCTTCCTCATCAAGGCATTTGTCATCTTGGCGGTGTGTTTGGGGTCGTTATCATGCCGTTCGGCCCAGTTTCTGAAGGGAGGGCATCCTGTTCTGCTTCAGAATGTCGCAGTACATGTTGGAATCCATGTTTCCCTCAATGAAGCTCAGCTCTCCAGTACCAGCAGCACTCATGCAGTCCCAGACCATGATGCTACCACCACCATGCTTGACTGTAGGCAAGACACAATTTTCTTGGTACTTCTTACCAGGGAGTCGCCAGACATGCTGGACACCATCTGAGCCAAAGAAGTTTATCTTAGTCTCATCAGACCACAGGACATGGTTCCAGTAATTCATGCTCTTGGACACGTTGCTTTCAGCAAGCTGTTTGCGGGCTTTCTTGTAAGCCAGCTTCAGAAGAGGCTTCCTTGTTGAACTGACTTGTTGCAGTGTGAGGCGTATGGTCTGAGCAGTGACAAGCTGACCTTCCGCTTCTGCAATCTGTAAAGCACTCATGCGTCTGTTTCTTTAAGCCAGCTTCTGCACCTGACACACAGCACGATGACTCATCTTCTTTGATTGACCCTTGTGAGGCCTTTTCCAAGTGGAACCCATCTTGTAAAACCTCTGTATGACCCTGGCCTTTACTGTAGAATTGTACCTAAAGTACAAATTTTAACTGCTCTAATACAAGATACACAAATTTGTATGGTCCTGTCAAGCAGACAAAAACATGAAAATGATGAATAGGACAAGTGGCTTTGCATGGTTAAACGATGTACAGCTATTATCACTTATGGTTTTGACAATAATGTCTGTATGTTGAGTTATTTTCAGGGGACAGTAAATATATACTGCTATACAAGCAGCACATTGACTACTCTAAAATATATTCAAGTTTCATTTCTATAGTATTGTCCCTTGAGAAGATATACTAAAATGTTTGGTGAAATGTGAGGGGTGTACTCACTTTCGTGAGATACTGTGTATGTATATGTATAGATATATATATATATATATATATATATACACACACTCACCTAAAGGATTATTAGGAACACCATACTAATACTGTGTTTGACCCCCTTTCGCCCTCAGAACTGCCTTAATTCTACGTGGCGTTGATTCAGCAAGGTGCTGAAAGCATTCTTTAGAAATGTTGGCCCATATTGATTGGATAGCATCTTGCAGTTGATGGAGATTTGTGGGATGCACATCCAGGGCACGAAGCTCCCGTTCCACCACATCCCAAAGATGCTCTATTGGGTTGAGATCTGGTGACTGTGGGGGCCATTTTAGTACAGTGAACTCATTGTCATGTTCAAGAAACCAATTTGAAATGATTCGAGCTTTGTGACATGGTGCATTATCCTGCTGAAAGTAGCCATCAGAGGATGGGTACATGGTGGCCATAAAGGGATGGACATGGTCAGAAACAATGCTCAGGTAGGTCGTGGCATTTAAACGATGCCCAATTGGCACTAAGGGGCCCAAAGTGTGCCAAGAAAACATCCCCCACACCATTACACCACCACCACCAGCCTGCACAGTGGTAACAAGGCATGATGGATCCATGTTCTCATTCTGTTTACGCCAAATTCTGACTCTACCATCTGAATGTCTCAACAGAAATCGAGACTCATCAGACCAGGCAACATTTTTCCAGTCTTCAACTGTCCAATTTTGGTGAGCTCTTGCAAATTGTAGCCTCTTTTTCCTATTTGTAGTGGAGATGAGTGGTACCCGGTGGGGTCTTCTGCTGTTGTAGCCCATCCGCCTCAAGGTTGTGCGTGTTGTGGCTTCACAAATGCTTTGCTGCATACCTCGGTTGTAACGACTGGTTATTTCAGTCAAAGTTGCTCTTCTATCAGCTTGAATCAGTCGGCCCATTCTCCTCTGACCTCTAGCATCAACAAGGCATTTTCGCCCACAGGACTGCCGCATACTGGATGTTTTTCCCTTTTCACACCATTCTTTGTAAACCCTAGAAATGGTTGTGCGTTAAAATCCCAGCAACTGAGCAGATTGTGAAATACTCAGACTGGCTCGTCTGGCACCAACAACCATGCCACCCTCAAAATTGCTTAAATCACCTTTCTTTCCCATTCTGACATTCAGTTTGGAGTTCAGGATATTGTCTTGACCAGGACCACACCCCTAAATGCATTGAAGCAACTGCCATGTGATTTGTTGATTAGATAATTGCATTAATGAGAAATTGAACAGGTGTTCCTAATAATCCTTTAGGTGAGTGTATATAGTGGTGGCCACATTTTTATAACACTTGGCATATTTAAGAGGTTTTAGTTGTTATTTTCCAAGAGGACAATGACACTAAACATTATTCTATCTATTGCCGGAACTACCTGCGATGGAAGGAATCTGCTGGAACATTGAAAATGATGGACTGGCCCCATCAAAGTCCAGACCTCAACCCCATCGAGCAAATTTAGGGTGAGTTAGAAAATAAACTGGACAGATTTATTGTACATTCAAAGGAAAGCCTTTGGCTTCAATTGCAAAAGGCATGGGAAAACATTAGTGTTGAAGTTCTCAGGAAATATATTGACACTGTGCCAGAGAGATGCTGCTGTAATTTCTGCAAAAGGACATACCAAATATTAAAGTTAAAAGTGGATAAAAACAGTGCAACTCACTTCATCTGATATTTGTTGTACTCAGAGAAACCATATGCATGTTTCATGAACATTATGAAATGAAATCATGTTTTGGAGGCAACATTTTTTTTAACATTTTCCAATCTCTCAGGTGTTCTAATAAGTTTGGCTACCACTGTGTATATATATATACAGTATATACACTCACCGGCCACTTTATTAGGTACACCTATCCAACTGCTCGTTAACACTTAATTTCTAAGCAGCCAATCACATGGCGGCAACTCAGTGCATTTAGGCATGTAGACATGGTCAAGACAATCTCCTGCAGTTCAAACCGAGCATCAGTATGGGGAAGAAAGTTGATTTGAGTGACTTTGAACGTGGCATGATTGTTGGTGCCAGAAGGGCTGGTCTGAGTATTTCAGAAACTGCTAATCTACTGGGATTTTCACGCACAACCATCTCTAGGGTTTACAGAGAATGGTCCGAAAAAGAAAAAAACATCCAGTGAGCGGCAGTTCTGTGGGCGGAAATGCCTTGTTGATGCCAGAGGTCAGAGGAGAATGGCCAGACTGGTTCGAGCTGATAGAAGGGCAACAGTGACTGAAATAACCACTCGTTACAACCGAGGTATGCAGCAAAGCATTTGTGAAGCCACAACACGCACAACCTTGAGGCGGATGGGCTACAACAGCAGAAGACTCCACCGGGTACCACTCATCTCCACTACAAATAGGAAAAAGAGGCTACAATTTGCAAGAGCTCACCAAAATTGAACAGTTGAAGACTGGAAAAATGTTGCCTGGTCTGATGAGTCTCGATTTCTGTTGAGACATTCAGATGTTAGAGTCAGAATTTGGCGTAAACAGAATGAGAACATGGAACCATCATGCCTTGTTACCACTGTGCAGGCTGGTGGTGGTGGTGTAATGGTGTGGGGGATGTTTTCCTGGCACACTTTAGGCCCCTTAGTGCCAATTGGGCATCGTTTAAATGCCACGGCCTACCTGAGCATTGTTTCTGACCATGTCCATCCCTTTATGGCCACCATGTACCCATCCTCTGATGGCTACTTCCACCATGTCACAAAGCTCTAATCATTTCAAATTGGTTTCTTGAACATGACAATGAGTTCACTGTACTAAAATGGCCTCCACAGTCACCAGATCTCAACCCAATAGAGCATCTTTGGGATGTGGTGGAACGGGAGATTCGCATCATGGATGTGCAGCCGACAAATCTGCGGCAACTGTGTGATGCCATCATGTCAATATGGACCAAACTCCCTGAGGAATGCTTCCAGCACCTTGTTGAATCTATGCCACGAAGAATTGAGGCAGTTCTGAAGGCAAAAGGGGGTCCAACCCGTTACTAGCATGGGGTACCTAATAAAGTGGCCGGTGAGTGTATATATGTGTGTGTATATGGAGTTAGTAAGTTTTTTTTCCCCCACTTATTATTTTAATGAAGCAATGCTCTCAATTTACCCAATGTTGGCAGGTCCCCTATGGCAGGGGTCCCCAACCCCCGGGCCGCGGACCGGTACCGGTCCGTGGGTCAATTGGTACCGGGCCGCACAGAAAGAATAAATAACTTACATTATTTCCGTTTTATTTATTCACACATTTACCTGTTCACATATCATTTCTTTTGCGCGCTCAAGTTTGTTATTTCAAATGTAGGCGCGCGGTATGTGCGCTCATAATGGAAGCGACGCGCCCGTTTTTTCCAAGCGCTTTCGCGCCGCATTGAGATAAAAACATCTCAACTTTTCAGAATGCCGCAAGCGCACTGCAGGTCACGTGACAAGAACCAACCAATAATCTTCCACACTGTAAACTGCTGCACTAGTTACTAGTAAAACATATTTTTACTAAAAATATTAATGCTCAAAACTGATTCCTTGTTAAATCCATCATTGTTTATACAGAATTGTTCTATATTCTATATATAAATGTGTATGTGTTTGCTATTTCTGGTGTTTTATGACCACTTCAGTTATAGTCTAACCTCAGACAAATACAGAGCCGTTGCGCAGGAGAGATAAGTTAGTTTCACGGTAGAAGCTCCGTTTACTGATGCTTGGGCCAACTTTTCTTAAAATATAATCAAACTGGTCCTGGTCCACTCTGAAATAGGCTTTGAACCTCCCATTGTCCAGGCGGAGGCCGCGGAGCTCCTGAATCAGCTGGTGAAATTTCCCATGGTTTTTGCGTTTTTGTAGTATCGGTTGCACGGTCTTGCACCCAAACACTGCAGCGTTTTTTTTTTTACTCTACTTAGTAAATAAATCTTGTAACGGAGTTACAGCAAGGGTTTTTCGGTGGTGGAAATCCATTGCTGAAATTTCCTTGCTGTAACGGAGAGCGCAGCTGATGGTTGCTTAGCAACGACAGAAGCCTCCGGAGTGCAACCGTTTTCTACGCGTTTTTAGGAGCACCTTAAAGGCCGGTCCGTGAAAATATTGTCTGACATTAAACCGGTCCGTGGCGCAAAAAAGGTTGGGGACCGCTGCCCTATGGGGTCGACGAACTCGTTGGCGCGTTTTGGTGGACTTTTTTCCACATAGTATAACGAGTGAGGGGCCATTACATATCGCGTCTTTTGGGAGCTCAAGTTTGTTATTTCTCATGTCGGCGTGAGGTAAGCGCACTCATAATAGAAGCGACACGGTCACGCAGTGCAAGACACTAGTTTTTTCCAGGCGCAGTGAAATGAAAAATCTCAATTTTTCAGAATGCCACGAGCGCACCGCAGGTCATGTGACAAGAACCAACCAATCATCTTCACCCTTTTTGTAACAACATTGAAAGCTCAATCAACATGAAGGATGGGGTGCACCCAAACACTACGGGTTTTCATCTCTTCTCCGTAAAATAAATCTTGTAGCAGAGCAAGCGTTTTCGGTGGTGGAAATCCTTTACTGAAACTTCCTCATCGCTGTGGAGAGTGCAGTTCATGGTTGCATAGCAACAACAGACACCACGGGGAGCGCTAGCGCTTTGGAAAGGAGACAGTGGCGCACCCACGCCCTCCACGCGTTTTTAGACGCGATATGTGAACGGCCCCTCACACATCATTCGAATCGCTATCGGGTCTACTTTTATTCGTGTACACTCACAATAATAACAAAACATTGTGCTTTTGTAAAATAAAGAAAACAATCAAGATGCATTTTCTGCTGTCTCTGTGAACAACTTTCTGAAACACGTCACTAAATAAGCTGAAACTCAGCGAATACTTGCTACACACACATGAGAGATATGTCTTCAGAAAGCTTTAGAAAATACTTTTAAATGAAGTCATATCGAAAAACGAATATTCTCTGTTTATGTAATCCATATGAAACCAACAAGAGGTACAGTTTCTCGCCGTTCTCAAATTCATTTTGGATTCAGAGACTGCAGCTTAATTGATTGATGATAAAGTGCTATAATGAAGACTTTGCTTTGCCAGAATGTGAATAGCTACTGGTTTGACCTCTATATTCAGGAAAGAGAGAATGTTGTTGCTGATTGTTGATTGATATCAGCATATCAAATGAAGTGCTGATGAGCATGTGATTTACAGAAGGGCCTTTAATGGGTAACCTTGTCCCTCCAACTGTCAGGGGAATTCTGTGAACTAAAAAAAATCCTCCAGGCCTTCTCTGGCAAATCTCCATATCTGGGACTCTGTCCTTGAGGCCTGTCATGGTGCCATCTTTATTTTTCATATATTTTTCTCTCTGTTGTTTGTCAACATTGTTTTGTATTCGTTTTGGTGCATGGTTGTAGGGCACCCCACTTGACAGTCGTCTTAACAGGAAGAATCGGGGTAGGTTCATCCAAGGTGAGATTTTAGGTCACTTGTCACTTAAGCTGACAGAAGAGAGAGAGCTTGCGTTACGAAGTCTAGTGTTACGAAGCTGTTTGACTACAGGCTCGGAGGGCAAGTTGTGTTAAATGACAGCTACTGTCCTTCTCCCCTTCTTGTGCTGCATGCTGTTAGGTTGAACTCTGATGGACTGACTGGAGCAAACTGCTTCCTATTCAGCTCAGGCTGTTGTCATGTCTAACAAGGGTGTTTGGTATAAATGGCTTTGTGTCATCTGTTTATTTGGTTTCAGTGCGTTCGGAATTGGACTGGCAATTTATTTGAAATCAAGTTAATTACATGACATTGCAAATAATAATTTATCACTATTATATTATATTAATTAGATTTTTTTAAGTATTTATTTACTTACAGACTTGTCCCACCGCCCAGAACGCATATGAATACTTCTTCAAGCACCTCCATACTTGAAAAAACACAGAAAACTACTTTTAAACAGGAAATAATGGAATATTTACGTACATATTTACAGCAGGTCTGTTCGCACTGGATTAGTATTACCTGAGGTAATTTTTTTCCGTACCTTTTTACTGAAGGTAAAAGTCGCCGTAATCTTTACTGACATTGTCTGTAATGATAACTGAGATGGCACATTCACACGGGACTAAAATCACTGAGAAGCTCTGGTGATAATTACTTTACCCCACCTCGCATGTTAAACAAATCCAGTCCGAATAGGGCCTTTGTTTATCTCAATTCCCTCATGTACTTCCATTTTTACATAGTATAACATGACTCTAACTCATGCCGGCGAATAATAACGCATATGGCTGATGACTTGCTGTGAATGACACCATAACGGATGTCTATTTTTGATTAATGGCGGTGTGTTACATGATGCACAACGTGGTGTCATGTATTTCACTACAGTGTTGGTTGCTATACCCACAACACTGAAGCATTCGCCAGCCAAACATGAGCACTTGACCCAGAAACTTAAACTGGACCATTCATGGAGCACATTTATAGTGGACATACTGCTGGTCAGCACTTCCTTACTGGCCACCATTTGGAAAGGCAGTCAAGTTCATTGGCACACCTCTCTCTCTCTCTCTCTCTCTCTCTCTCTCTCTCTCTCTCTCTCTCTCTCTCTCTCTCTCTCTCTCTCTCTCTCTCTCTCTCTCTCTCTCTCTCTCTCTCTCTCTCTCTCTCTCGCTGTTATTTTCCCAAGGCCTAGTACTAATTACGTTGTCACAGAGTGAAAGACAAAGAACTCAATGAGTACACTCAGGACTATAGTAATAATAACAATAAATGTAATCATAATAATAACAACAACAAGATAATACATTGACCTGTAGCTCTTCCCCAGCTCGTTTGGGTCGATGATGGCTGCACTACAGTGGATGTGTGTGTGTGTGTGTGTGTGTGTTCATCATTGAGGCAGCCCATTCTCATCCCCAGGCGTCATGAAACTGACGCCTTGGGAATCATTTTGACCATGCTTCAATATTCGACGCTTTAGGCACCCTTTAGCGTCAGTTACATGACGCGATCCTAGGGCGTCATCTTGCTGACGCTTTACCTTTAACGTCAGTTAGATGACGCTATCTAATCCTAACCCTACCCCAGACCTAAACCTACCCGCGTCATCTAACTGACGCTTAGGTAAAGCGTCAGTAAGATGACGCCCTAGGATCGCGTCATGTAACTGACGCTAAAGGGTGCCTAAAGCGTCGAATGTTGAAGCATGGTCAAAATTGTCATTTTAGTGACGCCTTGGGGTGAGAATGCGTTGATTGAGGCTAATGATGTCCCCGGGTCCCTTCTGAAGCTGGTGGGGACTTACACAACACTGCATGATCATGTTTAATTATCATATCTCACATTCTTATATCTATCTATCTATCTATCTATCTATCTATCTATCTATCTATCTATCTATCTATCTATCTATCTATCTATCTATCTATCATTTGTTTATCAGTTTTTTTCAATATGTCTGCCTCTCTTGGTTTTATTTGTGTCTGTCTATATATCGGTCTTTCTATCTATCTATATATATATATATCCGTCTGTCTTTCTGTGCATGGCTATCAATCTGCCTGTCTATCTGTCCATTATCTGTATTTTTTTTCAATATGTACATCTGTCTATATCTCTTGGTTCTATCTGTTTATCTAAGCTGTTGTTCTGTCCATGTTTTTATGTATATTTGTGACATTGATAATATCAGACACGACGTAAACTGACTCAGTTCTGTTTAGTGACCTGTGTATGACGTGACCTCTGCATCACTCCATAAGTGTTTGTGATGGATTCCAGTCATAAATCTGTGTCTGCGTATTCTGCTGAACGGCATGAGGCCTGACAAGGGCGTAGATTTGGTTTGAACATTGGGGGGGTTGAAGTTTGGGTATGCCTCCTGATATTGTGATCATGGTATAAATAATGGGGGGGTTGTAATGCATAGATTTAAATATTGGGGGGGTTATATCCCCCCCATCCCCCCCACAAATTATGCCCCTGCACAAGAGTATAGACTTTACGTTTGAAGGTACTAAATGAGGATTCGTGATGAACACAGGACCGCAAAGTGAAGGAAGCTGACAGTTAAGCTGAAGGGAAAGTGCAGAGTTAATCTGATTTTGATATCGATATGTTCTCAGGTCGAGAAAATGACATCATTGCGTCTCGCGCTCACCTCGCTTAAACTAAGCATATCGGTTTTGACGCTTTGCCGACAAACACCGGTGTGACCTGACATTGACGGAGAGGCTAGTTGGAAACGGTGTAATTTCTAAGGGCTATTTTGAGCGTGAGACAGATGCCTCATTTACGTAGATCAATAGAACAGATCTCGGGGGCGGAGTGGGCCGGACTGACACTGGGGAGGTCCATGTGACTCTCACTAGAGGCCTGCTATATATATCACAGCCTCACACTGGGTGTCATATTACCACGGTTACCGACGTGCCCAACGCGCCAGCACCTGACTCGAGGTGGCGAGGGGACTCGCTGAGATGGATAATGAGATGAGTCAGCCATGACATGGCAGAGTAACGGAAAGGAAAGTGTAGGACAAAAGAGGGTGGAGATAGAAGTATAGAAAGGTAAAAAGAGCAAAGATGCAGTGATAAGAGGATGCTACGTCTCCACTTTCCTGATTCGCTGAGTCATGGTTCAATGAAGTATATTTTCTCTCTAATAAAGCCATGATTCACAACAAAAATAATTACCTAAAGGTCAATTTCTAATTAATTAGTGCGGTTAAAAGCGTGTGTTTTCTTTTTTTATGTCTTATGAATAGCACCTCTTTGATTCATATCAAGATCTCTAGACAGAGGTGGACAGGGTAAGATAGGGAATTTTTTTAAACAATTTGTAAAAAAAAAAAAAAAAAAAAAAATAAGGTGTGTTTTCTGTTTAAGATGAGATTAATATATGCTTATGGTGTTTTTATTTTCTCCATTTAAACAGCATTAGCTCTTCTCTGCAAGCTCATGAGAGACACAGTTCCAGTTCCTGATCTTTTCAATGAATCGGTTGATCCATTTCACTAAACTGGTCTGAATGATTCGTTCACAAATTGATCTGATTATTGTGCTCTACTCACAGACTCTGGTCACAGCTGTTTAACTCTGGTCTCCCACTTTAGTGGAGAATTTTCAGTGAATAAAGGCATCTATATCTTTTGTTCCTCACACAAAGCTATCATGGCATCAGAAGACTTGAGATATAGCACATGATTCATATGGACTACTTTCATGGTGCTTTTGTGTCCTTTTTGATGCTTGAAAGCTTCAGTCTCAATTCAGTGTAGTTTAATATGCTTCACACAACATATAAGTCTAGCTTTCATGCTTTTTATAGCCATCACACAGTGCCGGTCTTGCCTCATTTGGCACCCTAGGCTTTGCCTATATGTCACCTTATGTGTTAGACTGGTCCTGCTGTTACATCATAACTTGTGAGAGCACCAACTAAAATGTAAAATATCTGAAAATCTTCTCGGGGTGTGTTTCCCAAAAGCATCGTTATCCAACTACGGTCGCAAGTTACGTCGTTATCAGCGTAGTTCAACAAGTCTGTGTTTCTCGAAACCATAATTCCAACGAACATTCGCAAACAGCTTCGCAAAGTTGTGTGGGACAGATCTGCTTCTAACCTGTGGTTAGAAGCAGAGTTTCTTGTTTGCATGTCATGTGGACTTAATACATCTCTATGTTGAGCAAAACAAGCAAGCTGACATATTTTGAATATATACAATTTTAATTTACGTCTTTTAGTTTGTTTTTGCGCTCATGTGTGTTCCTGCTCTAGTACGCCATAAGAGTCTATGATTGAATCTGGAAATAAAGCAAAATAACTTAGTCCTCAGATTCCATGAATATAATTTATAGCAAAAAACCTTGCATTAATTCGATCTCAAACTAATTAATTAAAAGCAGTTATTATCCACCACCTGTGTGACATCATCAACCGACGTGGTTGAACGACAAATTTATGACAATACGGTTTCGGGAAACAGTCATGACTAGCAAGTTGTTCTCTTCAACAATCCATCATTTAGCAATGAGTTAGGTCGTTGTATGGTAAACTCACCCAAGTTTACCAACCTTTAATTACTATTTAGGTTTAGTTCAGTTTTATTTAATTTTTATTTTAGTTTTAGTTGTTTATTTATTTCCAGTTAACATTTTGACTGAAAATTCGCTGAAATTCAGATGTGGTACCATACATAGATATGGTAATGGTCTAATTTCCGGCACCCGCTGTAAGCAGTAGACCAATCCCAACAGACTGGGCCATCTGACCAATCAGAGAAGAGTAGGCTCACGGAAAGGAGGGGTTTAGAGTGACTGAATCTTCAAACTTATAATACACATTACACCACCTAATTTCTCAAAGAGTCTGAAAACTATGAGTAAATTAAAGTGTTTTTTAACCTCGGATGAATGTAAACCTACTGAAGGAGACCTTAAAAACAAAATTAGGAACTTTTAAAATAGCATAAAATGGGCACTTTAAAAGTTAATATTTTCCATGTGCTCCCCTTCAACAGAGATACTGTAGAATGAAATAATTGCTTCTTCCTGAAAATGTAGTCATATGTGTTTTTTTTCATGGGTGTCTCATCTAGTGACTGATATGGTAGCCTCTGTGTTGATATGTTAACTTTGAGACACGGTGTCAAAGTGAGCAGATTGTTTGTTCACACTTTTACGATGTGCTCGCTTAGCATCATGCGCCAGAATTATTCATGAGGCGATGCATTGTGAAAAATAGACTTTTAACGTAACTTTGGCAGGTAATGATATTAGCAGCTCTCTCACATGGTCTCTTGCTAAGTTCGCTTAGCCTATGCGAAACAGATCACCTCCTATAGGGCTAATAGAGCCATTAGCACCTTAGCACGGTGCGTGACTACTCCGCATAGCGATATTAGATGAGATGCTTATATTAGGAAAGGACTGCAATCATTATGCACAGAATCACTTTACACTGAACACCGATCTGAAGTGACATCTCTTAATTTTTCCCCGAGACCTCGCCGGCCTATTCCCGCGGTGGGAAGTTTGAGTGGCTTTACTCCATCAACCCCTAAAGCTAGTTTGGAGAGATGTGTGTGTCAGTGCTTGACTGTAGCGTTATTACTTAACGGCTGGAAAGTCAAGCAGGGATTCTGGCTCGGCTCTCGCACTCGAAGATGACTGCATGGAGGCATTAGACTCTCATTGCTTTTTTTTTTTTGGTTGCTTTTATCAATTTCTTAAACAATGAAAGGAGAGGGCTTAGACAAAACAACTCTGAAGCGAGAACTACACCGTTTCAGTAATCAGTCCCTGTAGTCCTGGATCGAAGATACATCTGGGCGGCTCCGCTCACATGCTGAAGCCGGACTCACCGAGGTCAGGGAGGTCGCATTATTCTGACATCTACAACTTCCACCTCATAACAAACACGCAAAGCATGAAGTCGCGGTCAGTTGCCTTTAGCTGTTGTTCGTGTATCGCAGTAGTTCGGTGAGACCTGAAGGTGGGACATCATTAATCTTCATTCTACACCTTTCAGTTCATATTAAGCAACACAATACCAATGGGACTGTTTGAAAGAATGCCTGAATTATTGCTATGAAGCATCTGTCCCAGTGGCATTAACTAATATAGACTGCACATTACTCGCTTTAAAAGTCATTTTTAACACCGCGGCTAATGAATGTTAGCCTGAGTGCTGAGGTAAACATTAAATGTGACAAATGGAGAATGTGAAAATGGAAAGAACAACAACAAAAGAATGATGAGGTAATCATACACACATGCAGTGCCTCAAAGTTTAAGCAACTTTATTTATTTATTTGTACACGCGTAGAACATTTCTCCAGCTATGGACACTTTAGGACTTAAAGGAATATTCCAAAGGATATTCATCTGAAAAATAACATTCTTTCATTCTTTTCTCACCCTCATGTCAGCTTTTTTTCACATTTCAGAAATTGTGTGATGCACTGTAAAAAAAAAAAAGTCACTGCCTAAAATTTTTAAGTACAATCAACTTAAATGATGTTCAACTGACTTTACAAAATAAGTTGAATCTTGTATAGCTCATAAAAAAAAAAAAAATGTTAAAATATATGTTTCCATAACGTATTGATCATATAATTTGTTTACAGTGTGGAAATGAGGAAATGACATTTGTAATATTTCGGAATAAAATACCCGACTCCTTTGTCTTGCTATGAGGGTAATTTCATAGCTATGCTATTTGAATGCAAACAATTAAATATTTTGAAAGATTTTGACAATTATAAACTAAATTAATTACTATTCATAGTTTACTATTAGATTTTTCTTTGAATTGTCACGTTTCATATTTCATGTCAAGCTCTTTACTACCACTATTGTAAACGTTTAGAAAAAATATATATTAAATTGATGGTTGTCCCACAATTGAGGGACAGTCGTAATTAGTGAAAAAGTCATTTAAAATGAATTGCACAGTATATTTGAATTTCAGTATATTTGAAACATATTGAAAATATGTTTAGAATGGATTATCTTATAGTTGAAGATATTTTGGGTCTTTGGGTCTGGTAAAATGTATTTAAAAAATAGCCACTTTTTTTTTTCAAAATCATAATAATGTGGCTTTCATAACAAAAGTGTAAAACGTGACTGTAGATTAAGAAACACCCCTATATGGTTTTTTTATGAGTATTTGTTGTTTGCATATTCTCCTTTGTTCTGTCATTTCAGTCATCATTGTGCTTAAAGGATTATTAGTTTCACTGCATCTAAATTTCGCACGTCACAGTTGCGGTAAAGATGAAGCGATACGTGAGGGTAATTCTGTTAGCATGCACCGAGTGCAACAGTCATTACATGCATAAATAAGTCTGCTGTCTGCTTTTCCCAGTATACCTGCCTCTCTAAAACATATTCACCAGAATTGTTAAGCAGTTTTCCTCAGAAACACAATCTTTTCATAATCGTTTCATAAATCCTTCATGGCACCTCACGCAGAGACTCCGATCGGGCGGGCGAACGAGACGACTGCCGTACGGCGTTAGTCATGGTTATGAAATTTGTTCTCAGGCAGTGAAAACTGGTTACACCAAAGCAGAGAGTTTCTCAAGGCAGTGGGGCAGAAATATAATTTAAAAGTCAATTTGTCTGTTTATATTTCCTTTCCTACGCTTGTTCGTCTCCATTATTTAGGAGGAGCCAGGAAATAAAGGCAGTGCGAGTGTGGCTAATCCACATCAGAATTTATAAAGGCCTGTCTGTTTCAGCTCACTCGAGGCTTGTGTGACACAGACTGAGTCTTTAGACACTCGCTTCAGCTCGGAACACTTGCCTGAAAATTGGTTTCAGAAACTCACACTCAAACAGGCTGGGCATCATTAACTTCCCTTGTTGTCATTGGTTTTCTCTTCTAGCTTCTATGATTGCTCATGTGTTCATGTCTTATATGCTTTAAAGGAACATTTCACCTAAATTTTACATTTCGGTCATTATTTACACGTTTTTTTACCCATACAATACAAGATTTAAAAACGAAAAAATTTAAATAAATCATAAATGTCTTTGTGCACTATATATCCCTGTTCTTCTAAAGCCATATAACAGCATCGTGGAGGGAACTGATTGAAATTTCAAAGACTATTTTTAGGAATAAAAAGCTATTTTCTCTCATGCAGTTACAACGAATGGTGAATATTATGGAAGCTTGTTTTCCAAGGTTATAATGTAAAAGATAATTGCGGCTTTGTATCTCACAATTCTGACTTTTTTTCTCACTGTTGCAAGTTTACATCTCGTAAATCTAAAAAAAATTTCTCAAATTTACGAGATATAAACTCGCAATAGCGAGAAAAAAGTCCGAATTGCAAGATATAAACTCGCAATTGCGTGTTAAAGTCAGAATTGCGGAATATGAACTTTTTCTTCATATATGGACTTTTTTTTCTTCCAAATGCGGATTTATATCTCGCAATTCTGAATTTTCTCAGAATTAATTTTTTTTCTCAAAATTGCGAGAAATAAAGGCGCAATTGCGAGTTAAGTCAGAATTGCAAGTTTATATCCCGCAGTTCTGACTTTTTTTCCTCACAATTGCAAATTTATATCAATCAAATCTGTGGAAAAAAAGTCTGAATTGTGAGATAAAAAGTAATAATTTCCTTTTTTATTTTTTTATTCCTTGACTGAAACAAGCTTCCATTGAATAGACATTTCATTCTTCAAGAAGACCACAAATGTACCATAAAAGTAGTCTTAAAGGGTTAGTTCACCCAAAAATGAAAATTCTGTCAGTAATTACTCAACCTCATGTTGTTCCAACCCCGTAAGACTTTCGTTCATCTTCGGAACACAAATTAAGATATTTTTGATGAAATCTGAGAGCTGGATCACTCCTCCATAGGCTTCTTAAGGGATCGAAACTGGCCGGCCCAAAAGTTATGAAAGACATCGTTAAAATAGTCCGAGTGACTACAGTGGCTCAACCTTAAGTTTATCAAGCGACGAGAATACTTTTTGTGCGCAAAAAACAAACAAAAAGAACGACTTTATTCAACTACTCTGTAAGGCCGTGATATTTCACGTAGTGAAACTACGCAAAGCTTCTAGGTTGCACGTCACTCGTAGGCTCACTATTGGCCGACGCTGGTCATGTGTGTGATGCGTGACGTACAACCTAGAAGCTTTGCGTAGTTTCACTACGTGAAATATCACGGCCTTACAGAGTAGTTGAATAAAGTCGTTCTTTTTGTTTGTTTTTTGCGCACAAAAAGTATTCTCGTCGCTTGATAAACTTAAGGTTGAGCCACTGTAGTCACTCGGACTATTTTAACGATGTCTTTCATAACTTTTGTGCTGGCCAGTTTCGATCCCTTAAGAAGCCTATGGAGGAGTGATTCAGCTCTCAGATTTCATCAAAAATATCTTAATTTGTGTTCCGAAGATGAACGAAAGTCTTACGGAGTTGGAACAACATGAGGGTGAGTAATTACCAACAGAATTTTTATTTTTGGGTGAACTAACCCTTTAACTACTACATTTTAGGCTGTTCCTCACACAAACCTATGTCTCTTGACTTGAAATACAGCGCAGAACTTACTTGTTCTACTTTTATGGTGCTTTTGAGTAATTTTGGCTGCTACGATTCATCAATTGTTTCTCAGAAAACATAACAACGAATAAGTTTGGAGTGACATGAGGGCACATAAAGACCATTTTAATTGTGGGTGAACTATCCCTATAATGAGGAGTTTGTGTTTTAGTTTTAATGGTTGTGTGTGAGAGCAGACAGCAGGCAAGCGTGAGATGGAGGGAAGCAATGACTCAGTCAATAAAGCACAAGTCCCATAGACGAGACCAGCACAGTTTGAATAGGCATTTTTGTGAAGTGCATCCGCTACCATGAGCACTTGGCCGGGTTCGTCTGGGCCTTGATGTAAATGTCAACATAATTACTGCAGAAGCCGAAACAATGACCTGTGCAGAGAGAGAGAGAGAGAGAGAGCAACGTTCTCAAGGAAACGCGCCATTTACCGCCTCCTTCTGTTTCTTTGATGTCTCCTCTTATCTCTCATCCTCTTAAGTTCATGTCAGCTGACTAAAGGAGACATGTATCTTTTTAGACAGCAAATGGTCAGCCAAAAACTGTGCATTTTGACTGCCAAGGGCTTTCTATGTCTGCTTTTAAATGAAAATATGATGTGGCTTGTTTCTCTTATGGGGTGTTTTACATGCTTGTGCTGTTATATAGAGAAGTATTTCTATGACAGGTTTTGATAAATATGCTGTGGTCAGTCTCAGGCAGTGTATTGATTACTGACTTGATTGCTTACATAATGGTGAAAAATGAACAAGGTGGAAAACAAAGAGCTAAAGTTAGCCGTTCATCATTGGCATACACGAGTAGTGTCAACTTTTTTAATCATCATTTCAGTTTTCATTATTTTATTGATTTCTGTGGAAATGGAATGTAAAACATTACAGAATTAATATAAGCTAATATATTATTATTATATGATGTCACTTCCTGGAGGATGATGTCAGTATAGACCTGGTCTCTCATAGAGACATTCGGAACTGACAGCAGAAGGTCTGGACTCCACAGCAGCTTTCATTGGCCAATGACCGCCTAAGAGGACATCTGACATGGAAAGAAACCAATCACGGTTCGTTTGGTTGAGTGTCATATTTATGGGTGTGAAAATGTAAAGTCGATGTCCCTACAATAACAGACCGGCGTGCAATTCGTTCAAGAACTTTGTGCAAGTTAATGGTGCTTTTGCAAAATCCAGCGTTTAGTTGATCCCGATAAGATGGGCGCTCTTTGTCACAATTGCAAACATGATGGCTTTCTTCTTCCATGAGGGGGTTTGGCATCATGATGGATTTGTTTCCAGGCAAACCTTTAAAGAACGCAACAAACACGCCTGACAGAAATCCTGCCAGAAATAACTATAGTTTTAATAAATTGCCGGTTTAATGGCAACAGCAGTGAAAGCATTTAACCCCAATTTGTTACATTCTTAACTATTTAATATTGTATCTGATATACTAAGATGTATAATGTGGAATGTGTATGTGATATCCATTCTTATACACAGCTTGCATGGTGTTTTTTTTTAAGCCAGCTATTATCATAGAAGATTTCTCCCTGCTGTCATTTACATTTTCGCCTCCAGTTCGCTTCATCCAGTGTTTGTACCAAAGTCAGAATGGCCTGAGAAAACATGGGCTCGCATCAGAGAGAGAAGCCCTGGACCCGGTCAGAGGTATTAGTGACGCATTTGATCATGCATGGCGGACTCTCTCCTCGGGCTGTTCTGGCCTGTCTGTCGGCAGCTTGGCAGGAGACGCTCTGGGATACGAGCTGCTCGCCTTCCTATCTCCAGCAGCGAAAGTAAGGCCTAGTGCAAAATCTGGCCAAAAATCACTCACTTACACACATAAAGGAATCTTGCCATTTTATGTCTAACAGGTTTTTCATCCTGTTGCCAAAGCTTTGTGATTAGCAGAATTAGCTGTAGGAATCTGATAATTCAGGTGAGATTTGAAGAGGGATGAATGATAGGTTGGCGTTCCAGCAAGGGAGAAATCCACTTTTTCCACAGTTTGTGGAGCTTGTAGCCTCACTTTTGACAAGTCTATACACTGATTCTTATTCTTGCCATGAATGACTGCCTGGAAAAGAAAGATTGGACTGAAGTATAGTTTGCTTTGTGGATCACATTTATCTGAAATGATTGGTTGTAGAAAAACTCATTTAAATAATGGCGTCCATGATCAGTTGTACAAAAAAAAACCCATCCAAAAGTAATTAGTATTGATTATTTTACAGATATGACTGAAAAAAGTGGACTATGCGGTTTAGTTTACTTGCTACCAAGTGTCTTTTAATAATGACTTCTATTTTGGTGTTCCTCACTCAAAGTTATCGTTTGGAAGAAAAAATACATAGCCGGATGAGTTTGGAACAACATGAGGGTGAGTAAACGATGACAGAATTTAGATTTTTGGGTGAACTATCCCTTCAGATATTGAGAGAAACTTACCTCAAGATGCTTCTTCAGGTTAGAGGTTGAATCTTTTGAAGCGGATACAAGTTTGGATGCTGGCAAACACATCTCGCATTGTACTGATGTGTTGCGACCTTTGATGAATTTGTAAGTAAAATGTTCTCTGTATTTCCATGAGGAAAAGTGCATTGCGCCCGTGGCTCTCTGAATCCTCCTCCATGTGTGACTTGTGAGCGAGCAGGTTGCTCATCGATAAAACTACGAACGCGAGAGGGCATATGGGAAATATCCTACAACGAATTATCTCACTGCAAATATTTTTATTTATAATATTTTAATTTATACTTAAAAAAAATGTCATACTTGTATAATATAAATAATTATATATTATATTGTTTAATTAGACTATATATATATATATATATATATATATATATATATATATATATATATAACTATACAGTTCAAATGTTTGGGGTCAGTAAGATTTTTTTTTTAAAGAGTTTAATACTTTTATTCAGCAAGAATGCATTAATTTGATCATAAGTGACAGTAAAGACATGTTATAAAAGTTTTTTTTTTATGCTTTCAATTTTTTTTATTAATATTTCCACAAATATATTAAGCAGCACAACTGTTTTCAACATTGATAATACTAAATAATAGACATTTTTAAAAAAAATCTTTAAATATAATGCTAAATTGTAATAATATTTCACAATATTACCGTTTTAACTGCATTTTGGATCAAATAAATGCAACCTTGATGAGAATTAAAAGACTTGTTTAAAAACGTACCCAACCCCAAACTTTTGCATCTGCATACACCGAAGACGTTTGTATTTATTTCTACTTGAATTTAAATGGAATGCATTTTTGCATCTTAAATAATTTGTATTTTAAAAAGATGTATTCCAATACTTCCCAACTCATGAGTGTTCTGTTGGTGTGCCCTCTGAGCACTTCTGTACAAGTCTGAGGCAGGTTGCATAAACATAGCCATTATGTTTGGACAGAAAAAAGACCCACTAGCAGAAAGTCGGGGGCAGTCAGTCTTACTTTTCGGTATCAAATTAGGCCAATCTACATTTTTAAAGAAAAAGTCTTAAAGAAAAAAAATGTGATGCCAGTCTCAGTGGTTTATGCAACGGCCTCTGGATAGATATACTCATGATGATGATGATCATGCATGATGTCACTGCTCATGGGCGGAGCCTGTGTTATGGTTAGCAGGAGGCCCTGCAGATTTATGTCTGAGACGTTGTGGAGCTCAGTGGGCATTTATGGAGAACAAGCACACCACAACTGTACAGTAAATGTTTGGCGGGAGACAAATGAGATGTTTTCATGCTTGCATTTTCTGCTTGTGAGTCTCAGTAGCCAGTTCACAGAGTCTTTGAGTGGGAGCGATTCTACGGCTTGTACGCTTCAATCCATCATGGCGGTTTCTGAAGCTCTGTATGGTAATTTGCCTTCCGGGATCTGCATAATGCTCAAGGAGTCCTCGCCCCTTCCTCAGCGCCAACGCCAAATCTCCATTTTAAACAGATGTTAATGGAAAAACGTGGCCGACGCTTTTGTTTACTTGGTTAACTTTGAAGTTCTTCACACATCAGCATAATGTTCGTGACTTATGCTCAAGCAGAATGCTAACGATAGGGAATGAGAGCAGGAGGATAATGCGAAACGTTACGTTCACAAGCACAAACGGTAACACGGTTTTCATCACGGTTTACACAGTCAAATTCTTTAAAGTGTCAGGAGGTTTAGTGGAGAGAAAACACTGGGTGTCAAGGCGAAAAAGCCCCAAACAAACATAAAAGGCATCGAAGCGAGATTAAAAGGATGGAGGCAATCATCCTGGAAAGAGCCGTTTGGTGTTCATTTTACACATCTTCAAATATCGTTTAAAGTGGGTGGCTTTGATGAAGTGTTTTTCTTCCTCTTTCTTTCTCTCATTCCTCATCCTTATTTAATTAGCATGTATTTGGAAGGACACATACAAATATGTAAGATCAACATCAGGTAATGAAGTGTGGAGAGCCAAAAGGACTCTTTAGGGATGACAAATGTAAATCATAGCACTACAAACTGTTTATCAGATGCTGATGGTTTAAATCATTAGATATACATGAGAAAGAATTAGGGTTAATGTTAATTATGTGAAACTATTAAAACATTTTGTTAATTGAAATAATACTGAAATAAAATAAAATAGATGAATAACCTATAAGTAAAAAAGTAAAAACTTAAACTGAAATAAAAATAAATGAAACGGAAATATTTAAAAAGAACAAAAACGAATAAATATGACAAAAAGCATGTAACAATATTGCTACAAATTAAACAAAAAGACACCTGAAATTATAAAAATAAAAGCTAATTAATAATAATAAAATAAACTATATTAATATACACAATACAAAAATAACACTGATGTAGTAGGTTTAGTTTTTCATTATGTCACCAAAAAAAAATCCAAAGGTACTGTACGTTTTGTTTTTGTTGTTGTTGTTGTTTTGTCTAAACTCTACATTTGCCTTTTGTTTAACAGAATGTAGCCAGCACATGAAGCTCAGCTCTCCTGAAAGGGATTTATTGAATTGAAAAACCTAAGGGTTAGATAAAAGATCAGGGCGACGTGGGTGCCGTCAATAGCTCGCACTGAAGTCTGCTAGTGCAGTGCATTGTGGGAGGTGTGCTGTGGGTGGAGTAGCGTACTCCATGTGTTTGAGCGGTCCGGGTCAGAACAGGAAATGACAGTGTGTGTTTCGGAGTAGTGCCAACTCACCTTTCCATGCTTCCTCAGTGAATTGTTGCTTTTAAAAATATACTAACTTTGGTTGTCTTACTATTTTTGCAGTATGCAGTTTGTGGGTGTTTATTCAACTAAGGTCACTTTTATGTACCAGGCCTTTATTTATTTGTTTATATTTTTATATTACTAAAATATTAACCAGCACAACTAATAAATAAATCATAGTATTTTTTTTGTTTTTTTTATGTTAGAATCAAATGCAGTTGCCTTTAGGTTGCCTTCGTTGTTATTCATTTATTTTTTGCTATTTTTCAGAAGCTTTTTTTAAAATTAATATATGATTTATGATATTTTATCATTGTCCAGACCAGACTTTAAATATAAAAATATTAATTATTATATTTAAAACTGATTCTCGCAACAAAGAGTAAAATAAACATAATTGTTTTAAATATATTTTCATGAAATTCATCAGTATTTAAATCGATTGTCTTTCAGTTTTAGCACCATTTCCACTACAACCAACTTATATAGCAACTTACTGTACTTCAGCTAGTTGCTGTACGTTGCTAAAACTAATACATACAGTAAATTAAATTAATACAACTATGTAGACATATTCTAAAAAAGAATACACATTTGAAAAACAATATGTAAAATTACTAAACTTTTTTTGATAAAATATATAGAATATATATATATATAAATTCAAAATATTTTAGTATGACTTAAGATACTATCATTTTAATTAATTACACAGCAGTTAAATATGAGACATATGATGTGTAATGAGAAAAAAACACTTTTATTGTCATCCTCATAGTCGAAAGTATAGCCTTACAGTTGCAAAACGTATGCTAGAAATGCTTAAAATGTGAATTTCACAACTACTGTATGTCTTTATATTTAAATGTATGCATTTAGAAGATGATTTTTTTTAAAGCTACTGTATTGTGTGTGTTGGAAATTACATTTGAATCATTTCTGGCAAAAAAAAAAAAAAAAAGACCTGCTCCGTTGCCTTTAATGTATCCATAAACAAAGGCTTGTCCTGTCTGAAGAGTTCTGAGCGTTTGCAGTCATGCCATGTGATCTGCAGCCCTGAGTGTTAAAGGAGAACTCCGGTCAATTTTAACATTGAGCTCATTTTTTTGTACATTTGGAGTGCTGTCAGTACAGACAAAAACGACAAAAATCGGTGTTGCTTACACCGTCTTATCCTCTTTTTAAAATTCGCACCCTGTTGACTTCAATGGGGCAAGTTCTAAACCTGCTTTTAGCCTCTTAACAACCTTAATGTGTCATTACAAGTGCACAGCCATGTGAGTGGTGTTATTAAGAGTGACCACGGTCAATCTGACTGCAGTAGATGTGAAAGATACAGCCCGTTCTCATCCTTTGGCGTCATACATGTGACGCTTTGTACATTTCGTTGAAATCTTACGCACATGGCATCCTTTAGCATCAATATGAGACGCAGAACCCAAGGCGTCATAACCGTACCCGACCCCAGACCTAAACCTACCCATAACAGTGCGTGTTATATTGACACTAAAGGATGCCGTGTGCGTAAGATTTCGACGAAATGTCATATGGCGTCACTTATATGACGCCAAAGGATGAGAATGCGTTGGAAAGATATTAATAAAAATGATGTTAATTCAGCCAGCTTACATACCTGTATTTACTTCCTGTTTTCGGTTGAAGTCCACAGTAGTCGATTGTCGAGTTCGTTCGCGTGATCATTGTTAACTAAGCAACAGTGGAAACTCAGACTGTCAGCCGATGACGGTGCTGTGTGGTGTTCTGAGAATATCAGCTCAAATGGATATTTCATCCGAATCAGATGTTGAACATCATTTAGTTACTAATGATCGTGCGCGAACTCGACAATCGACTACTGTGGACTTTGACCGAAAACAGGAAGTAAATACAGGTTTGTGTGCTGGCTGAATTAACATCATTTTTATTAATATATTTCACATCTACTGCAGTCAGATTGACCGTGGTCACTCTTAATAACACCACTCACATAGCTGTGAACTTGTAATGACAAATCAAGGATGTTAAGAGGCTAAAAGCAGGTTTAGAACTTGCCCCATTGAAGTCAACAGGGTGCGAATTTCAAAAAGAGGATAACACGGTGTAGGCAACACCGATTTTTGTCGTTTTTGTCTGTACTGACAGCACTCCAAATGTACAAAAAAATGAGCTCAATGTTCAAATTGACCGGAGTTCTCCTTTAAGTTCCTGGTCTCCTCTAAGCAATGTGTTTGTTTTTGTCTGCCATGCTTGGCGCTAAACGCTCACCTGCGCACAACCTCGAGCAACTGCGACTGGCGTACAGAGACCTCACCTTCACAACATCTGAAGTGTTTCACTGTGTTTTCTCAACCACTGTTGGCATATTCTACACTGCCTGCTGCTAACTTTTTTGTCTTCCCTGACAGGAAGTGTCTCACTCCCTTCATCTCTTTCATTCTCTCGCACTTACAACCTCTTTCTCTCCTCCTCCTCCCGCTTCTGGTTTTATCAGGTCTTTGAAAGATGCTGGAGGCTTATGAAGACAGCCATTAAAATGAGTTATGAGCTCACTCTACCTCTCTAACCGTCCCTGTCCCCTGAGCAAACCTCAGCTTATGAGGAATCTCAGCTAAAATAAATACACTCTGGGAAACATCAAAAATGAGATGTGGAATGAGAGGTGTGAAGGAGGTTTTGAATCGGTTGGCCCGAGAACGACATCAGGAGGTATTAACAACCCTCTCCCCAAGCTCAGTTTTAGCAAATACATTATACTGTAAGCCATCGCAATTTGTAATGCCTAAAGTCACACAGTAGTACTCGCTAAAAGTCTCACTCCACGTGGATTGAAGTGGATGAGACTATAATAAACAGTTTCCATATTGGATATTGATTTTTGAAATGGTTTGCCTTGCAGTTGTTTAACTTCAATTTTTTTAAATCATCATTTACTCACTCTTATGTCTGACTTCTTTTTCTTCTGTGGGGGACAAAAAAGAGAAAGTCTGAAGAATGTTTTAATGTATTTGTCCATGCTATTATGGTGATTAACAAGCGGAGCTTTCAGGCTTCAAAAAGTATCAATGAACTCTCATCATAAAAGTGGTCCATGGACATGTATGGACTACTTTTATTTTGAAAGAAATTCATATTTTTATTCAGCAAGAATGAATCGAATTCATTCAAAGTGTCAGTAAAGACTTTTACAGTGTTGCAAAACTTTATTTCAATGTGCTTTTTATTTCAATTTGCTATTTGTCAAAGAATCCTGAGGGGGAAATAGTCATGGTTTCCACAGAAATATTAAACAGAACAATATTTTTCAACATTGATAATAGCAAGAAATGTTTCATATTAGAATGATTTCTGAAGGATCATGGGACACTGAAGACTGGAGTAATGATGCTGCAAATTCAGCTTTGCCATCACAGGAATAAATCACATGTTAAAGGGATACTCCACTTTTTTTGGAAATAGGCTCATTTTACAACTCCCCCAGAGTTAAACTGTTGAGTTTTACCAGTTTTGAATCCATTCAGCCGATCTCTGGTTCTGGCGGTACCACTTTTAGCATAGCTTAGCATACATCATTGAAGTGGACAAGACCATTAGCATTTCTAAAAAAAAAATGACCAAAAAGTTTCGATATTTTTCCTATTTAAAACTTGACTCTTCTGTAGTTACATCGTGCACTAAGACCGACGGAAAATGTAAAGTTGCGATTTTCAAGGCTGATTTGGCTAGGAACTATACTCTCATTCCTGCGTAATAATCAAGAAACTTTACTGCCGTACCATGAGAGCAGCAGGCGTAATGATATGACGCAGCGCCTGAAAATAGGCTACCTTCCATCAACTTAACGGAACTATTTTCAGGCGCTGCGTCATATCATTACGCCTGCTGCTCTAAAGTCAAGTTTTAAATAGGAAAAATATCGAAACTCTTTGGTAATTTTTTTTTTTAGAAATGCTAATGGTCTTGTCCACTTCAATGATGTATGCTAAAAAGTGGTACCGCCAGAACCGGAGATCGGCTGAATGGATTCAAAAACGGTAAAACTCAACAGTTTAACTCTGGGGGAGTTGTAAAATGAGCCTGTTATGGATTTTTTCTATTATTACTCTGATTTCAGTGATTCCTAATGATGGCCTCATCTGTTCTCACGAATGTAGTGAGAGGGGGCCTTTGGGTGATAATTTACTGTGGTTGGGAGTCAGTGGAGGTAAGGAAAAGCAGGTGGTCAAGGGGTCATCTTGAGTGCATTTGTACGTTATAGCCTAAAGGGTTAAGGGGGCATTTACCTCTCAGGGCCAGGGAGAAATAGAAAAAAACAAAGTATATCTCTCCTGTGAGGGGAGGGCAGAAATAAGGCCTTGGAGGACACAAGATATAAAAAAGACAGACACTGCTTCTCTTTATCTCTCCTCACTGACTCACGAGTGTGTATTGGTGACGAAGATCTCTCTTGCAAGAGAATAAATACTTTATAAAGTATTAAATTGGACTCAGAGTGTCTCTTACTCAGTGATGATGTTTGTTGGAAAGGAAAAGCCACAACAAGCCTATTTCCAAAAAAAGTGGAGTATCCCTTTAAAGTACATTGAAACAGAAAATAGTTATTTTGAAGTGAAAGAATATTTCACAATATTACTGTTTTTCGGCGTATTTTTGAGAGTTCGTTGATTCGTTCACAAAGCCAGCTATAATAATATAAATTTCTTACAGTTTGACTTTTGCAAACTTGGAATAGATTGCATAAGCTAATTGGACTACTTGTCGATTCTTGCATCCTTTTTGAATCTCGAAAGCTTCAGTCAGTGTAACTGCATGAACAAAACCGATACTTTCTCTCCTTTCGTGGCATAATGACTCGGCCATCAGTTGCTCCATTTTTTTGATCCAGATTTCTGAACTTCTGAAGCAGCGCTCCATCTAAATTCACTCGCCTACTTTAAAGCGGCTTTACTGAATCAAAACTAAAGTGTTTTTCTAATAACATTCAATCTGTTCAGCACATGGAATAATAAGAAATATATTGCAGTTTTTGTACAACTAGATTAGCCTTGATCGATCACACACAAAGTTCCTCTAAGTTTTCATCGCCACTTTCCAGCTCCACATCTGAGGCGTTTTATTATGACTGCAGGCCATGGAATATGAATTAGATTGTGAAACTTCATCTGTTGGAGATTTTCAGTCTTCCTCTCTCTGATAAGAATACTCTCCAGCTGGTTTGGTGCCTAA
Organism: Rhinichthys klamathensis goyatoka; assembly: GCF_029890125.1. Taxonomy (NCBI): domain Eukaryota; kingdom Metazoa; phylum Chordata; class Actinopteri; order Cypriniformes; family Leuciscidae; genus Rhinichthys; species Rhinichthys klamathensis. The sequence continues at coordinate 2,545,619 of NW_026606601.1, forward strand.
AGTGGTTTTATTCAAACGCTTAGCAGGAAGTGTACCTGGCAAAGAGCCTGTGAGAAATTTCACTCCTTCTTCAAACACAATGTCTTGATAAGCTGGCATTGTGCAGTATGTGAAAACACACATTATCATGTGAGAATTACCAGCCAAGCCATCAACACATGGTGGAGAGCATCTCCGGAAATGACTCTCACACAGCCCACGTTTATTGACAACATAAGCGAGCAACTCCAATGTGGGGGGGCAATGGATGGTGTGGGTGAGGAACGCTAATTTTTAATAAAACAAAGACTGATTATCCAAACAACCTGCCAGTCGGCACCATAATGTGTACAAAAATATGTAGAACCAAACAAATACCAAATGTGTTAATGACAGCTTAGTGGTTAAAGAGATAGTTCATTAAAAAAAATGAACATTTTGGCATAATTTGCTCACTGTGATGTTGTTCCAAACCTGTATGAGTTTCTTTTTTCAGTGGAGCATAAGATATCTTGAAAAATGTTTAATACAATGAAAGAATTCTATTCTGTTCTATTCTATTCTATTCAACATTTTGTTGTTGGCTATATTTTTAAGTGTTTTTAAAAGAAGTCTCTTGCTCACCAAGGCTGCATTTATTTAGTCAACAATTCAGTAAAAACAGTAATATTGTGAAATATTATTATGATTTAAAATAGCTGTTTTCTATTTGAATATATTTTAGATGCAATTTACTCCTGTGTTGGCAAAGCTGAATTTTCACCATTTGTCCAGTCTTCAGTGTCACATGATCTTTCATAAATCATTCTAATATGCTGATTTTATGTTTAATAAACCTTTCTTATCATAATCAATGTCGAACAGTTGTGGTGCTTAATTTTTTTGTGTGGAAACCATGATAAAGAATTTTTATGATGATGATGATGATTAGAAAGTTCAAAAGAACAGCATTTTATTTTTTTATATATATATTTTTTTGTTACATTTAAATGTCTTTACTGTCACTTTTTATCAATGTAATGCATCTTTGCTGAATAAAAGTATTATTTCTGTCCCAAAATAAAACAAATAAAAATTCTGCTAAACTTTTCACGTTGAGCTGCAAGAAAGTCATATAGGTTTGGAATGCCATGAGTAAATAATAAAAGAAGTTTCTTTTTTGGGGGGGTGAATTCAACTGTCCCTTTAAGAATCTGGGCTAAAAGATTTCAGGCTCAGTCTCAACTGAGGAAGATTCAGGAAGTTACAGATATCACAGTCCTGGCCTTTTGTGATTGTTCACATCAAGTTTTTCAGCATTTAGTAAACCATAAGCAGCTAAATAACTAACTAAATATGACAGGCAAACTTAATCAGAAACAAGCTGTCAAGTTAAAGGTCACGTGATGTAGTTTATTGTGCTATGAGCATTTTTTATAAGCCTTTTTAAAGTATATTTGTGTACACTGGGGGTTGCGGTGGGTTATTTCTGTCACTTTCCCCATTACAGAGTTGTTTATTTGAGTCTTCATATTTCATTCTGCCTGACTGCCTCAGTCAATTCCTATACAAAAAGGGATCCATAGAAATAAAATATTGACGTTTGTACTAGAATTACAGACACCGTGACAGCCTGTCTTTATTTACCATTTTAGTATTTCTCTAGCGATTCTTAAGACAGTGTTTGAGAGCTATTTACTGCAGCTCACACCACTATCAAGACAATCTGCTTTCAGCATATTGAGGGATATTAAAAATTTACTGTTTGTGAGTTCCGTATCGAAAGTGTGATAAACCTCTTTTTGTTCGCAGTTGTTTCTTCCTCTGAAATAAGTATTGATCCGACAGGTGGGCTGTTGCGTTGGAGAATGGTCCTGAGCTGTAATATTGAACTCTGAATCGATACCGTATACATGTCTAAATGTCAAGTCATCTGTGCTTTCTTGCCATCACACTATCGATATTTACCCTTCTGCATATCCCAAAATGCATCTCGAAATGCTTATCGCTCTGAAACGATTTGCCAGAGCTTCTCAGCTGCTTTTGGAATGGCATTGAACCATGAACGTTCCTGGATTCTTATTCAGAACTTTCCTTAGCGTGATGTTGAGAAATCAATGAATTGATTTGTGATCCATATACCGATAAAGAGGAGCAAAGTTCAGAGTAAGTGTTTTTATTTATATAAAAGTTTTATAGCTGAAAACATGAAATCAAATTTGACTCATTTTTCAATTTTTTTTCTTTAATGATCCTAGTAATATTGTGTATATAAGTAAATATAATATAATATAATATAATAAATATAATAATACTGTGTACTATTTATCCCACCTAATTTTTATTGTCTTTCACCTCATGTTACTTCATGTCACATTACTGAATATTAATAAATTAAATATTGTGTTTTATTTTACATTACTTCATGTCTCATTACTGAAGTAAAATAGGTTACCTTATCTGACATTATTGAGCTGCATCTGTTGTTTCTTCATCAACACATGCTCATTTGGGCTCTGCAAGTTCGAATCTGGCTTGTTGAGACATTCCTCGTTTTTTTTCTTTTAAATATAAGTTGAATATATTTTCTTTAAATTTTCTTTAAATATATACAATAAATCACAATTCAATTAATGTTGGCTTGCAAATGAAGTTTCAATTGTCCTATTGTGATATATATATCCGACTCGAGTGAAATGCTTTTTTAAACATTTCCAAACAAACGTATGGCGGGACATCGGGAATTGGTTGGATGGTTGTGGTTTCCTATTGGTTGATCTCATGTGAGTGACAGGTTGTCCCGCCCTCGCTCCGGCAAACGCTTTATCAGAGAAGAGAAGTCGCTGCAATATAGGGAGGGGAAGTTATTTTAATTAAAGGGTTAGTTCGCCCATTTAAGACATGAAGTTGTATGCAATCCTTACCAGCACTATAGTGCATACACACTGACCCACTCTGTTGTCACCTCCCTGGTCAGAGTTCTGGCCGCTGGAAGTTTTTCAATAAAGTACTCCCGGTTATTTTCCGGGGCCAAAAAACTGTGCGTTTTTACGTGAAAAAATGATTTGCGTTTCAAAGCTTGTTTAATTTACCACACAAAAACACGCCGGTCAAAATTCATACCTCAGTTTTAATCGGCACTATTTTCGATCCATTTCTATCAATCCGCGCTGCTGTCAATGTCAACAGTGCGCACGTTCAGATCAGCTGTTGATAGCGCGACTCGCTGACAACATGTCTGACTGCGAAACTTCTGATGATGAAACCAATTTTAGCACAATGTCAGACGGATCAGATGATGAAAGTAATTTTAGCACAACGACAATGTTATTGATTGCAACACAAAACCTCAATTGTGTGTGTATTCAATCAAATAGTTTTCTCAGCAAATTGTACCAATATCCCTATATACTGTTTTTATATTAGACATCTTTTCACGTGTTTTATAATGGAGTCTAAACATCAGCTTGTTTACCGTACAGTTTAGACATGGGATCATAAAGTCAGTAAATAGAGCTTACCCGTGGTACTGGTACAGCAAAACTCTTTAATTTTCCTTTTCCTCGTTTGTTTGGAGATCGTCTTCGCTGAAGTGAGCACTACACACACGAAAATCCTTTATTCTGGATATTTTAGCTCCCGCAGAGAGCAACCAGCCAAAGCCGTCTCATAGTTATATTCGAAACAGGAAAACAATGGAATCTGAACTTTGATCCCGGCACATCCTTGTGGTCACAGCCTGGGAATTTACAAGTTCGCACCATTGTTAATTTAATACTTTTTACGTCGTTGTCAATCGATTGTGTAAACACTATGGAACAGCTAATCGGAACGCGTGATTTTTTTTTTCTCCCAAACCACGAAATCCCGCCCTGCAGCCGATTTCATTGGTTTAGGTTACAGTGACGGGTAGGTTTAGGGATCAGTGTTTGGTGTAGGCAATCTGTACAGTGATTGACATGACCAATGATGTCTTAAATGGGCGAACTAACCCTTTAAGGGTACGTTTACATGACAACAATGTACTAAAAACAGAAAAGTTATTCCTTTGCATTTATAAAACAGTTTTGCGTACAGATGTCAAACCAATCCCCGTTAACTTGGATCTGCAAAAACGACTAAAAATACTATATTATTCTGCCAGGCCAGTAGTTGGCGATGTCACTTTGTAAAGAAACACTACATTCATATAGACTGAGCACGACAACATTTTTCACAAATTCACATTTTTGTAGTTTACATGGAGACAATAACAGTGATGTTTTCAAAAACTTGCACTTTGAAACCCGCTTTCAAAGGTTTGCCTTTTTTTTAAGGACCCCAAAACGCCATTGTCGTGTAACGCATTTAAAAAAGTGCCGTGTAAATGGCCCCTAAAGCTTATGGAGCACATGAAAAAAAATATGGTTCATGGTTACTTTGACATTTAAGCCTCTAAATTCCCATTTTTGTGCATCTGTATTCAGTCCATCTTGAATTCAGTCATTAATGTAACGATTTTAAGGCTCGGGGAAAAAGGCTCGTCTTGCAGTGTCGTCACTCCTCCCCTTTTCCCGGAGCTCCTCCGTGTAACCCGCTCCGCTCCCACAGCTCTCGGCCCCACCCTGCTTGCCAAAACCACTACTGACTACCAGTTGTGCATGGGCTACACCTACTGTATCATTCATTCCCCTGAGTAGCCTAGAACATCATGTCAGTTTTCAAATTGAATTGATTTTTTACATGTAATCATGATTTGTTTGTAGCGTTTCAAAGTCCAACCAACTAAATTACCCGTCCTGTCTATCAAAAAATAAATATGTTGACTCACTTTTAAATTATCTTTCATCTTCTTGCACGCCTGCTTACTTCTTGCTATCACTTAAAACCACTGATATAATTCGCTGTCTGCAACAGAGACATTCAACATCATCATTTGAAGAGTTATTACTTTACTGTCCCTGGGCCAAAATTGCATCCCTGTGTTAAAACCGATAAAAATAAATCACTAGTCCGAAAGAACTGGATTTTGTCTGTGGGTTACTAAGAAAAATCCATGCATATGTGATGCTTGTTGTATTTATTTTTAAATCATATCCTAGTTTTCAATTTATTATTTGGTTTTAGGTCTTTTTTTTTTCAAGTAGAGATGGTTTCACAGTGATTTTGAGGGGTTTGATTTAAAATGGCTTGAGCAGGTAAACAGAACCAACTCCCGCCGGCTCTCTTGCACGATCTTTCTCTCTTTCTGTCTCTCTATCCCCTGTGTGGAGTGTAGGGTTGTACTTTATTTGTTTTATTTTAGCTTCCATCAGCTGCAGCGGTAGGACTACATTATATAACTGTGCTCACGACATTAATATACTATTATTCTGTTCTTATCTGCATATAAATCAGTAGCTTATATGCCAAAAAAAAAAGAAGCTATTAATTAAATCTTATCTCCCGCTGGCTGTGTTCGCGCAACAAGTGCAGAATGCAATCTCCAGGTAAATGTTTTATACAAAGAGAGCGATCCAATAAGGAAATAACACTGTTAGAGGCATAATAAGTTCATAATTGCTCTGTTCCTAAACTCAGTGAGCTGCCTAAAGGAGGCTGCATTTACAGGCATTACAGAGTATCTCTATTTAAAGCTAGGAAACTTATAATAATGCATCATCTAATTTTGGATAAATTAAGCATCCCGAGTTCCAGTCCCGGCTCGTGGACCTTTCCCGATCCCGTCCCCCTCTCTCTCCCTACAACTTCGCTTCCTGTCAATTAACATAACAAGTCTTATCATAATAAAAGGCAAAAACACCCAAAAATATATCTTAAAAAAAAAAAAAAAAAAAAAAACATTCCTGTTAATTAAAATAAAACTAAAGTAAAATATGAATATAAACGGAAATTAGTAATGTTGCATTGGCAATAAACGGAAATAAGTTTAAAATTGATAACTGGACAAAACTAAAACTGAAATAAAACTAAATGAAACCTAAGTGGACAAATTAGCACGAAAACTAAAAATAGAAACATAAAACCCAAGACAGAAGGCAGCTGACTATGTAAGCACCGTTTTCATTCTTTTGCATGGCTGTATACGAAATATATTTTACTCCACTATATTAGTAGTGGAATATATTATTTAAAACCATGAAATCATATTTATTTTGAAGCTTTTTTTGTTATATTTACGTAGTTCTTGAAGTTTGATTTTATTTGTACATTTTTTATAAACACCTAGAGAGCAAACACTGTTTGTGGTTGAGTATAGCACTACGAACACACAGTACATTTTTCCAGTGCACAATTTAATAAAGAGTAAAGGTGTTCTTTTCTCCTTCGGATTCGCTTCCAGCTGATCCATTATTGTTCCTGTGCCATTTGCAAATCTAAAGCCGGTCTGCTCTCCACTGTCTGCACAATGCAGGTGGACAGCTGACTGCTGTGCACGGCAGATTGATCACTGCCCATCCATCTGTTTCTGTGTGTGTGTGTGTGTGTGTGTGTGCGTGTGTGTGTGTGTGTGGCCTGGTAAACCCTACGTTATGGGGACAAAATGTCCCCACAAGGATGGCAATATCCGAAATCCTTGTTCGTGTGGGGACATTTTTTGGTCCCCATGAGGAAATCAGCTTATAAATCATACTAAGTGATGTTGTTTGAAAATGTAAAAATGCAGAATGTTTCCTGTGATGGGTAGGTTTAGGGATAGGGTTAGTGTAAGGGAATAGAATATACAGTCGGTACAGAATAAAAATCATTATGTCTATGGAAAGTCCCCATAAAACATGAAAACACAACAAGTGTGTGTGTGTGTGTGTGTGTGTGAGAGGGAAAGGAAGAAAGAGAGAAGGTCTTACATTCTCTAATTCAAGGTCTGTGTCCTGTGTAGTGCGTAGTTACATCCACACAAATGAATACCAAGAACTCACGTGTATTAGAGTGCTTTCAATGGAGGGAATATTATTGAGAACAGCGAGAAAAAAAAAAAAAAAAAAATTTAGTGCATTGTTTGATTTTGTTTTGTCCTTTAGAAGATTCTGGATCTGCTGTGTTATTCCCTCTGTATTTATGTTTGAATATATATATATATATATATATATATATACATGATGAATCAGTGGTGCTCAGAGAACTTCAAAGCGTGACTGGCCCGACTTCAAAGCCCAATGCTTTTGTCCGTTGTTCAGCGGCGGCGAACCCCTGCATGATTTCGTGCCACAGCTGTCCTGATACCTCTCCAGCCTTCACTCCTGTGTTTCCTCTGTTCATTATTGACTTTCATTTCTGTCCTTCTCTTGGGTTGCTTTGTGGACAAGCAAAAGTGGGAGAAAATATCGAACCCTAATGATATTACAGATTACATTTTGTCCATTGCGCTCTCTCTCTCTCTCTCTTTCTTTTTCTCTTTCTTCTATTACAGTGATTTTTTTCTTTTCTTTTTTCTCCCAGTACTGTAGCAGTACAGTGATGAAATCAGAAAATAACGGTATGCCATGGTTCTTTGATATATAATTTATGTGAATAAAAATATATAGAGATTCATCTGATAATATGAAAATTAACTCACTAAAATATATCATTTTATCACATACATAAAAAGTCATTTATATTATTCATTAAGACAATCAAACTTACCACACACGAAAGCTGTAGTGTGTAATTATTTTTTTTCTATTTGAAAATACACTACTGTAATTAAAGGGATAGTTCACTTTGAAATTAATTTTTGATATGTTTTAGCTTACCTCAAGAGCATCCAAGATGTAGGTGTCTTTGTTTCCGCAGTAGTTTCAATTTTGATATTTTTAGGTCAAACCGTTCTTGTCTGTCAGTCATATAATAATGCAGGTCTATGGTCACCACCTCAAAGAGCATGCACAGAGAAGTCCAAATTAAACATGATTTAATGACTCGTAAATGTAAGTACACATTGATGGCCTAAGACACGAAACGAGCGGTTTGTGTGAGAAAACGAACAGTATTTATTATTTATATTGTTTTTACCTCTTGTAACCACAGCCACGTCCAAGTGATCTGAGGGCGCCGGCGCTTCGGTCTGCGCAAGCGCCGGAAGTGATCTCTCGCGCGTGTACGTCACTCAGTGTTTACACAGAGATTTCGGAAGTGTTACCTTTCACTGTGAAGATTTAAATATATTTAGATATACAGGAAATTGCAATGGAAGACGATTTCTATATATCAACAGACAACGTTGAATTTTTTCAGAGAGATCACTTCCGGCGCTTGTGCAGACCAAAGCGCCGGCACCCTCAGATCACTTGGACGTGGCTGTGTTTACAAGAGGTAAAAACGATATAAATACTGTTCGTTTTCTCACACAAACCGCTCATATCGTGTCTTAGGACATCAATGTGTACTTACATTTACGAGTCATTAAATCATGTTTAATTTGGACTTCTCTGTGCATGCTCTTTGAGGCGGTGACCATAGACCTGCATTATATGACTGACAGACAAGAACGGTTTGACCTAAAAATATCAAAATTTAAAATACTGTGGAAACAAAGACACCTACATCTTGGATGCCCTTGAGGTAAGCTAAAACATAACAAAAATTAATTTCAAAGTGAACTATCCCTTTAATACTTATTAAAATAGTACTTTTATTCAACAAGAACGCATAAAATTGATCAAATAGTAAAACTATTTTTTGTCATCACAGGAATTAATTACATTTAAAATATATTAAAATATCTGTTTTCTATTTTATCACATAAATGTATCCATGGTGAGCGTAAGAGACTTCTTTCAAAAACATTAAAAGATCCTACCGACAGCAAACTTTTGAAGAGTGTACCTATCCCAGCTGACACTGTCAACTGTCACTGTTTATGATTTTTATTGCACTTTATTTCTTAGAGCATAATTAAAATACCACATTTATATACAGTATAATACCCATGCCATTTCCTGAATTTAATATCATGGACTCATGACAGCAATTGTTTACAGTGTCTGGGATTTCAAACAACAAACAGAGGATACTAATTAAAATTTGGCTTCCGTAACAAATTATGAATAAAGTGAGCAAAAAGCCTGAAATCTGTAAAAAGATGCGTACACATCTTTTTGAAGAGATGCGAAGAAAAACTCTTTCAGCACATTAGCTGGTGGAAAGTTATATATGTGTGACTACCTTATTCTTATCAGTAGTAAGTTTATAATTTGAAGAGTAATGTGTCAATCATAATGACACGCTCACTATGAGGAATAGCCTACATAAACCTTGCATGTGCGGGCCTGAGAAAATATTTGATTTAATGTTATCTCTGCTTAATGCTAACTGGATCTGTCATAAATTTGACAGTATGTCTGCCTGACTAGATCAGTTTTATCGATAAGCAACTGAATCAAATAAGTCTCACAGCTGAAGGGATGTACTTTCTCTGCAAATGACAAACTAAATCATTACTAAATCAGAATGTAACTTTAAAAATGCATCTAAATAGTTTTACAGTTACAGGTTTACATGCCATTGTTTGATCAAGATAGTCCCTTCCAAACTCGTGCCATTGGCTGAGCCAGTGTTGATGTGTTAAGTCAGAATGTGAGTATCCCATAGGCTTTTAAAGGGATAGCTCACCCAAAAATGGGATTTTTTGTCATCATGTACTCACCCTGTTGTTGTTTAAAACCTGTATTAGTTTCTTTATTCTGTTGAATACAAAAAATATATATTTAGAAAAATGTTAATAATCAAATCAACATAGCCATATACTTCCATTGACTTCCATGAAATAACATGATACATGTCTTTACTGTCACTTTTGATCAATTTAATGCATTCTCGCTAAATAAAAGTATTAAATACTTAAAAAAAAATATGAATAAATAATTGTACTGACCTCAAACTTTTTAACGGTAGTGGGTATTCCAATCAGGTTTATGCATTGAATTTGTAGTATTTAGTATGTGTAATTGTATTTTCTTGGCATACGAATATTCAATCTGGTCTTATGTGATTTGATACACGTCTTGTCTACTCAGTAGGATTATTTGAAGGTCATCACACAGTTGTTGTAACTTCTTTTCTATGTAGAACCTCCATGTCAACTCAATCTGTCGTCGTCGCATCAACAACCCTTGTTGTCTTCAACAATCTTCTGCCCTTCCTTCTTTACTTCCTCACTTACTTCTGCATTTCCTTCCATCGTTTCTTCCTTCTACACTTTCTTCTGCCTTCCCTCTTTGTGCAATTCCTTACACTTCCCTCCACACTTCTTTTTTTCTGCACTGCCCACTGTCGCCCATACTTCCTTCCTTCCTTCCTTCCTTCCTTCCTTCCTTCCTTCCTTCCTTCCTTCCTTCCTTCCTTCCTTCCTTCCTTCCTTCCTTCCTTCCTTCCTTCCTTCCTTCCTTCCTTCCTTCCATCCTTCCTTCCTTCCCTCCTTCCGTCCGAGGAAAAGGAACTATTGATGATGTAAGGCAGTGCAGAAATAAGGAAGTGCTTAATTCTATCATCTATACGTTGTTTCTCCTTATTTCCTTCATTCCTTCCTTCATCCCTTCCTTCCTTCCTTCTGCTCTTTCTCTGCACTTCTTTTCTTTCACACTTCATTATGCTCTTCCTGCTTTCTGCACTGCCTTCTGTCATCCATACTTCCTTTGACATTTCCTTTTGCTTCCTTCTACACTTCTGAATTTCCTTCCATCATCCATTCCTTCTGCGTCCCCTTTTACACTTCCTTCCGCCTTTCCCTCCTTCTGCTCTTCCATTTACACTTTGTTTCTGGTCTTCCTTCTGATGTCTATGCTTCATTTCACATTTCCTTTAGCAGTTTTTCTGCCATTCCTTTCTTTCACACTACATTCGGCATTTTCTTTTTTCCTGCACTGTATTCTATCATCTTGTTTCACCTTTCACAATCCTACCTTCCTTCCTTCCTTCCACACTTCTTTCTAAACTTCCTTGTATTTTTTTGTCCGTCTACACTTCCTTTGTTACTTCCTTCTGCTTCTTCTGTTCTTTCTTTCTTTCTTTCTCTTTCTTTCTTTCTTTCTTTCTCTTTCTTTCTTTCTTTCTTTCTTTCTTTCTTTCTTTCTTTCTTTCTTTCTTTCTTTCTTTCTTTCTTTCTTTCTCTTTCTTTCTTTCTTTCTTTCTTTCTTTCTTTCTTTCTTTCTTTCACACTTCTTTATTTCCTTCTATCATTTCTTCCTTCTGCACTTCCTAAATTGTTCTGCTTTTACTTCTGCACTACCTTCTGTCTTTCATACTTACTTCCAGATTTCCTTTTCTTTTTGTCCTTCCTTCCTTCCTTCCTTCCTTCCTTCCTTCCTTCCTTCCTTCCTTCCTTCCTTCCTTCCTTCCTTCCACACTTACCTACTTCCACACTTACTTCAGCAGTTTCTAAGTTCTGCCCACATTTGCAGCAAACAAGTTTTATTTGTAACAATTAGGAGCAATGTTCACCAGAAGTTTTCCACAGGTGTTTGCTGGAACATTATATTTTTGTAAAGACACACACTCATCATGAAGCTTTTTTTGAAGACTCAAGGTCACAGTGAATCCCCAACTAATTCAATCAGTGAAAATGTACCACACAAGATACATAAGTTATGGATTGACTGCTGCACAGACTAGATTGCCTGCTTTATTTCATCTCAAAGTGTGCCACTAAATCGCCAATCAATATGATATTCTGAGCTGCTGAATTTGTTTGACACTGAAGAGATTTTATACAGTGTATGTGTGTGTGTGTGTATATAAATTTATAGAAACTCTGTGGTCCACTTGAACTTAGATAAGCTTTCAACGGTAAAACCCTTTCACAGACCTGCAGCCCAGTGTCCGTAAACATTACTACTTTAATTTAAATGCTATTGCTTTTTCACAATATCCTGTTCATTTGTTTACTACGAGAGAGTCTCACCTGGGAGGCCTGAGCACTGAACAACGAAGCCTGTATTAATATGAAGTAATGCACTGAATACTGAATTGGACCAGCATGAGGCCCCAGGGGCCAACTGTGTTTGGGCCATTATCTGATGCCTGGGTAATAATTTACCTTTCTGATTCAATGATTCACATGCTCATTGAGATACATTACAGGTACATCCTTTTCAATGAGAGCCTGTTGTCGGTCAGCTATGGTCAAGGGTATTTTTCCTAGCTACAGTGCACTGTTGGTAATCAATTCCACTTTGGGCATGACAATTTCATGAATCATTGGAGAGGCATGCGAATTAAAGCTGTAATCAATGTTTAGCGAGTTTCAATGGTGCAGTTGATATTCTATGCATCTGTAATGCATCTTCACAAAAGACCCAACTGCACCATCACATAATTACTCTGGGTTTGTTCCAATAGATCTCTGGGAAAAAAATGGGGTAGAAAATGATAAATTTCCTTTTTAATGAATAAATTTGATTAAGCGATTATCCAATGTGCTATTTCATGTGTAAGCAAATATGCAGGGATATATTCGCGTATGTGACTCTATGTACATTTGAGAGAGAGAGAGAGATCATGCAGTAGTACAATAAAATGTGGCTATAGCTGTACATTTTTTGCTATGTTAAATATTCAATTTTATGGCATTGCTAATATAATTAGCTTTTCCCCCTCCCTTGTATGTTAGTTTTGGTCAAAGTTACCGTAATGTAATGTGTGCCAAAACTTTGGTCTGTTTTCCCTCATATTTGTTTAAAATCAAAAGATTTTCACACTTTCTAGATATTTTGTGAAAGTCTGATGTTCTAAAGCACTAGAAAAATGTCAAGTATTAAAGTCAGGGCATTTGAAAAGGGTGTCAAATACAGTACGGTTATGTCGCTAGAAAAGAAAAAAAACATGGGACATCTAGTCACCTCATGATAACCGTGATTATATCATTTCCAGGGGGCTCTTTTTGACCGGTACACAGTATATTTTTTACATTTGCACAGGTCATCATTATGTACTGACATGACTATAGACTGCGCACCTGTAGCAAACCCACCAGCCAGCTCTGTGTACCTATGGTTCGTGCGGTTACATCCACTGCTATAATTGCTGCCGCTGTCCTCTCTCTCATACAAACAAATCGAGATATATTATAACTATTATCTGGTAAAAAACACAAGAATTTCCCTCAGGCTTTTGGAGTGTAAGTAGTGGTGTAGCATCTCTTTGAAGTGAAAAAAGAGGCTTTGCAATTATGATGCTATTAAAATACAGAAAAAAATCAAATTAATATTTTTATTGCAACCTTAATTAAGCTGTAAAAGCTATAATAATATTAAGGAGTGTTATATGTCTTGGATGGTCTAGTAGGCGCCATCAAGCTGTGCAAAATATGCATCTACTATCATCTGGGGGTAAAATGATGAGGATCAACTAGGGGAGTATCTAATTTAATTAAAATGATGATACTACGGCTGTGGATTTTGGCATCTACTTCAAGTGACGCAAGAGCTTTTGATTAAAGTCAACCTAAAATGGTGTTCACAACCCATTTTACTTCCTTAACATAACGTATTTTGAGTGCAACAGGATGTTGAACAAGATAACTGAAAACACAAAGAAATGTAATTATTTAATTTGAGCATTTTTATCTTCAGTTGTATAATGTGGTATGTGATCTGTAATTTAAAAGACATAATGATTATGATATTTAATGATGAAACAGTTGATGCGCCCTATTTACTTCCATAGTAGGCTATTTTGTTCCATACCAAGTCAATAGGGCCGTCTGGCTACGACAATTCTTCAAATATCTTCTATTGTGTTCAGCAGAAGAAAGAAACTCATACAGGTTTGGCACAACTTGAAGGTGAGTAAATGATGACAGGATTTTGGGTGAACTATCCCTTTAAGAGTATGTTTATTTTAAAAAAAAATAGTTTAAAGAATGCTTCATATTAATGTGTCAGAAGGTGACAATATCAACAGAAAAAGAATCATACATAATTAATACTACAAAAGTAGTGGTAAAATTCCGCAAACAAAAGTTACGATTGAAAGTCAATTTGCATAAGTGTTTTTTTCACATATGTACAAATTCTTCAAAGCTGAATCTGTGTGCCTCCTGTGATCAAAAGGGATGAAAAAAAAGAGATTTTGCTGTTGAATATCCCCGTGTCACTGTTCAAGGGCAGCTTTTTCTGCATTGCAGAATCTTCCAGGTAGATCCGCATCCAAATCTTCCCCTAAGGTAATCTTATCACACATACATGAGCAATTAAATTCAAGGCCCAGCCTCAAAGGCCTGCCTGCACCTGCTGCACTGTCCGTATTGAAGTTTAATATAAGCCCTTTAGGACTGAAACTGCAAACCAGAAATTTGCCATTCTGGCTTGTTATTAAAGTGGTAAAAGAACAAAATCAGTGCCCATTAAGCCAACAGCAGACGTTCTCTTTGACAAAGGTGGATGTTCAAATGAGAAAGGACACCTAATTCTTCTCTGTTTATTTCCACAAAAGATCTTATTTAAGCATCAATTGAGTGAGTCATCTTTAATATCGGCTTTTTAGAGAATTATGTCATCGAAGATGATTGAAGATTTTCAAAGAATAGCGAATATGGGGCGGCTCTCTGCGTTTGAATGGATCTCCGACAGTTTTCCTGTGTAAATAATTAGATTCCCTCATTTATCTTAATATCGACCTGTTTGAAGTGCCCCTCCTGACTGAATGTAAGAGAGAGGAGCACTGCAGGGCGGCCCATTGTATGGACTTCTATTCATCGCTCTCTTCCTAATTTATGTTCTTTCCTCTTTCTGTCGTCGTCTTCTCCCCGCGTTCGGCTTGCCCTGAAGGCCACGTTGGATTGTGTGAGCTTTCTGTGAGTTCAGAATAAGAGAAATGCAGTTATAGTTTGACACCCAGGATTCACACAACTGGGAAGTGATAGAGAACGTTTAAATGCATTGTCTGTGAGGACTAACAGCCACCAGAGATCATTCCCAGAGGATCTCATCGCCCTATTTCTCTTTCAGAGCTCAGGGGTCTTAATGGTGCTTAAATTGATGGTTCATCCAAATATTAAAGTTCTACCATCATTTACTGACCCTCATGTCACCCAAACTTGTTTGACTTTTATCTGAGGAATAAAGCATGGATATATTTCGAAAGTCAGTGGAGTTTAAAACATTGGATCCCACCGACTTTCTTTGAATGCACAAATAGGGAAATTTAGAATCTTCATTTTCGAAGTGTATAATGACGTATAAACTTAGTCTCAAATGTTTCTCCCCATTTATTAGGATAAAACTACTGTTGTCAAACAGATAATATAGATATAAATTGAATATTAATGTGCATGGCAGCTCAGATCATTTGGTCTTGTATGATTTTGATTAGAAATTCTGGAATTCACTTTGCAAATCTCAAACTTCTTGACAAATTTGATATTGTTTATGAGATTCACGTGTGACTAGTCTTTTAGGTCAGGAGAAATAATTGGACCGAAGACAATGGAGGAAAAGTCTCCATTTGTTTTCCATTTGATCTCTAGAAGGAACAATTGAACTCCTTTGTGATATGTTTCTTTCTTTTTCTTCCTATGGGTTATCAGATGAGTGAGTGAAAGCAGCTCCTATAATGAAATGTTTGCTCAAGACCCGTTAGCCAATCAGCAAAGAGATAACACAACACTGGCTTTACACTACAGCACATAACTTCCAGGCTCCAACAGTGAATTTAATTTGGTTTTATTCACCCCAAGACCTATATTTTTTGCCGGTGGAATGTAAATTTCCTGCTGGCAAAACTGATATTAAATCAATGGGCCTGCTAAAATCTATTTGAGTGGAGTTTTGCTAAAGCATTGAATCTGGACAAACTCTCTCAGCAGGCTCTGATCTCTAATTCCAACAGTCTGTGCATATGAATTATTAATTTGGCCATTATGCTAAGTCTCCCTTTCTGGATCAATTCATTATTAGCTTTGGCGATTATAGCACAAGGTTGCATAGAACATTCAGAATGAAACACAATTGATTTATGAACCATGAGAGGCAAATCTACGAAACGCTTTTAATTTCAGTGCAAAAACCTCTGCCTTATTCTAATACTAATGTCCAACAATCCAGTTTAATCTGGCACTAAATGCACAGTGCCGTGAATGAATTAAGTCATTGTAATTTTTTAGCAAACTGTTTTTATGTAAATTAAGCTCATTCTAGATTGTTGCAATTTAAGTTGCTCTATTACCTCCTATACAGAAAGCAGGCGGTTAACAGATTTTTTGTTAAAAAGAGATGGCAGAGTAAAGTTTGGGCATTTTAAAGAGCTGACTTGGGTCCCTGGACTTCTGCAATGGAGAGATGATGTACAGTGTACAAACTTTGCTGTTTTATATGGTTAAATAAAATTACAACACCAACTATAAAAATGGCCAGTAAATGGCTATAACAATCAGTTACAATAGATTACAATAATTTGCATTGTATAGGCCTATGCATTATTTGTTGCATCAAATTAAATGTCTGTATATTTAATGATTCCAATTGCATGGAAAACAACAACATGGACATTCTCTATCATTTATTTTGTATTTAACAAATGGTTTCAGAATAAGATGTGAGTTTTCAAAATACATTTTTGAACTATGCCTCAACTCTAGTTCTTTCCATAAAGATAGTCTCAAATAAGTCTAAAATAACAAGCAAGCTAACTGAACTTTCAAATGCATTGTTTGAGACATTTGTATGTTAAAAACAAAGACTGTAATGTTTAAAGTTGAAGGCTTTTATCTCAACTTAACTTCACACTGTGGGTTTTTAAAAAAAAAAAATTTTATAATAGCAATCTTGAAATCAGATTATTAAATGGACGATATGCCAGTAGTCGTCTAGTTTAAAAATGCACTATTCACAGTTAGCCATGATTCATTGATTTTTATGAGCAAAAGTATCTGATAACAGGAAGATAATCTTGTGATCTCAATGGCGACGGCCCACTCCTTGTAAAATAAAACATCTTGTTTCGGCCGCATATACGACTGGAGACTTCAGCTCATGTGAGTGTACATCATTTTAAACTTATTTGACAAAAGTACTGTTTATTTGTTTATGTCTAAAACTTTTTAAACAAGGGAAGAATTATGCAGTGCACCTTTAGCTGAACTCCAGCACAGACCTTCTTCTCTAGACTCATCCGTCATGTCCTCTCATTTTGAGCGTGGATGCATAATTTACTGAGCCTCAATATGAATCTCAGCTTATTCCTCTGATATCTAGCGCTGGTCAATTATCTCATATTATCAATATCTGCCATCTATATTGCATTGGCTCATTTGAATTTCATAACCAAACACTAATATTCTGCCTTTTTATGAAACCTTTATGGTAATGCAGCCAAGGTTCTCGGGGCTATCAATTACTTAGTGTGTGTCTGTAAAGCTGCAGCGAGTGGGAACTAATGTCTTGGCCCTTAAGGTGGCAGGACATACCATCTTTTACCTTCATTACCGCAGTGAAGTGATGGTTTCCTCCTCAACCCCCATGGCAAGTCATTTAACCTATCTACACCCCAGTCGCACATACAGTTTGTCAAAGAACATTCATGCGACTGCGGCACGGCTATTAGAGCCACAATGGCGATCATGTAGGAGTACGAGAAGATGAAGTAAGTGATGATAACCAGTTTGGCTCTGGGTTTTGCTTGGGTGATAGTGTGTTGTGTGCATCTCACATTCAAGACCTTCACACTTCTTTTTATGTTGTAATAATTTCAGTATACTGCTACATGTGGGCTGCGGTAAAGCATAGAATGTGTATTTCTGTGCATTATGGTTTTGCAACCACTTGACACCACAAAAATACACTTATTCATCTTGAATTGGAAAAAAAAAACGTGATGAACCTCAAGACAAATATTGAATTATTTATTCCAGTCAGTGTATGTGTGAGGATGTCCACGATGATGCAACGGTGGCCTCATCCGTTAGACTCATAATTTCAGATGAAACTGAACAAAAAAAAAACCCTTTAAATAATAACAAAAACCTCTGCAAAATTCATAGGTAATAGCTCACAACTAAAGAACAATCATTTCACTGAGTGCATGCTCAGATAAAAGGCTTTCATCTGACTTTCTCAAACTACATGAGGAGAACTGTAACTGAACACCATTGTCATAAACCTGGGACTCGCTAATGCCTTAAAGACTAGCAGGACGAAACGTACTGACTGTAATTGGAGGTTTTGTATGTTGATGGCTGGCAACCTTATGGTAAAAATCCCCACATTGAATGGCAGTAAAGATTGAGAAAATTCGTGCCTGTCCAGCATTTTTGCTTTTCGTGAAGAAAATATGAGTGAATTTTGATTCTGTGCAACACTTGATTCTAGGGGTGTTTTGGCTATGGTTTTTAATACATTTCTTTGCAGTTGTCAAGGCAAAGTGGTTTCTTACAGTGCCAAGTCAAAAAAAAAGAAAAAATCCCAATCCCAAGTCAAGTCTAGTCCAGTTAATTTACATTTGCAGGGCCAAGGATAACTCCCTCCCCCAGACCCAAAGTGTAAAATCTCTGAGAAATACTAACTTTGATGCTCCATAGTATCTTGTACGTTCAAATTCTGATCACTGCAAAACACAAGTGGCATGAGCTGTCAGACAACCTTGATGCTCTTTTGTACTCTGCACCATTTAGCTGTTTAATAGCTATGTGCAATATTGCTGTGGAATCCACTCTCAAAATGCAAACCTCATGCATTTAATGGACTGTTATTGAAGCAGAAATGCCCATGTAGTGTAGGTTAAGCAGATGGAGCTCTTGTGTATTCTAATGCTGATTGACAATGAGAACATTATACTATCACTGGCGCAATGAGGAAACATCAGAACAGGGAGACCTATAAAGAGAACCAGTGTCTATGGATATATGTGTCTTTTTTGGAAAGAGGAAAAGAGAGAGAGAGAGGTGTGAGAGGTCATAAATTATGTGGGAGCTAAACAAGCTGTTGAATAATTTACCATTGTAATGTGGCAGTGAGAGGATAAAAGAAGTTTTGGCTGCAGATTACTCGCTGTTAGAAAATCTCTGGAAGCTTTGACTGTAGAAATTTAAAGTTGTGTTACAGCGCAGGGCACTAAGCTCGCAGCCAAAGACATCGGAGGATCTTTCTATTTCTTGTTCTTTGTCTGTGAGATTCCTTGTTCATTTGTTCTTTATTCTGCACACAGTGTAGATCCAATCAACAGGTGCAAATGAAAGGATCCTAACCTCAATTACAGACACATCTTTTTGCAAACAAACACTTGAACTGAAGTCTGTCTCCAAAAACAAGAGTAAATAGAAGTGATGTGACAAAGATGTTTTCATGAAATCAAAATTACGTCTAGGTTGATTAGATTAAAAAATACCCGGCTGCCAAACTGACCGTCCATGTGGAAAAATTGTGAATTTCGATTCACATACTTCGTAGGGTGGTTCTTCTCGTTTTCTCTTGGTATTTTTGACCTCCTGTTGTTATTCCAAAGATTCGCCTTTGTAATCTTTTAGTAAAATGTAATAAATTGCTCCACCTGTGTTACTGCTTCGTTACACTGCCAAAAAGTATGTTAAGTTTAGTCAGCTTGGAATGTGAAGTTGCATTAAGTGACAAGATATATGCATTATCTCAGCAAGTTCAATTCGATTTGAATTAAATGTTGTTCTTTTGAACTTTCTATTCATCGAAGTATCCTGAAAAAAAATATGTATCACAGTTTTCATAAAGGATCACCAAATCAGCATATCAGAATGATTTTTGAAGACTGGAGTAATGAGGCTGAAAATTCAGCTTTGCCATCACAGGAATAAATGATATCTATATAATAGGGACTACTATATCTACAGTATATAGTAGTATAATCTATAATACTAATCTATATACTGTAGTGGGGAGTATTTTTTATATATTTTTTTTATTGTAATAATATTTCACAGTTTTACACCTACTGTATTTTTTTATTTTTTAAAAAATGCTGGCTTGCTGAGCATAAGATACTTTCAAAAACATTTAAGGTACCATTCGAATCCGTGGCCCGGGAAAGTTATTCCAACACTAAATTATAGGTAAATTGCTTTGGATAAAAGCATCTGCTAAATAATTAGAATGACAACACCAAGACATCTTTTTATCATACACTCTGTCATACAGAGATATTTTTAGTAAGATTCAGTGTCACCTCGCAATAAATCACAGTATGCATGGATGTAAATGGGTTGTGATGGGTGCATGGCGAAAGTGATACCAATCCCATATGTTTTCCCATAGGTTTTATTAATTAATGGCATGGGCATGTGCTCCACAACTACATCTAACACCTTAACGTGTGCTATTTACACTAGTCCGACCTTTTTCACAGTTTTCATGGGCATAACAACAAAGAGTGGGTGGAAAAAAGCCTGGAACATTCTCCTAAACATTTATATCTTAAATCAATGGGAACAATCATGTTTGATATTCAGGACAGAGCGATGAGCAGTGGGTTCTCCCGTATGCTTTTACTCAACTATAATTAGGTTAATTAATCTTGTTGCCGATCCAGGACTTGACAAGATTAAACATCCGTGATGTTGGTAGCTGGACTTTCCAGCCCATCAAATTTGCACGTCGCTCCCAAGAGATCAATTTATTTTCAATTAGAACAGCAGGATCTGAGAGCCGATTGGAGGAGAGGAGTTTCTCCATTCAGAGTCTAGTAGGAAAAAAAGACAAGCTCTCAGAATGTGTCAGTGCATATTAAGAGTTATTGAAAATAACTGAAATATGCAAAATATTATATATATATATATATATATATATATATATATATATATTGTCAAGTGTCCATGTGTTTTGATTCATGTATGTATTTCTGTTTGAGTGTTTTGCTGTCTGTGCTAATAAGTTCTGTCTTCCTCAGTTCCCTGTCTGCTTGTCTCTTTGGTTACAGATTTGAGTCCTTAGTTCAGGTGTGTCTTGTTAATTAGTCTCATTAGTTTCTCTGTTTGTGGTGTACTTTAGCCCTGTGTTTAGTCCCATCTAGTTGTCTGTTGACGTCGCCATATGCTTGGTTGTTCTGTTTGTGTTTTTGAATTTCTGAACAATCCTGAGTATTTCTTAGTTTCATTTTGTTTGCAATAAAGACTGCTGCACATAGATCCTGTTTCATCTCTGCTGCAACCAGACCCGTGGCATTGTGTTTTTAATTATTAGCATTATTAGGAACACCATACTAATATTGTGTTTGACCCCCTTCCGCCTTCAGAACTGCCTTAATTCTACATGGCATTGATTCAACAAGGTGCTGAAAGCATTCTTTAGAAATGTTGGCCCATATTGATAGGATAGCATCTTGCAGTTGATGGAGATTTGTGGGATGCACATCCAGGGCACGAAGCTCCCGTTCCACCACATCCCAAAGATGCTGTATTGGGTTAAGATCTGGTGACTGTGGGGGCCATTTTAGTACAGTGAACTCATTGTCATGTTCAAGAAACCAATTTGAAATGATTCGAGCTTTGTGACATGGTGCATTATCCTGCTGGAAGTAGCCATCAGAGGATGGGTACATGGTGGCCATAAAAGGATGGACATGGTCAGAAACAATGCTCAGGTAGGCCATGGCATTTAAACGATGCCCAATTGGCACTAAGGGGCCTAAAGTGTGCCAAGAAAACATTCCCCACACCATTACACCACCACCACCAGCCTGCACAGTGGTAACAAGGCAAGATGGATCCATGTTCTCATTCTGTTTACGCCAAATTCTGACTCTACCATCTGAATGTCTCAACAGAAATCGAGACTCATCAGACCAGGCAACATTTTTCCAGTCTTCAACTGTCCAATTTTGGTGAGCTCTTGCAAATTGTAGCCTCTTTTTCCTATTTGTAGTGGAGATGAGTGGTACCCGGTGGGGTCTTCTGCTGTTGTAGCCCATCCGCCTCAAGGTTGTGCGTGTTGTGGCTTCACAAATGCTTTGCTGCATACCTCGGTTGTAACGAGTGGTTATTTCAGTCAAAGTTGCTCTTCTATCAGCTTGAATCAGTCGGCCCATTCTCCTCTGACCTCTAGCATCAACAAGGCATTTTCGCCCACAGGACTGCCACATACTGGATGTTTTTCCCTTTTCACACCATTCTTTGTAAACCCTAGAAATGGTTGTGCGTGAAAATCCCAGTAACTGAGCAGATTGTGAAATACTCAGACCGGCCCGTCTGGCACCAACAACCATGCCACGCTCAAAATTGCTTAAATCACCTTTCTTTCCCATTCTGACATTTAGTTTGGAGTTCAGGAGATTGTCTTGACCAGGACCACACCCCTAAATGCATTGAAGCAACTGCCATGTAATTGGTTGATTAGATAATTGCATTAATGATAAATTGAACAGGTGTTCCTAATAATCCTTTAGGTGAGTGTAATTGGCCATGGCACTTTGTAAAGAAAGACTACACTCATGCGCGCATTCAAACGCACATGTCTGTTGACTAAATGCGTAATACTCCTGTGCATGCCGTCACCATTTTCACAAATTCACATTTTGTGAAGTTTACATGGAGATGATAACGGTATCGTTTTCAAAAACCTGCACTTTGAAACCTACTTCAAAGTTTGCATTCTCAGGCCACCAAAAAACTGTTGTTGTGTAAATGAACATCCAGAACGCATACAAAGTTTTCTGTTTTCAGTTGAAAACGGTGTCATGTAAACGGACCCTAAATGAATAACTAACGATTTTTACAATGGAAATGAATTAAAGGTATTGTAGGTAGGAATTTTTTTTTAAACTTTTTGCCAAATTTGTTTAAACTTTCTATATATATCAATGCATAATTTAAATATAAGTACTCTGGAAAAGAGAGTATAAAAATCGAGTGTCTGTAGTCCTCTCAGGGCTGTAATAAACACAGCTACTTCTCTCCATTCACTTCCACCCCCTCCATTCTGGGCTCCTTCCAAAACCACGCCCCCAAAACACATGAACGCGCGATGCCGACAGCTCACAGCTGGAGGACGCGCTTACCAGCGCCGAGCGGAGAGGAGCAGTGCATGTAGTGACATCATGTCAGACTCACATGTAATAAAATACCTAACTTTATCATTATGAATATAAACAACTAACATGGCTGTTAGTACTCACTATCAAGCTAGCATATCGATACTGGTAAAGTTTAAAATATATTGAGTTTGATTCGTTAACGAGCTAGTAACATAAAGCAAAGCTAAAAACAGGTTGCATTGATACACGTTTTCCCATTACAATCAGTTACACTGTGATGAAGGTGAATTTCGTGTAAGATTCATAACATATACGCCGTGTTTTGCATGTAATTGTGTCTCTTACTAGTCTCTTGCCCTCCTCGAGTCAAACGAGTGCGCGCATGTGGGCAGCGCATGTAGCAGCGGGGGTGTTGCCATGGTTGCGAGAGAGTGACAGTCGCCTAAGCCAATCCATTGTTTCGTCCCGGAAGGAAATAATGAGCTGTGTTTAGTGCAGATTAAACGGTCTAGAGTCACTCGATTTTTATACTCTTTTTATCAGAGTACTTACATTTTAATTATGCATTGATATATATAGAAAGTTTAAACAAATTTGGGAAAAAGTTTTTTAGACCAAAAACGACCTACCCTACCTTTAACAATGAACTTATTTAAACTGGACAATGACTTTCTTCTAGAGCTGCTGTACAGCCAAAACATTCGTTTTTTGTTATCACTGTAAAGCTGCTTTGATACAATCTGTATTGTAAAAAGCGCTATGGTGACTTGACTTGGAGTTTTGAGGTTATGCCGACAGTTTGAGGATCCAATGGAGATACAATGTTTAGTCGCAAACTCTTTTTAATACTTTTTGTTGTTTAAATAATAGCAAAACCAACATACAGACATAAAAGCTGACCAACAGTAATGATTTATGAGGAAGAAAAAAGACGAAATGTGGAGATACGAGGTTTCCGCCCCGACAGCGACAGTAATTTAGATTTGTCATGAATTTTTTTTTTTTTTATATATATAATGTTACAAAAAGATGCAAAATGCTACATTTATTGAACCAGTTATTTTAAATGACGCATCCAAATGAATCAACTGACTAAACTTATTCAAAATTGCCAAAGCTTAAAGAGAACAAATGTAGATATTCTAAGAGAGCATTTGATTATCTAATTTCGCTTGACTATAAATCCGCATGTTTTTTCTACTGTAATGATACTTTTTTTTTAAAACAAGAAAGGAGCCAGACCTGAACTTCTCGTGAAACCCTACCAGCAACCACTTTTTAAAAGGCTCTGTGACCACAACGTCACATTCACCCTTGAGAGTGTCTCAACGTAACCGTAATGCTTTTTGCTTTAAACTTTATTACAGGAACATTAGCCGGCATTAAATTGCTGTGATAATTACTTGCAAGATTTCACAAGGCCTTCATTGCCTACAACAGCAGCCTGAAACAATGCATAAATAGCTGTTTGGCTAATGGTTAACATTAACTGATGTAATGTCAGCTAAAAAGGTTTTCAGAGGTGGAGAAAGCTCATTTTGATGAATATTTTTACACAATAATTAAACAAATTTAAAAAGTAAATAGGATCCATTTTGATTTTCTGTTGAAATACATAACTACACATATTGAGTTCTTTTAAACCCCATGTGGCAGATTGACAGATTAAAGTAGCATTAAAGTGCAAGTACCACTAACATTTTAAATTCATGTGGCAGATCGGCAGGTGTGTGTGTTGAACAACACATGGACGGTGACCAGGCCCTTTGATTGTGTCCCGCCAACTAGCACACAGATTCTCGGACATGCTCGCACACTCTCTGATCTGTGTAAGAGACTCCCTTCAGAGCGACAGCTGTCATCCAGAGCTCCCCACCACCTGTCACATCCACTCCATCAAATATCACACACAGTTCAAAATGGAACTACAGAACGGCCGTCAATCCGGTTGCGAGTATTCATGAGGAGAAACAAGAACTCATCTGAGATGGCCAAACGGTGGACAGAAGCCTTGATATGCTCAAAATACGCTCCTTTCTAGGATACGTCAAGTTAAACTGTGATTTAACTCGGTAAATAGCATTACTAAAGATAATTACAATAAGGAGTTTATGCTAATCTTCTTAAAGCTTATCATGTCATAATTATTATAGAGAGTGGCACAACATAGCTGCATTAACAGCGAGCGTGAAAATGACTTTAGTCAAATGTTCATCGAGGACACAATATCCCACAGGAATGACAAATCACAAGAAGATATTTCTAATATCTCAGTAATTTCTCCATTGAAATCAAATGGAGAGCGGAAAGTCAACTATTAATTTGGCTTAAACTGACAGTTCACATCTAAAATTAATGTTGTCTTTTACTCATCCTCATGTTGTTTAAAACCTTTAATTATTCCATGGAACACAAACGATAAATGCTATGAGAATATCCTGTCCTATCATTATCATTTCGGTGTAATGAAAGTGATTGAGGACTAAGGCTTTCAATCTCCAAAATGACAAAGCAATACCATAAAAGTATAATACACTTGGTATGTAGCACTTTTGCAAGTGTTTTGTAGCTAAACGATCATTTTTAACCCTCTACTGCACGCATTATTATGCAATCATGGAAAAAAAATTTACAGTGTTTTTTACATATAAAATAGACTCAAATTAACATTTCTTTTTTTGGGGGGGGGGGTTACTTTTGGGTGCGTTGCCATATGGCAACATTGTGTGACAATGGCCTGATGCGTTTTCTCCCAAAATGACATGAAATTCATAGATGATTACAGACCTGTCTTTTAGAAATGAAATTGTTTTTATTATTTAAAATGTTTTCAAGAGCTTTGTGTACAAAATATGAAACTAATTTTCAAAGTATTATTTCAACAACATTTACAAAACATCTGACGCAAACTCATAAGAACTGTTCAAGTGAAACTACTCGATGTGAAACGCCTTAAAGCAGTTGTTCTCTCCGTTAAAGGTGGGGTATGTGATTTTCTTTTTTGACCATTTTTTCAAAATCACTTGAAATCCTATTCCTAACCCACTTACAGCCACTGAGTTAGAAGCACTGACATGAAAATTAAAAAATATATATATCATCTGTGGAACAGGCAGGACTCGAAAAACTCTCATCCAATCATTTCCAAGACCACCTAGAATCATTGGACAGTAAGTGCGTCAATCAAACGGTCGTACCATACCCCCCTCCCCCATGCCCCTCTTCGAATGGGTGGAGTGGGTGGAGTCAGGGCCAGCATTGGAGGAAAGAAGGTAGGACCTTTTGAGTTGTGTATTTTCAAAATCTGCCGACCGTTTTGCAAATCACATACCCCACCTTTAAGGCAGAGGTGCACCTTGCACAACTCTGACGATGCCCTTGCAGCCAGGATTCTTGCACCTTCCTTTTGGTGCACCCATCTCTGGCTAGTGATCAAAGCGGTCAAGACAGATATATATTTTACTTTTATACTTTACTTTTACTTTACTTTATAAATATATACAAATATATATAAATATATGAGTAGAATACAACCATCCAACTATATCAGTGCATCCATACATTGTCATTCATACAAAGCTACTCTGCATTAGCATGGGCAAAATATTGTTCCATTACCGCACAATGTTGCCATATGGCAACATACCTATTTTATTAAATAAAAAGGTAATATAAGTATCAAAACAATGTGACAATGATTGAAAAAAGATTAGAAGCACTCCCAGATGCTTGATGTATTTTTTTATTCCGAAGAAATATGAAAAAAATGAGGAAAATCTTCACATATACACAAGCACTTTTTCAGCAGCTGGAGTCATCAAAAGTGTGTGAAAAGAATGACGTTGCAAGGGTGTGTGTAGTGTCGTGATGTCATCAAAGCATATCATTGGTTACCACCAGGTTCTATTATGAATTTAAGATCAATCAGAGCTCATGTTTATTTTCAAATTTCAAGAAATGTCCAAAGAAAGGGTATGTTGCCATATGGCAACACTGTGCAGTAGAGGGTTAAGGAACAAATCAAAATGTAAGTCATTCTTGACTGAAAATTTGGACATCTGCTCTAGCTCTCCCAGACATTCATGAGAGAAGCAGCAAATGTTCATTTAAGAACAAACCATTTTTTATTTTCTAATTAAACTGTTCATGGTATTTATTAATAGCCTATATATATATATATATATATATATATATATTAAAAAATACTCTAAATTTAGTTTAGCAATTTTATGTTTTTTTATGTTTATTATTTTTTTCTGAAGTATTTATATCCAGCTTACTTTTATTTATTTATAACTGATTTAATTTACTTGCTAAGGCAACATTTCTAATTTTTTATTTAAGTTTTTTAAGTTCAAGTTTTCAATCTAATTTGTATTTCAATTAATAATGTTTTATCATTTAAGTTTTAGTAAACAAAAACAACAATAAAACAGATGATTCAGTTCCCAAAACTGAACGGTTTAGTCACAGATTAGTGACTCACTCTTTTGTGTTGTACTTTATTAATCTCACAAGTGTGTTCTTGTATATAGTTCCAGAAATGATCTCGACATCACCTCCAGTTTGCCAAGATCCAAGGTCTGGAATCAAAGGTCAGAATTTTCAATATGAACTCAAAATTTTCTCATACAATTCTTCCAAGACCAAATGATCTGAGCAAAGCTTTCGAATGCTATTTTTATACTCTTACTGCATGTGACGAATTGACTCATTTTGTCTATCTTCTCCTCATTTCTCCTAATTTATTTTAAGACAACCATCTGTGACAACGTTGATACATAAATGAACAATGACTGCGAACTCCATTAAGTCCCTCGAGCTCTGAAAGAACAACTTCTGAGCAATAAAAGTTTCCCCTGGGGATCCTTGTCACACTTCCACCAACACACTCCCGAAAGCGCAACGACTATGACCATGTATTACTTTATTACATATGGTGAATACAGCTTAATAAAAACTCTGTCCTTCTGCGATCAAAAGCGAGGGCAGCTAAATGAATAATCTAGAAGCGATGATCACAAGCGTCAGGCGGTTTATGCCTGAACTGTGCGGTCTTTGTTTGGCTTTCAGAGTTTGGCCCTGGGGCAGCACCAATTCCTTTTTCATCACGTCTCTATGTGAACAAATTGGCTCATTTTGACAAAAAGTTTTATGAAAACGGGAGGGAGGGCAGGTTGTGGGTCAACACTTCAGTTCCACCCACACATTGATATGAGCAGGCATTTCAATAACACTTGCACACTTACTTTCAATGACCTCTAATGATCACAACAGCCAGAGCAAGAGAAGGGAAGGACATGTAGTTATCGTAGAGGAATGGACAAGAAAAGACAGCTTAGGAGGGAGGAAGTAGGTAGAGACAGACACAGAGACGGAGATGACAAAGGGGAGGAATGAGGTTTGAAAGAGAACAAAGAAACTGTAATAATAAGTGTCATGGCCAATTATTGTTTCCTTCTCCTCGGTATTGATCGATCAATTTGTGCCTGTCCTGCTCAGTGTTGCGTTCGGCTTTTAAGGGAAATTCCGTCAAAAGAAACTTCAGAGGCATCGCGGACATGTTTGAGATTGTACAGAAGTCTTTAAAACCATTATTTCGGTCACGTCTTCAGGAGCAGTGCTTCTCAGCCTTTTTTTCTCAGGAAAACCCTTTAAGTCATTTGTTTCATTACCCCTTTTCATTTAAGAAAAGGCACTTTAAGGCCAATTCACACTGCACCGACAGACGGCAACCAGCGGCAACAGTAGTTCTTAGTTAATTTCTCTCAGAGAGGAAAGATATCTCTGTTGATGGAATTTTGATTTCAGTTATACATGAAATAATTATTTTCCCTAAAATCAAGTAGACTAGGTCACCCCAAAGAGAGGTCTTGTGACCCCCGGTTTAGGAAACCCAGTACAAGATAAAACCGTGGTACACTGTGGACTGAATTCACTAAAGAATTGAACACTTTTTCTTACAGTATTTTTGACTAGGCTGAATGTTTTGGGAAAAGATTAAAAATTGCAATTTAGGATTTTAAAATGCCATCCAGGTATGCTGGTTGTTTGTACAGCAAAACTATCTGTCCAAAAAATTGTGATTATATGTCAATATGGCTATAAAACAATAATAATAGACAAACATCAGTGAATAATGAGCTGCTCATGTGTAAGAACACAGTGCCACGCTTCACTCTGAAACAACCAGCACATATGTTTATTTCAACCTCTGCGATAATTGCACTTTCAAGGCAAATCGCAATTTCGTTTTTCTTTTTTCTTCGATTTATCGTGCAGCCCTACTAGCCACTCACAATTTGGTTTAATCCGTGACTAGACTGAAAACAAAGATAATTTCTAATCAAGTTAAATCTTCATTCTTTTTAGCGCAGATGTGAATGAGGCTCACTAGTTATTGTGCTTTATAAGTGGACTAAATGATTGCAGAAGTCCGCCATACTGTACATTAGCGAGAAGTCTGTCATTTGACTGTCATGACATTTTGATTAAAAATGACTGGGTCCAAAAAAGATGCTTGGATGAATTTTTTCAAAATAAGCTAAATAACATGTATTTAGAAAATAGGGGGATTTTTATTTTATTTTTGTTTGTTTCATGCCAATAAAAAAATAAAAAAAAGATTTACATTTTCTATTCACACTGGCAGCCGAAATTCATCAAATGTTGGTGAAAGCATTTGTGTCGTTACTCGATTTGCATAATTTCTTTAGTGGATTGTGTGCTAAACAATACAGACAGTGTATGCAAATAAAAGCGTTATCAACAACTGTAATTTATTCTTGAATCCCCATTTTCTTAAAAGCTAACCACTTATGTTTTCCGTATTTAGCAAGATAAGGAAGAGCAGAGATGTAGAAGTATGAAGCACTTCCCTGACTTGTTTCATCTCCCTCTATCATGCATCATGTTTCATAGGTTTTGACATGCTTGGTATTTATCAAACGTAATCTTTATTAGACACAACGTGATGTGTATGTGCACGCGTTTAGCATACCAAGACAGTATGTGGGCACACAGATGAACCGTGCCAAGACAAACATCTCAAACACAATGATGGAGGGATATTATCGCAAAGGCGCAGAGGCTGGCAAAGCCTGACACACTGTTGTCTGTCTCTTCAGCAGTAAACAGCACATCACCCTAAGAATATGGCAATGTATCGAGAAGTGCAATCATTTCCCTAATTCAAGGCTTTGCGTCCATAACACAGACAAATGAGCGTGTTTTATAGATAACGGATAATTTATGCAGCTTTTATGTGAATTCTGCCCTGAAGGGAAACCCTGATAATAAGGCGGTCGAGCTGATTTTTAGAACATGGTAGTTGGTTAATGTGATCTACTGGGTATAACCAGTGATATAAATGTATTTTATCTTACTGCATTGGTAGATTTATTTATTTATTTATTTTTGCAGTAAGACAAAAATACAATTACATTCAAGATACAATATGAACAAAAAAAAACTCCCAATATATATATATATATTATTATTATATACAATTTAATTTATAATTTAATTTACTTTGTGTTAAGACTTTTTAGATATTTAACCTGGAAAATTAACCCGATAGGAATATGGGGGGGGGGGGATAAATAGGACTTTTTACCACTTTAATCTGGATTTCGCAGCAGGGAATATCTGAAGCTTGCCTGAAGTGGTTGATCTAAACTGACTGAGCTGGTTTTTAGCTGGTTTAGATGGTTGACCAGCTGATCTCCCTTCAAACTTGGCCAGCTTGACTTGCTGGCTCTGGGTGTAAGATTTTGGCAGGCGTGACGATTCTAGTTTTCTCTTCTCCTTAAAATATACACATTGAACCTCTGAGGCAGTCATCGGGGAGATTAAGACCGTCAGTGGCTCTAATTGCCAATGTATTTCAACTAGGGATGCTTTTAAGTTGCCTACAGTGCCACTTAAATCACCCTGTTGTGGAAAAAAACCTTTAAAACTTAAGCCAGTCTATGGTAGTTTTTGTCCACAAAACTGATCAGGCTAGTTTACTTTGGTAGTTTTAGAAGACTTTTATTAATTTGTCAGCTAGTCAATTAACCAACTAAACCAATTGAACACCTGCTTGGCCAGACTACTCTACTGAGTAAAACTGGTGGTTTAACTATAAGCTGGTTGGCTGGTCTCCCAAAATCTTTTCAAGAACTATCAAACCAGAGCAGCTTGAACAGTTTGGCGACAGACAAAGACCAAAAATCCAGTTAAGGCTGGTTTAAAGGGATACTCCACTTTTTTTGGAAATAGGCTCATTTTACAACTCCCCCAGAGTTAAAGTGTTGAGTTTTACCGTTTTTGAATCCATTCAGCCGATCTCCGGTTCTGACGGTACCACTTTTAGCATAGCTTAGCATACATCATTGAAGTGGACAAGACCATTAGCATTTCTCATTAAAAAATGACCAAAGTGTTTCGATATTTTTCCTATTTAAAACTTGACTCTTCTGTAGTTACATCGTGCACTAAGACCGACGGAAAATGTAAAGTTGCGATTTTCTAGGCTGATATGGCTAGGAACTATACTCTCATTCCTGCGTAATAATCAAGAAACGTCACTGCCGTACCATGAGAGCAGCAGGCGTAATGATATGACGCAGCGCCTGAAAATAGTTCCGTTGTGTTGACGGAAGGTGGCCTATTTTCAGGCGCTGCGTCATATCATTACGCCTGCTGCACTCATGGTACGGCAGTGACGTTTCTTGATTATTACGCAGGAATGAGAGTATAGTTCCTAGCCATATCAGCCTAGAAAATCGCAACTTTACATTTTCCGTCGGTCTTAGTGCACGATGTAACTACAGAAGAGTCAAGTTTTAAATAGGAAAAATATCAAAACACTTTGGTCATTTTTTAATGAGAAATGCTAATGGTCTTGTCCACTTCAATGATGTATGCTAAGCTATGCTAAAAGTGGTACCGCCAGAACCGGAGATCGGCTGAATGGATTCAAAAACGGTAAAACTCAACACTTTAACTCTGGGGGAGTTGTAAAATGAGCCTATTTCCAAAAAAAGTGGAGTATCCCTTTAAGCCTTTTTTATATATGTATTTCAGCAGGCAACGAATCTATTTATCAATTACAAAGACAGATCTTTTGAAATTTTGACAGAAATTTTGAAGATTACAGTATAATTTAGGTAATATAGAGCTGTATATTGTATCCTCACGATGAGTAAAATAACTTCAGCAGGAGGTGCCCATATATCTGCCCCAGTCCCTCAAGGAGGTTCTGTCATAGACAGTCATAGTCATCATTCAGACCCCATACCCTCAACCAGCTGGCCCATAATTACACACACACACACACACACACACACACACACCACAGCTTATATACCCATTGACATGCATGTACGCTCACACACTCTTTCACTCCCATAGGCCTGCTGTTTGATTCCGATCTGTCGATAAATATTCAGGCCTATCATCATTATTTATTTCGCACACTATTGGTTTTACATCACAATATGTTCATTTGCATGCCTGTATGGGCCGTACGTTACGGTAAACCCACTGCAACGCTGCCAACAACCTCCTGCCGCACCCCATAATTTATAACACACATCCCCTGTGCGCTTTCCATGGCATAGCGTCTCCAAAAAAGCTCAAGGTCACTCTTAAATAACACTCATTTTTCCCAGCTTGGCCCACCATAATAATTTACCCCCCAGGCTCCTCCTCACAACAACAAAAAAGCATTTCCAAATGCCCCGTCTGCCAATCCTCATGGGCTTTATTGATGGCCGGAGCTCATCTCTGCTCTCAGGTGCCCGGATTGTCAGTATCAGTGTGAATACATCATCAGTGAAAGGCGCAAGCACCTAAACCCACTCCAAGGCAATAAATCTGGCAGCCGAAGGGTCCAGGTGATATAAGAAGTCCCTCTTGTATGGAGACGATAGGTGACAGTGAAGGACACACCGTATCAAGATGCTGCACTGTCTGCGCGACAGGCCCGAGCAATAGGGATTAAAACGTTGCAGGAATGGACAACAGAGGCAGGAGAGACGGGGAGAGAGGGAATTGAAGGTGGAGAACGAGAGAAGTTTTGAGGGGGATTTATGAACAGGGAAAGGACAACCCATGCCTGGAATACTATATAAGCTTAGTCTCATAAACTAAAGTCAAGTGACTTTTATACTACTGTTGGATGTTGCCGGAGGAAGATTTTTGCTGTTCTTTCAAAGCTCAGGAGGTTTTGAGGAGAATAAGTTCTTAGATATGTTTCATGTACTGTATCAACTTGGGCGTAGATGTTTCTTTGAAAGTATGTCACACTCTTAAAAATAAAAGTTGCATAATCTGGTCTGGAAGTATTGGATAAGAAATGTTTGAGATCATATCAACCTTTTTTTGCCAATTTTGGCATCTGACATTATTGAGATCTCTCATCTTTGTGTTTACAGCCACATGAAGGTAAGTAAATTACAGGACCCATGGTTTGGGTTAACTTTTCCTGTTGTTTTGCACTTTTAAAGCAGTATCACTTATTTATTCATTTCTATTGGGATGTTGTTAGGCTATTTGTGTATAATTAATGTTTTGTTCTGGTTTTTATTTATTTGTAACAAAGTATATTGAAAATAACAGAATAAAAAATGCCTATTGCAAAAAGTCGAAAGTTCAGGTTTTTTCATTATGCATTATAATTTAAAAAGCAGAAATTAATGGGTTCACAGCAATTTAAAAAAAAACTGTTCATATTGTATGGTCCTGTTTTTGTCTCATTTTTATCAGCTTACTTACTAATAGAAGTGAATTATTTTTTCAACCAGTTTAACATTTGCCAATTCTATTATGGAGGATTATTGGACACCCCTGCAAAACAAAAAGAAAGAAAGAAAGAAAGAAAGAAAGAAAGAAAGAAAGAAAGAAAGAAAGAAAGAAAGAAAGAAAGAAAGAAAGAAAGAAAGAAAGAAAGAAAGAGAAAAAAAGAAAGAAAGAAAGAGAAAAAGAAAGAAAGAAAGAAAGAAAGAAAGAAAGAAAGAAAGAAAGAAAGAAAGAAAGAAAGAAAGAAAGAAAGAAAGAAAGAAAGAAAAAAATAAAGAAAGAAAGAAAAAAAGAACCTCTTTTAAAGGTTGTTTTAATAAACAGACCCCCCCCCCCCAAAAAAAAAAATCTCTTTTCATTTACTCACCCTCTTGTGATTACAACAGCTTTTATTTTTTTATATTCAGTCATTTTAATTTAAGTTTTAATAATTGTTATTTGCTTTTATATAAAAAAAATCTATTTAGATTTATTTTAACTTCAGTTTTAGTTTGACTAATTTTAGTACTTATTTTCTGTCAGTTGCCAAGTCAACATTTCTCATTTCCTTACAAATCTAATATTTATATTTTATTTTATTTTATTTCAACTTTGTCAATTAACTTAAATGTTTGTTTTTAATTGTTTTAGTTAACAATAACAACACAGTTAAAGAAAACCATATGCTGTTATTTTTTTCTCCGTGAAACACAAAGGGATCTTCATGCATAACATCTGTCCATACTGACCACAGCTGTCAAGCTCTAAAAAGGACAATCCTCTCCTCCACCGTTGTTTTCTAATCAAATTAGGCACCTTTATGTCGTGTTCAGACTACACAGTATTTTTGTCTGTTTTGATAGTTATTGTGTCAGATTATATGATTTTGACTCCTGAATTTTTGTTGTGTCGTGGAAAAGAAACATGTCACACTACACTTTGCTTCCCAACCAATCATCGCTTGCCGCCTTTAACGACGTGTGTGACGTCATCGAGAAGGTGGACCTAGCGACCGACTTCCAGAAACAAGAGAGTAAACAAACAGCGACCGAAGCGTCATGTTAGCTTAATGCTGAAGCGCCACTGCTATCATTCGCCAGCATTTGTCTTTTTTTCACTCTGCCGTGCTACACGTCCCTCGAGGAAACATCATAAAGGCTGAAGTATTATTGCCATAGTTCCACAAAACCTTTCCTCCATTGCATAATTCCACCTACCAGCACCACAATCATTGTCTCTCTTTTGTTTCTCCATGTTTGAAAGCTGATACGGAAGAGCTTCTGTGCTCCTATTGGTCAACTTCACAGATGTGACGAAGCCCGTCGCGGACTACTGATTTATTTTTATTTTTTTACCCTCTGGTGCTCTTCTGTATGGAAGCTTGTTTCCGCCACAGAATGAAAAATAAAAAAGGTAACTGTGACTTTTTATCTCACAATTCAGACTTTTTTTCTCACAATTGCGAGTTTACATCTTGCAATTCTGACTTTATTTCTCAGAATTGCGAGATATAAAGTCAGAATTGATTGATATAAAGTCGCAATTGCAGGTTATAAAGTAAAAATTGCGTGATATAAAGTTGCAATTGCGTGTTGTACAGTCAGAATTGCATGAAATAAAGTCGCAATTGCATGTTATAAAGTCAGAATTGTGAGATATAAAGTCAGAATTGATTGATATAAAGTCGCAATTGCATGTTGTAAAGTCAGAATTGTGAGATATAGGGCCCTATTTTAACGATCTGAAACGCAAGTGTCAAAGCGCAAAGCGCAAGTAACTTTGTGGGCGGATCCCGCCCAAATCTGGCGCAAATCTAAAAGGGGTTGGTCTGAAGTAGCTTCATTATTCATAGGTGTGGTTTGGGCGTAATGTGAAATAAACCAATCAGAGCGTCATCCAACATACCCTTTAAGAGCAGGTGCGCATGTTGCATGGCGGATTGTTATTATTATGGCGCATTTGCCAGGCGCGCGCAAGGAGCGGTTCACAGCCGAGGAGACCGATGTTCTCGTCAGGGCCGTAAAAGAAAGAGAATTGACATTGGGGATGGGACAAACCCACCCAAATCAATAGAAAAAAATATGAGAAAGCTCAACTTAACTGGTAAGTTAAAGAGTAAGGTTTTTAATGTACTTACATTATGGTAAAGGTGATTTCGCAGTCTTCAGATTTTTTTTCCTGGTTCTTGACGGACAAACTAATTTGTCAGATGTCCTTATATACATATGTGTCTTACCACTATTGGGCAAACAGGTCTGATCCGTCATTACTACAATTTGCCTGAAAAATTTGGGTAAATGTGTAAGCTAGATTTATGCCTATTTTTTCACATCTTCATGGACACCACAATGATTTCCCTCGTGTGGTAATTTCCTTGTTATAATGTATGATTTGCAAAAATAAAAACTGCTGCATCTGTGTTGATGAGAGAATCAAAGTGTATGCTCGTTGTGCACCCACTACATTATGGCCAAGCATGCGCGCTTAAAATAGCATAATGAACAACGCGCAACGCGCCACTGACTTTAGACTAGGTTTTTTTTGGTCAGTGGCGGAATTGTTTTCTGGAAGTGCAAAATTGCACTAGGGAATGTTTGCACCGAAACACGCCTCCTTTTTGCGCCGACCCGCCCAGGGAGCGCAAGTTCATTTCCTAGTTTACTGACGTGCGTCTGTGGAGGGAAAAGCGCGCTTTGCGCGGGTGTAAAATAGGAATGATACATTACAGCGTAAATACAGTGTACAAAGTATATTTGCGCCGGGTGCAAGATAGAGCCCATTAAGTCAGAATTGATTGATATAAAGTCGCAATTGCGTGTTGTAAAGTCAGAATTGTGAGATAGATGAACTATTCTGAGGGGAAAAATGTCAGTCTTTTTTTTCCTTAGAATTGGCCTGATAACTCGCAATTGCGACTTTATATCTCACAATTCTGAAAAAAGATGTCAGAATCTCGAGATATAAACTCGCAATTATGTGTTATAAAGTCAGAATTGCGATATGTAAACTCGCAATTGTGAGATAAAAAGTCTCAATTCTGTCTTTTTTTCTCGCAATTGCGACTTTATTTCTCATAATTGCAACTTTATATCTCGCAATTGCGACTTTATTTCTCAGAACTGCGACTTTATATCTCGCAATTGCGACTTTATTTCTCACAATTCTGACTTCATATCTCGCAATTGTGGGATAAAACGTCGCAATTATTTTTTTAAAAAATTTTTATTCAGTGGTGGAAACAAGCTTCCATACTTTTGTCATTCTTGACCAAATTTTTTCTTCTTCATCGGAATGGTACAAAACTTTGTAAAGGTTTTGGCACTTGCTACGTGAACACACACACACAAAAAAAATAAAGGACATTATTCGAACAAGTTAAATGGTCCTGAAAAAAATAGTCACACTTGTGCTCAATGCGGTCTAAAAATGACTGCATTGGAAATGAATGGGAGACGAATTTCATCTAGTGAAAACGTTTGGTACTTGTACAAAAACATGTTTTTGAAAATATATATTTCATATAAAAATTGTAAACGTAACAACAGTAAACGAAAAATTCTATAACTTTTTTTAAGTTCACTTTTTAAAACTTTTTTTACTTCAGCAATAATCTGCCTAGTGTCGTCTTTGAAAAGAGATCAAACTTAAGTCTGTGCCCTAAAACATTCAATATTTACGACAGTTTAAGTTCTATGTCCAAAAAGTGAATAAATGGATTATAAATACAGCGTAAATATAATTTTGTACCATAAAATCCCCTAAAAATACAAAACATTAAATAAAAAACATTATCGAACTAGTACATTCATTTC
This sequence comes from Rhinichthys klamathensis goyatoka, assembly GCF_029890125.1. Taxonomy (NCBI): domain Eukaryota; kingdom Metazoa; phylum Chordata; class Actinopteri; order Cypriniformes; family Leuciscidae; genus Rhinichthys; species Rhinichthys klamathensis. The sequence goes on from NW_026606601.1 coordinate 2,583,040, forward strand.
ATTGAAATCAATTTTCGACCGACACGTGAAGAGCACCAGATTAAACATGGTAGTCTTTCTGTCGTGGCGTTGTGAAGCGTCGCAGACGCACCATTGTTTGTCATCCACTATGGCACACTGTATGAGATGATACGATTGATTCTTGCGTCCATAAGACCATTGTCGTTTACAAGACAGCATACATCAGGCAGATTGTGCCAAAATCAGGCTGATATTGTGTAGGCATTAGACATGTTGCATTAGGTTGAAGGTCCATGACACCAAATGTCAGGTGTCTTGTGTCCTCTGCATGGTTCTTCTACAGGTGAACTCCATCAAGGACCAGTGAAGGACTGATTCATATGCTGATGCTAATGGATCGATGTGTCCCTTTCCAGATCCTCTTCATTAAGTAAATGCACTTAGCGACTTATAATTAACCGCCTCATTTTGGATGTCATAGTGACCACAGATCCGAAATGATCAACATGTGAAAGCGAAAATCTAAGGACTCTCTCTCTCTCTCTCTCTCTCTCTCTCTCTCAGTCTATCCTTCTCACACACATACACCCACTTTTTCCTATTAGTGAACAACAGTTTTGTGATTACACTGAATGATTTAATTGACCTGACTGGGTTACCATGTATTTAAGAGAATTCAATTAATCTGCGGGTAGACCGAGCTCCTGTCTGACAGATTACAGCTCTATTTCCTCAGAAGCAGGTCAGGGATCTAAAAACAGACATGCCAGTCTTTCGCCCGCGTTCAGGGATTGCACGGTGCCAAATGAACGTGTTTAATGAACGAACCGTCGCTCTTGTTCACATCGCTCGGCTCTGATCGGCTGCCGTCGTATCTGGAGGGATGTCGGCTATTTGTTATGCTAATATAACATCTTCAGCTCGCTGGCACTTCCAAATATGTTAGGCAACACTCCACCTATCGCAAATGAGATTCGTTTGGTAAGCAAAGTGGAAACCGCATGCCTTAGGTGCTATTTGTGTGCTTTATAACACTGAGAAAGAAAGAGAGAGAGATGGAAAGAGCAGTGAGTGATACGGAAAAACCACCACATCTGTCAACAGGCATCAATAACCAAGACACAGCATCGCCCGTCTCTTTTAATTAGCTCCTGAGGCAATATGTTTCAATCGAGCCTCATTCACTGCTTTTGCAAATGAGCTATGAAACAAAGCCATTTGTGTTTCCTGTAAAACTAAGCATGTGCTCCGGAGCCGGATTTGTCTCGTGCCTTAAATTATTGCAATCATATATAAATCGTTTTCTTCATAAACCTGTTGTTAAGCACTGTGGTTTTTGTATTTCATTCAGAGGGCAGTTTATATAGAGGAGGACAAATGATCCGTTGACCCCCGTGGACTGTCGTTTGACTCTTCATCAAGATCTGTTGAGAGCGAATTCTACAAACCGAAGCATAAAACACAAATACTTCTTGTGTGCTTTTGAAAAATCAAATCGTTTGCTGCTGTGGATCTGAAAGTTCAAGGCAACTCTCAAGGTTCAAGTAACATTTCAAAAGCATTTATTATCTGTGCCTTTTAGGCATTTTATAATGAAATCAAGGATTTTAGGTTGCAAAACAATTTTTAGAATTTCGTCTTGACCTAAAATATTACAGAGCGAGGAATCCTTTGGAAATGTGTACACTTATCTTATTATAACTTCAATAACTAAAAATGTACATCAAGAAAATAAATACCAATATATGTATTTAACAGCACAATTTGATGCGTATTCCAGAGTTTAGGAGCCAAATGCGAAAATGCTCTCCCTCATTTAGTGGATTACATATCGCTACTACAAAAAGTGACGCTGTGACGTGGGTGTCACAAACACTGGTGATCATCTGGAAAGGTTTTTTTAAAGCATTAAACCTCACTTTCAACCCAGGAAGTCCCTAAGGGACATTTAAGGAACACCCAGGTTCAGTCATGTGACAATATGTGCATTTTTGTTGCCATGGTAACATTTCCAAAATGGTGGCCTGTCTGGTGTGCACATGTTGCAGTGTCAGCAATTTTTAAAAACACTTGTTTTTGTTTTTAAATGTATGTTTCAACGCATGCAACAATTCTAATGTTTTAATAACATATCCTAGATTACACTTGACCTGATTTTAAAACATGTCTTGTACAAATTGATATAAAACAAGTTTTGAAAATGTTGTGGTGACATAGCCTATGTGTCACATCGGGCTTTTAACCTTAAAACAGTAGGTAGAATTTTGATGTGACGTATGTGTCACATTAAGAAAAATGGTAATGAGCTGCTCAAATAATTTAGCTGATTCAATTATTTTAGTGTTATATGTATTCTGCTGCTCAATTCAAAGCATATTTTAACATATGTAAACAAAAAAAATGTCAAATTAATAACATTGTTATAGGGTAACTAAACCCCTGGTCAGAGCCTGACTCCACCCACTGGCAATATTTGAAAAATGCTGTAAAAGTGGGCAGAGGCCAGCGGTGGGGGTGGGGGTGGGGGTGGGGGTGGTTAGCTTGTGCCTGCTTACATCACAGGGCACCACAACGTCTAATAGGAACATTCAACTGCAGTAGCCACCGTTCAACCTGAAGAGGGCAGCACTCAGATGTTTTTACACCAAATATTGTAGAATTAAAACACTTTATACCCAAATGTCAAAAAAATACTTGAATCAATGAACAGCAATTATAAAGACCCAGTCTTACAGATCATAAACTAAAAAAAGTTGGTTTAGGGTTTACCCTTTAATGAAATGTATTTTGAAAATATTTTGCATAACTGTAACTAAAACAGGTATGCAACATATGGTATAAAACACCATATTTATTTTTATTCAGTTTGCACATTTTCGAGTTGTGAAAAAATATTCCAAAAATTTATTTCTGGTTAAACCGTATACCTGAAAAGGTCGAATTTTGCAATGTTATTGCACTTCATGCATGTTCAACATGTTGACCTCCAGTGTGAGGTAGTTATTTATTTTTATTCAGTTTGCACATTTTCGAGTTGTGAAAAAATAATCTAAAAATGTATTTCTGATTAAACCGTATATACCTGAAAAGGTCACAGTTATGGTCACAGTTATGTGGTTTTGAAATATGTGGCAAAGCAAAAAAAATGCTAAAACTATTACTTCTGAAAAAGTGGGTTTTTTTAATCTTCCCAGAAAAGTTATAATTTTGAAAAATTGACAGCATTTTTTTTTTTTTTCAAATGAGAACTAAAAGCCCAATGTAACATAAAAAATGTATCATAAACGCCCAATGTGACATATATGTAACATTACAGATCTTTGACAAGGAGTGGTTGTATTTAGAAAACAAGGGCAGAAACATGTTTTAAGTGGTCCATTTAGTCTGTTTTATATGCCCCATAATTTTCCTATAAGGGAAAATTGGTCCGGGTTCTTAAGGGTTAAAATGTAAAATTCTGTCATCATTTACTCACCCTCACGTTGTTTTAAACCTGTATGAATTGCTTTCTTCTGCTGAACACAAAAGAAGATATTTTGAAGAATGCCGATAACCAAACAGTTGATTTTTCCTATGGAAGTCAATGGGGTCCATCAACTGTCTGGTTACCGGCATTCTTCAAAATATCTTCCTTTGTGTTCAGCAGAAGAAAGAAATTCATACAGTTTTGAAACAACTTGAGGGTGAGTGAATGATGACAGCATTTTCATTTTAAAGTGAACTCTTCCTTTAAAGAACGTGATGGATAGTAGGGCGATAGAAGATCAGTTAAATACACAGGAGCTAAACCATTTAGGGCCTTATAGGTCAGCAATACTTTGTAATCGACACGGAACTTAATAGGTAACCAGTGTAGAGATGATCAAATTGGTGTTAAATTATCATATTTTCTTGATCTGGTAAGAACTGAAAATGCTGAGCAGGAACCAATCAGCTGTGCCCTATAGAGAATAATGTGATTTCACAACACATTCTCATCCCAAGGCGTCATCTAACTGACACTTTTGACCATGCGTCAACATGCCGACGCACATGGTACCCCTTAAGCGTCAATATGAGACGCTCATCCTCGGGCGTCATCTAACTGACGCTTTTGACCATGCGTCTAAATCCGACGCACATGGCACCCTTTAGCGTCAGTTAGATGACGCTTCCGTTATGGGTAGGTTTAGGTCTGGGGTAGGGTTAGGGTTAGACCACTAGGAGGCGCGTCTCATATTGACGCTTAAGGGGTACCATGTGCGTCGGCATGTTGACGCATGGTCAAAAGCGTCAGTTACATGACGCCTTGGGATGAGAACGGGCTGGATTTCAAGCAGGTTGAGTGAAGGACCTATTAGCCTGCGCTATCTATGTGACAGAACTTATTTTGAATGATTTTAAACACAAGTTCATTTAGAAATATGTAAGATTTTGCTCTATTTTAGATCACTAATGCAAACAATAAAATAAAATAAATAAACTTGAGGTATAGATCTATGGAGCCCCTTAAGGGACATGGTGATGGTATGAGATGGGTGGAAAAAACATATTTCAATGCTATTACGTTCGCTCGCAAAACCTTTGTGGTCCCTCGCAAAATGTTTGCGTTCCCCAAAGAAACTTTGCGTGTGCTTGCAAAGAACGCAAAAGCATTGACATCATTTCATTTTTTTCCTTCACCATGTCCTATTAGGGACTCCGTATAGATCTTCTTCTTATTCAGATTTTCACTTATGCTGATTATTATTATGATTATTATTTTTTAAATCAAATTATTAAAAAATCCAAGCATTTTCACTTCATTTTCTCTCTTGTTTCTAAAAATGCAACAATGGACTTTGTTTTTGCCATCTGGCAGATTGTGCTTGTGCCATTTTGGACAGGTGTAGCGTTGCCTAATGAAATATAACACCATTGCTGCAAACTGTTTCAAACAACTGACAGGATTATCTTTGGAAAATCGCTTCAGGATTTAAATCGTCTTAGGATTTAAATGCAACTTTCGGATATTTTGGCACCATCAGTGAGCAATGAGGAGGATCAGTGCAGATTTGATCGTGGGGGTCTAGGGATAGAAGAAGGTTCTGGTTGAATTTGAAGACAATATTAAGAACGTTTAGAGGGCAATCAGTAAAACAATTTGCAGAGTGGGAGAGGAGTTTGGGGCTGAATAGTGTCTTATCTGGGGGGGGTAATGGCAAACGCAACAGGGGTGCGATTAGCCCAAACCAAGGCTTAAAGCCAGCTGTGCACACATTCAGAAACACTCTGGATATCAGAGCCTGTGTCCCCTCAGAAACACACCTGTACACCTGATCACACATTCAATCGAATGTAAACATTGATATTTTTTATTGCTTTCATACTTAATGGGACTGTCGGATCTAAAAGCCAAAAAATGCTCTTGTGACGTGAAACGATATTAAAAAGAAATGTTAAGGTAACAGCTGATGAAAGATTATGATAACATGTTTTATCAGAATCAAAGCAAATTTTTCACTGAGTGAGTAGATAATGATAATTTTCATTTTTGTGTGAACTGTTCCTTTAAGAAAGCAGCAATGAAGTCATAACCTGGGCTTGTGCATCTGTGGTCTCCAACAATCCTTACCTCAGAAAATAATAATTTGCAATGATTTGGATTAAATCTTTTAGAAGATCAAAGTATTAATATGTCTTTACCTCCCTAATCTCTTCAGGTTTCATAGATTTAAACTGAGTGGAGTGGGAAATCACACAATAGAACACAAGCCTGGCTTCTTCATAAAAGCATTAGCGCTGTAATCGTCTGCCTTTGTTTACACCACAGGAGTGGCACGACAACGCTATAATCACTTCCAAGTCAAAAGAGAAAGCAGCTTATGTAAAGTTTATCACTGATGCCTGGGCAAATTACTCTAGTCTACACTGGTTATCGCTTCAGTATCAGCCAGGCTTCCTGTCTGCTATGTCATGTCTGTATGGTTGAGGAAAATGCTAGAACTTTGCATCGCAATGCCCATGGTTCACATACATGTTCATCTACTTAATTAAAGCAATAACTATCAAAATTTCAATGTGTTTACAAAACAATTACAAGTACATACTAAGTATATGTTCATTAGTACTCCTTAATACTTAATGGTTGGATGGATGGATGGATAGAGTAGGTTGAAGAATAGACAGTTCAATCGATAGGTAGATGGCTAGACAAGTTGATGGATGGATTAATACAGTAGATAGAAGAATAGAAAGTTCAATCAATAGGTATGGATAGATAGTTTGAAAGGTAGATGGTTAGTTTGATGGATGGATGGATACAGTAGATAGAAGGATAGACAGTTCAATCGATAGGTAGACGGCTAGACAGTTCGATGGATGGAAATACAGTAGATAGAAGAATAGAAAGTTCAATCGATAGGTAGATGGATAGATAGTTTGAAAGGTAGATGGATGGATGGATGGATTGTTACAGCAGAATTAAGGATAGACAGTTCAGTCGAAAGGTGGATGGATGAATGAATGGACAGTTGGATTAATGGATAGACAGTTCGAAACATAGATAGATGGATAGACCGTTCGATGGATAGATAGATACTGTAGATAGAGACAGACAGATGGATGGATGGATGGATGGACAGATAGACAGATAGACAGATATAATGGAACTTCTTTTTTTACATTGCTAAAACATTTTAAATCATTCATGTTAAAGGTGGCACTGGTTTATGGTTTACTTAAAGCCTAATGGTTTTAATTTAGGAAAGGGCATTCAAAATAATCTTAAATTCATAATAATTATGACACATCGAACAAACAAGCCAGCGCGACCTGAAGTCTTGTTTTTAAAATGAATGATAGAGTGGAAAGAAGCGGTAAAATATTTGACATTACAACAGATGATGCACAACGGACACGAATAATGTGAAAATGGAAAGAGGTCCTTTAATAGGACTTATGCTTTGTAAATGGACCGTATGAAAGGTCACCCAAACACATTTGGTCATCCAGTAATACAAGGAGAGAGAAAATTAAGAAGTGAATGACTCACTGTCAAGCACATTAATTCTTATGAAATGCCACGAGTAATATGTTAATGGTTACATGAATTTGAACGCATACATAGACATAGTTCTTTCATTAAAGTTCAGACTATTATTGTGTGCATGTGTGGGCAGGTTGTGGGGGCCAAATGTCCCAAACGGCTTAATAAACGTACTATACTATGTCTTAATGAAAAATATAAAAATGAACATCTGTGTGTGTGTGTGTGTTTACTGTAATTTAACCATGTACATGTATCTTTTGTCACTCCCTTGAGTACAGCTAGCACTGGCCGAACAAATGCTCTGTGTGCCAATACCCAGCACTATTCACACATACAAAACAACATGCACACACACATACACATATTCAAATATGTATGTGTGATATGTGTGTACATCACTTCTAGATGATCCCAATAGGTTTATAGCTCATATTTTACTGTGTTCCATGTGGTCTTGCTGGACCCTTAAAATGACTTCTCGATAATGTCACTGCTATTACTGCCCAAGTGGGCCCTTGAATCTCTTTTAAACGGTCCCATCGCTTTCCGGTTGAGGCTGGAGCCGTTTACGTCAGGTGGCGATTGAACGCTGTGTTTGTATGTTTGTGTGTCCGTGTATGAATGCTTGCAATGCATCTGTGCGATATATATTTATGTGCTTGGCCATATTGGCCTGGCTTCATGAGTTTTTAATGTGTAATAATGCAGCAGCGAGTGTAAAGGAATAGCTCATTGCCCTTTTCACAGTACAGCCAGATGCTGGGGCCCTTTGCACCGAATGGCCATAATTATGATGGGCAAATATCAAAATGCTGTGAAAAAGACCATTCGGTTATCATCTGTGTCGTTAATGTTGTCATCATGTTAATGTCTAGATTAGCTCTAACATTTGTTTAGTTTGTCTCTGGTAGACATAGTAGAATAGAAATAGTAATAGTAATAGCAAAGCAAAATGTGGCAAATGACAATGAAAAAAAAACATACAGGTCCTTCTCAAAAAATTAGCATATTGTGATAAAGTTCATTATTTTCCATAATGTAATGATAAAAATTAAACTTTCATATATTTTAGATTCATTGCACACCAACTGAAATATTTCAGGTCTTTTATTGTTTTAATACTGATGATTTTGGCATACAGCTCATGAAAACCCAAAATTCCTGTCTCAAAAAATTAGCATATTTCATCCGACCAATAAAATAAGCTTTTTTAATACAAAAAAAAAAAGTCAACCTTCAAATAATTATGTTCAGTTATGAACTCAATAGTCAATACTTGGTCGGGAATCCTTTTGCAGAAATGACTGCTTCAATGCGGCGTGTCATGGAGGCAATCAACCTGTGGCACTGCTGAGGTGTTATGGAGGCCCAGGATGCTTCGATAGCGGCCTTAAGCTCATCCAGAGTGTTGGGTCTTGCGTCTCTCAACTTTCTCTTCACAATATCCCACAGATTCTCTATGGGGTTCAGGTCAGGAGAGTTGGCAGGCCAATTGAGCACAGTAATACCATGGTCAGTAAACCATTTACCAGTGGTTTTGGCACTGTGAGCAAGTGCCAGGTCGTGCTGAAAAATGAAATCTTCATCTCCATAAAGCTTTTCAGCAGATGGAAGCATGAAGTGCTCCAAAATCTCCTGATAGTTAGCTGCATTGACCCTGCCCTTTATAAAAACACAGTGCACCAACACCAGCAGCTGACATGGCACCACAGACCATCACTGACTGTGGGTACTTGACACTGGACTTCAGGCATTTTGGCATTTCCTTCTCCCCAGTCTTCCTCCAGACTCTGGCACCTTGATTTCCGAATGACATGCAAAACTGAGCAACAGTCCAGTCCTGCTTCTCTGTAACCCAGGACAGGCGCTTCTGCCGCTGTTTCTGGTTCAAAAGTGGCTTGACCTGGGGAATGCGGCACCTGTAGCCCATTTCCTGCACACGCCTGTGCACGGTGGCTCTGGATGTTTCTACTCCAGACTCAGTCCACTGCTTCCGCAGGTCCCCCAAGGGCTTGGAATCGGTCCTTCTCCACAATCTTCCTCAGGGTCCGGTCACCTCTTCTCGTTGTGCAGCGTTTTTTGCCACACTTTTTCCTTCCCACAGACTTCCCACTGAGGTGCCTTGATACAGCACTCTGGGAACAGCCTATTTGTTCAGAAATTTCTTTCTGTCTTACCCTCTTGCTTGAGGGTGTCAATGATGGCCTTCTGGACAGCAGTCAGGTCGGCAGTCTTACCCATGATTGCGGTTTTGAGTAATGAAACAGGCTGGGAGTTTTTAAAAGCCTCAGGAATCTTTTGCAGGTGTTTAGAGTTAATTAGTTGATTCAGATGATTAGGTTAATAGCTCGTTTAGAGACCCTTTTCATGATATGCTAATTTTTTGAGACAGGAATTTTGGGTTTTCATGAGCTGTATGCCAAAATCATCAGTATTAAAACAATAAAAGACCTGAAATATTTCAGTTGGTGTGCAATGAATCTAAAATATATGAAAGTTTAATTTTTATCATTACATTATGGAAAATAATGAACTATCACAATATGCTAATTTTTTTAGAAGGACCTGTATATATATATATATATATATATATATAGGCTTGCTGGGACATGAAGATGTAAAAATAAATTGAGGAAGGTGTTTATTTCAGAGCATCAAAAGAAGGACAAAAAGTAAGAGTGTATGTGGAGACTTGAGTTGTTTGAAGGATGTACGGACAGTGTGACGAGAAACAGTGACTACTGTATCAGGACAGTCGAAGAACAGTACGGGAAAAATAGTGAGAAGGCCCGAGGCCTCTGTCGTCCTGGTTTAGTCTGTGTATGCGGTCAGAGTGGACAAGAGGTGTCTGTTGGGAAGAAAGTGACTGACTCGTCTCATTGCCTGTTCCTTTAAATGTCCTCTGAACTACTGAACCACAGCAACCGTCCAATTCAGAGAAATTCAGATGAATGGCTGTTAGCATGTTGTTACGTGGTCGCTAGCGTGTTCTGAGTGGATGCTATAGGTGGCTACTCACTGGCCCAAGTCTCAGTGATATTTTGCTCATCTGTCATTCTGCATTAAAGGAATAGTCCATTCCACCAAAAATGAAAATTCTGCTTTAATTACTCACCCTCATGTCGTTCAAACCCCTTCAAAAGTAATGAGATTCAGTAATCTTCAGAAAACAGCATGTTTGAGCTTCCGCAAGAACCAATGACGTTTGTTCTCGTGCGTCAAGCATGTCCGGTTGAGCTTCTGTTTATGTTCACTGATCAATGTTTATATGTGAAAACATTTTAAAAATCTACATTTTAAAAAAGCATGTCTGTGGTCCCTTCCTGGAACAGGAATGTGTATGTGTCAGGGCTGGACTGGCCATCGGGCATACCGGGCATTTTCCCGGTGGGCCGACGTGCTTTGTGGGCCGATACATCTCGTACTTTAATTATTATTATTTAATTATTTTCATGATGAAACGCGTAGATCAGCGGCCCATTGGTTATTTTCTTGATTGACACTGGGCTGGTCCAATCACATCTTTAAATAGCTGCGAGTGAGCGAGCAGTGTCAGTGTGTATCTGTCAAAATAGTCAGAGCGATGGAGAAGAAACGCAAGGAATGTGCCGTGAAATAGCGTGAAAAAAAAGAAACTTCAAAGGCCCTTCAAGTGGCTGATGAGGATAGTAAGGAGGATAAGGAGAGAAATAAGTGAGTGTAGAGAACTGTGGTAAGCAGAACTAGGCTACTTTCAGAACACTTAGGCTATGTTGGAACTCACTACAGTTACGCATTATTTCCACATCTGCATATTTGATGATTACGCATTTTATTAGAATTGTAATGAGACGAGTTTGTAAACCATGTTTTTCGCCAAAATAAAAGCTTGATGCCGTTTCCGTCAAAATAAAAGATCATGTGTTTATTTCTTTCAAGTATAGAAATTAGTACGAAACTAATTATGAAAGTTGCTTTTATTTTTCAGTGCATTTGTTTTACAACATATGGCTATTACTGCCATAGGATTAATATTATAACTATATAGTAGTGTAATGTATACAGACACTATATCACAACTAATAGAGTTTTGAGTTTTTCTTTGTTCAATTTTCACACTGAATATGGGATGGAGCTCTTTATTTTGAACTCTCAAAGTGTACCAGATTGATGAATTTAACATTAAAAAGCACAAAATTTTCTTACGGGGGAGCATGCCCCCCAACCCCCCTAGAGGGACAGAGGTGCACTCACCACAGATTTCACTAAATCCTGATTCAGTTAGTACATGGCATTACTGGTTTTAATAGGAGTTGGTATACATATTCAAGGGCGTGCAAAGTTCGGTTGTGTTTAGGGTTGCCAACTTTCTGAAATGGAAATAAGGAACGGGGGGGGGGGGGGGGGTTATGTGGTAGTGACATGCCCCCTGAAATTCATACATTTTATATCATATTATAATGCAACTTATTAGGCCTATATATTTATAGAATAGCACAGTAGGCTTAATCAATATACAAGACTTAACCACACAGATATATAAAGGCTATCATGATCATTTTGCCAAAAATGAACCATGTATTTGTTTAGATTATAATACGTTTTATTTTTAACTTAAACAAATACAACATATAACATTCGAAACTCATCGGCTTAGACTGCATTTGAAGAAAAATAAACACAACAGTTTTCTGTAGCCTTGTGCGAACTTATTCAATAGAAATAGACTTCTAGAATGTTCTTTCCGGAAAAAGAATTTTTTTTTGTAGTTTTTCTTATCATAGCCTACAAATGTCTTCGGAAACACATTTTACTCGATTTACTGAAGCCTGTAAAATGCATTTGCAGCTGCACAGCTTGCACATTGAGCGTCTGGCTCGCTCAGGCTGCGCTGCGGCAACTGCACATCCAATGGCGCGGGCGCCTCTGACGTGCGACCAATGAGCCAACTCTACGTCATTACACGTCAGAGCCCGTCAAGGTGGCGCTAAGTCCCTGAATTTGCCATTATAGCAGCGGGTCTTCGTTCATTCATCATAGTCTGTCTGACATATATATTAGAAGCTATGCGTCTGTCATGGATTTGCACTGAATTGATTCTCAAAAATACGGAACAAAGTGCGTTCCGTATCAGTTCAATACGGAACAAGTCTTTTATGTGTCAAATACGGAACGATTCCGTATTATACGGAACGGTTGGCATCCCTAGTTGTGTTTATGATCATATGTAGTGGGCCGGTCTGGGCCAAAATGCCCGGGCCGATTTTTTGTCCCAGTCCAGCCCTGGTATGTGTGGAACACGCATGTTAGTGTCTATGAGACAAAAAAGTCTGATCACTCTGAAAATAATAGCACAATTGTCCTCGACAAGTCACACAATTTGAAGTGTTAATCAAGTCCACAGCACAAAAAGTGTGGAGTTATGAGTTCATTACTTAGATTTATTAAAATCCTTAACCTTAACTACATTATGAGCAGTTAGCGTTCCTCGCTAATAATCTCCATCTTTCTCTCTCTTTTGTTCTCAGCGCTGGTGTTTTTTTCCTCTTGAAGTAATGGTTGCCAGGTTACGGCTTCTTGAAATGCACAGTCATAATTATTTTGAATAAATAACGAGAGGTCTATTCAGAATGGACTTGAAGAAAGATTGGGATTCAGCTCATGGAAGAATGCAGAGGTAGCCATGCTCCGATGCCCGCTGTGTGTGTGTGTGTTACAGAGTCAGGATCCATTAATCACATCACCTCATTAAAACACAAGCGCGGGAAGGTCGGCAAGCGTGCGAGTGTGTATTTTACATGTGACTGCACATTACCTTAAATTTAAATCTTAATTTGTTTAGTGCAACAGCTTAATGTGTGTGAACGGCTGTAAATCCCACCAACCTCCATTGGAGTAGCGGTGCAAAAGAAGGTCAGTGGGAGTGTGCGAGTGTGTGTCCTTGTTTCAGATGAGTGCTCGAAGTGAACGATGTTGGTAAACACTGTCTATTAGAAGTCCTTCTCTGGACGGGGATGTGCTCACAGATAATGTTCATTTGCAGCCCGCCAGTCCATAAACTCTAGCCATATCGCCACTGAAAGAGCTTTTCTTTTTCCAGATGGTCAGCTCCACTATTGAGTCCCACAGGCGTGCATATACAAACACAATCTGAAAAGCACTATGTAAGCTTGCCCAGGCGTGGCCATTTTTTCTGTGAAACAGAACAATTCAATTAGGAATAGAGAGCTCCCCTCCAAATTACTGATGGAGGATAAACAGGGTATTTAAAGGTCTCTCTTTTTCTCGGCGTGTGTATGTGTGTGTTTCCATAAAATCATCTGTAATCTCTCTCCAACCTGCCCCCAACTGGCTTTTTCTAATTATGTTATAACTTATTTTAACAAAGAAAAGGTCTCGTCTTCTGCTGTTTTGATTAACATTGTGTCACGCTGAGAGAGTAAAATGTCGGCGCCTGTGACATTTTGGGTCACTGCATAAATTAATACCTTCCCACCAAAATTGAGTGGAGCTTGTTCAAATAAATCTTTTACTGTTGTATTCTTTTCAATTCGAAATCGATATAACAGGTCATTTTTCACCTTATATCATATTTGATACGTGTGTTGATTTTTGTCATGCTGTTTTGGAATGATGTGAGGGTGAGTAAATTATGATTTTTAATTATTATGATTATGATCTTAAAATGATGGTCTGTCCCTTTAAAATCCATAATTTATGTGAGAATTGAATATCAATACTTCAGATCAATCTGCCCACTCCCAGTTTTTCACCGTCACCTCATTTTTTCCTTCATCACAGATGAGATGTTTATAATATTTCAGTTCTATAAGAGAACAAGATAAAAAGAGTCTCTTGCTGAAGTTTAGTTTCCTGAGAAAAGATTCTAATAAAATAAAAAAATAAAACGTTTCAGGAGAAATCTCAACAATGTCACCAAACAATGCTCAGATTTACCATGATACTTGAATCAAGAATCTTGATTCAACTAATTTGAAATAATAATAAATATTAAAAAAAGAGTATAAACAAAACTAAAATAACCCCATTTGACATGATACTATGTTTTTGGACATAATATAGTAGAATTTTTATATCAAAGTGTGATTAACTGTGGGATCCATGACTGTACCATAGTCATTTATTGGAAGATTTGTAAATTACAGGTAGCGAACCAAACCTGTGTTCCCTCCACATCCCTTTTATCCTCGTATATTTAATCGAATAACGTTTAGTGTAATAACGGAACCTGTCGGTTTTACAGTTGAATTCATATGTCCATTGTCAATATGACAGGTTCCATCTTGTAAACATCATCTCATAATTCATACAGATCAGTTGAGGTCTTTAGGTCAGTTCTTTTTTGTTGCTGTTCTTTTCATAATGCTGTTGTTTTTTGTCTGTGTGAGTATTTACAAGTGTCTGAACGCATGCACACATACAGTACAGTAGAGGGACAAATGTGTTTTGTTCAACTCAAGGTCAAGCATTAGGGTCAAGAGTTCCGCTAGCGAGGCGCTAATCTGCTCAAAATGGAAACGCAGCGAGTGTACTTAGTTGCCAAAAGGTCATAACCTTCCTATTCAGTAAAAACATGAGGTCACTGCTAGCAATAAGGCACAACCGGCATCATAATAAGTATTCAGGTGACACAAAAAAAGCAAATGTTTTGCTCTCATTAAAGCACAAGAAGTACTTTATTCATCTCCACAATGGCTTTTAAACTGAGAATAAAGCGCTTTAGTAATCCAGTAGTTCCAGAAGCATATTGGCAATCCGTTCTGTATTCATTCGTAGCCAAAAAAAGACTTTGATTGTTGGATGAATGTAATATTTAAACATGTCAAATAATAGCAATGGTGTTTCTCTATCATTTCAAAGAGACATGGTGTAGGCAGGCAGATGGTGCTCGTTTTGTGATATGCTTTGTGTGCATACACAAATATCCCATCATGCTCACATTGATGTTTTAACTAATTAAAAATCTCATTAGAAGAACTGGAATAATGATTTAATGATCCCTCCATCGGCATATACTGTAAATCCGGTCATGGGTTCAATCAGATTTGCGCTGATTATGACTCATTTCAATGCCAAACGGGTCATAAACAACTGATTGTTGATTTATTTTTAAACCATGAACATTTCATTATTTATCTTTTTGAATGCCATCGCAAATCCCTATTTTTCAACTTTTTCAAGATGCTGTCGACCATGGCTTTTCCCTGGAGAAATGGAGTGTGTGAGACAGGGTATAATCCAGGATAATGTTTAAAAGTCATTTTTTTTCAATGTTCTGGGCCAAGATTGTCCGCTAATCACAAATCTGAGATCCAATCTGGGATCTGTGGCTTACTTCGGTAAGGTCTTGATGGATGCTGTTGCTACGGATTGTTCTAAGCCTCCCACGGCAACAGCCATGCAACTTGCATGCAACCGGCCTGAGCAGAATTCCAAATTGACCTCGGAGCGATGAGATTGCCACAGGCGTTTTTATCCCCCACCTGGCCGGAATTGGGCCTATAACAGAGCGGTGTGAGAAAATGCTTTGCTGTTGATCCACCGACACTGTCTGCCATGGCTTTGATCTCGCTGTAATAATCTCATTGTTTATGGAGATGGAATTTTGTTTTCCACGAAAGTTGTCGCTGTGCTTTCAAATGAACTGGGGTGAGAATGCGTGTCCTGGAGGTGCATGTACCGTATGCATTCGTGTTCTGAGAAGAAAAAAAAACGTCGGCTTGAAACTCATTACTTTTGATATTACATGAGTTGACAAGTGTAATGCATTAGCTATGGGAATTACAACAAATAGAAATCTTGACAACAGAATCAATATAGTTCATAAATGAATTAGATGAATCCCCCTCAGCCTTAGTTTTGGATACTGTACGATTCTACAGTCAACATACCATCTGATTCAAGATAAGGCCTGATTTACCCACAATCCCGAGCAGATATTGGCGGCTCACTGTTGTGTGATAAATCATTATCACACATACATGTCCCCTGTCTTTTCAGGCCCAATACAATGAACATTTTATTAAATAAGTAATGATATTTGTATTATTTTTCCCATTCACGGGTATTTATTCATTTATTTGTATTTATTCATTTTCTGAGTTTAAACGGGCTATATGCAAGAATTTTCATATTTTAATTGCTTTTTTTTATTGCCAATGTTTGAACAGCTTGTAACAAAACTTTAAAAAACGAGGCCGAGAGCCTCTTTTGTTCAATTACACATTAAATGAATGCTTATACAATGTTCAGGATAATGCAGAAAGAGCCATCGTGTACTGTAATGTCAATGTGTCATGCAAAGAAAAGGGATCAGTTTAAACATAGCCTCACATAGCCAGATCTGAAGTCTCAAATATACTTTATAATCAAACTATCATAACAGTGTAATTTTATTTAGCCTACCTCAATTGCAGAGCTTGTGCAAACATATCCTCATTGTTATGATCAGATGATTTCTTAATTGCTGTTTTCTCATCGCTGTCATTGTTTTTTCATTGTCGTGTGTGTGTGTATGTTAATGAGAGGAAAGCGCGCAGCACATATTTACAGATTCATCTAATCGTCGTTCTCAGCAGCGTGGAGGCAACACTACCTTGTGACCAATTCGTACGAGTGAGTAAAATGTGTCTAATTCGTACGATTTGTCTAAACCCCAGTGATGGGTAGGTTTAGGGGCGGGGTCTGGGGTACGTCATTCGTATGAATTCATACAAATTGGGCAACTCGTAAAATACGATCGTACGAATTCTTATGAGTGAGGTCGTATGAATTCGTACGAATTAGCCACCTCGTAAAATTCGTAAAAAAAGCCACGAACAAAAATTAATTTTGCCGCGAGTATATCGGGGACTTGAATCACGCTCAGTCTCTTGTACGTTACATGTGCATGAGTGCCAGCACGAGCAATAAGTTCCCAGATGCAATTCACTGAACGGCCACCGGTGTCGCTAATAACAAGGGTTTCTGAATTCTACATACTGTATGTAGCGAGATGGACAAATAGCAAAACAAAGTCTATAATAATCTTATATAATGTATTCTTTCCCCTTTATTTCAACGTTTTTCATGTCTTCTTCAACATTATTAATTTACCTTAAAACATTTTAAAAAGTTAATCTAAATGTGTCGTTGTTAAATGGCTGTGTAAGATTTTTATTTATAATAATAAATAGTAGTGAATTCGAAACATGCCAGATCATTTTTGATAGCCATCTCGGCCATGGATACTGCAACAGCAATAACTTCAGTGTATTTTTGAGACCATTTGAAATGTACAAATGATTCAGTACTTCATTTGCCCTCTAAGGATAGGGCTATAGTGCTATATTGAATACATGTTTACTAAGCAACAACATGTTCTCAATAAAAGGATACTTTATTTATAAATTAGCATTGTTAACGTCACAGAAAGGAGATAACTTGTTGATGCAGCTTTAACAAGCTTTAGGCTATTTAGCAGTTCGGCCTCTGAGGATTGTGCTGTTGTTACTTAGAATGCACTTATGGAAATGTTGTCAACAACACAATTTATTTATTTTATTTATAAATTAACACTGTCAACAGGAAGAAAAGTTTGAGAAATTGACTCAACAAATTGCTTATGAAGGCTTTCAAGCATCTGGGTCACTGCAGAATGTCAGAAAAACATTATTAGAGCATTTAATTTTCCATTTGTTGACAACGTTTTTGACACTCAAAACTAGAGAATGTTTTTTAAAAGTTTACCAGACAATTTGTCAAAGGTCTACTCTCATTGTAGCTGTTGCAAGAACACTTTTGCAGATTGGCAAAAAAAAAAAAGCCTAACTTTTCCTAACTATTATACTGAGGCTGAAAATGGAACTTAAAAGTTAGTTTATGGTTTTATGCAGTGAATGTAAGAGCAAAAACAAGTTTAGCTCATGTCAAACACCAAGATAAAACACGTCTGTTGCCATAGCAAACTGAGGCGCGTACAAGAAGTCCTGCAGTCATGTCCGTTGAAACGGTGACGCGCGAAGGAAGCGCGTTTCACACTCCGTGAGTGACGGATCCCATGGAGCGCGCAAAACCGGCCAGAGAGCGCGCGTATGGCGGCGTGCAGAAGCGCGGTGACAGTTCCCCCGCTGGGTTAAAAGATGACAGACGAAAGAATGAAAGGAACACACATGCTGGGACATCTTGTGTGAAAGGCTCACCAAAACTACCTAGACCATTTTTTGTGTGTGTGTGGATAGAATAAAGATAAAGAAGTGAAAATGGCTTCTTTCTTAAGCTCCCCAAACGGACCCATGTGGCTCGTTGTTGTTCCTGACTTTAATTTGAAATTGATCGCGTTGACATTTTAAAGGCTATTGCGTTTGCCAGTAGCTTGTGGCAAAAAAAAAAAAAGCTCCAAACCTCAGCCATACTATGTCCCTGCATGTTACTATGACTTTCCTAATTTTGTCATTCTAATCAAGTTTAACTGTTCCTTAAAAAGCATGATATGGATCCAAGTCCATTTTACATGTTAAATTTAAAATTAAGGTTTTGTCCTACTTCATATGGCATTGACAGCAGTCTCATGTTATATGCAAATACACCTGCCGGATTCAGACGGACATAATACTGCATAATGCATACACTGACACTGGCGAATTTTAACGCGAGTGTCTATTGGGACTTGCGCGATCCCGCGAGCTCACTGGGGTGAGACCTGTCAATCAAACACCACGCGAATCAGCATTTCTCTGTCCCCTCGACCTTGTCAAACGGCGGTTGATATCTCCCCGAGGAGTAGCGTATTATCGTTACTCATTATCTCCCTGGTTGAGAAGTCGTTTGTTATGATGACTGATGGACCTTTTAATCAGAGGAACGAGAGGAAGTTGTTGGAAACAAACTGTGCATGGTCTGAGGAAAAGCGTAATGTTAGCACCTATGTCATGGCAGATACCCACTGTAATTTCTCACATCTCACACATCAACAGATGCTTGTGAAGGGGCGCTTACTCGATAATGCCAACCTGAGGACAAATTGCCTTATATGTAGACCTGAAGGACTGTAAAAAAAAAATTCAAATAAAATTAATAAAAAAAAGCAGGCCACATTTAACCCCAAAACGCAATTAAATACAGTAACACTGTATATATAGCCTATATATAAAACCTGCTGCCTTAAATTTTTAAGTACAATCAACTTGTATGTTTAAGTCATTTCAACTTTTAAATTACATTAAACTGACTTAAATAAATGAGTTGAATCTTATAACATAAAAAAGTTTGCTTAAAATTGCTTAACTTATTTTGATGAGTTAAGGCACTGTAAAAACATGTCATAATTTATTGATCAAATATTTTTTTACAGTGAACTGATTAGGGAAAAAACTAAGAAACATACAATTTCAATTAAAAAACATCAAATGCCATGCAGATTTAAATTTTTTTGCACTGTTTTAAGATGACCCGTTCTACAGGTTACATGAAATGTCCCTTAACATCTATTACATTATTATTATTAGACCTAGTATAATTGTTCACCCAACCCGATCACACTAAATGCGTCTCTAAAGCACGGAGTGTGTTTATCGTGCAATTTATACGCGAAAATGAGTTTTTATGTGCATAGGATACGCATGGGTTGGTTAGGGTAGGTTTAGTAGTGGTGTGGGGTGCGTGTGTATTATACGTTTGGGTAGAATTAAAGGTGTGGGGTGCATGTGTATTACACGCAAATGAACTGCGTATCAAATGCACGCGAAAACTGCGTTTCACATGCACGTAAAAACACATTTTCGCGTATAAATTGCACGATAAAACACAATGCGTGCTATAGAGACGCATTTACGTGAGAACAGGCTGGTTCAACGTAAAGTGTAAGGGAACTTACAGTTAACCAATGAAGAGGTTTTTTACTGTATAGCATTTTTACAGTCTTTTACTGTTCAAATTAAGATTATTTTTTTTACCCTGTTGCACGACTTCTTTACAAACTGAGTAGCCTAAATAATGACATAGCTGTAAATGTCATAGAAGCTGTCCTAAAACAGTCTTCTCTTCAATTTCATTTGATTTTGGGGTGAAAAATGACTTGGACCCGGTAAGATGTGGTTGTATGCATTATCTGTTTGACATGACTTGGAGACAAACTGCATTATTTATCTCTGTCCACATCAATCCGTCTGCTCAGGTTAGGAGGAGGGATGAGGCAGGAGAAAGGGGGAGAGGCCAGTGGCCCATCTTAAGGTGTTCTACAGAGCTGCCATGATCCAATTAGGAGATGATTGGGTCTAAGCTTCTAATCCTGACTTAAGAGTGCTGAGTGTCAGGGTGTGCTTAAACCAGCGTGAAAAACAAACATTACCCCATCTCCAAAATCATGAGGTGGAAATTCCTTGTCTGTTACGCTGCTGTTGCACATCGTTCACAACAACCTAACCAATCAGATCCCATTCTGCCTGAGCACAAAATGAAAGCAGTTCATCTACAGACTTTGTTCAAAGCAGCGCACACACACACACATTGATGCTGGCAGATGCTCCAGTCGCTAGGATGGTAGTTTGAAATCCCTGAAACAGCAGAGAGTAATGATGTCTAAAGATAGAAAGACACTATAGGTAGCGATTATCACCACACACACACGCACATAAATAAACATGTGGCTGTACTTAAATTGGCCATTTTGAGTAGAAACAATGTTCACTCAAAAATGTTTAGTAAATTTCACAAATAATTACAAAGAAATGGAGAGTACCATATACCATTGAATTAAACATGACATTTTGAAGTAGAAAGAAATTGTACTTTCTTGTAAATAACCTTGTTTTATTCTTATTTACAGATTCGAAAAATCATTTTTACACTATATTATTTTCTTTTTGTTTTATTGGTCTTTTTTACAGCAATTATAGGAGGCTTCAGGAATGAATGAATCAAGTGAAGGAATGAAAGTAACAAACACATCATGTTTCAATTACAAATATGGAGTTTTATTTGTTGGGGGGAAAAAAACGCTCCTTGCTTTGTTCTGCTCATTTTTCGATTTGTTTCTGAACACTTAATTTCCAAAGAAAATGTTTGGAGTGTCCAGATATTTCCAGACAGCGCTCAGATGAGAATTGAATAATGGGTATAAATGTGTGTGCGTGTGTGTTTGTGTGGCTTTGTGAGAGTTCTGTTTACCGTTAGCTTGAATTAATTGTGTTGTTCTCGCTTGTGTTTGCTCAGTCACTCACTCACTCAAACACAAACACACACACACACACACACACACACACACACACACACACAGACACACACAGAGCTTCCCCAGTAACCAAACTCAAATGCATTTTGTCAGTCTGCATGCACATTGTCTGGAAAGAAAGTACTTCAGTGTATATGCGCTTTCACAGGAAGTGCATGAGTGATTTATTTAAAGGGTCCGATTGACCCTTTTCACATTCCCGTGTTTTTCAGAAGCGGAAGTCGTCATAGTTGGGTAAACTTTTATAGCGGTGAACAGGGGCGTCACTAGGATTTTCATTTTAGGGGGGCTAAGCCCCCAATATGATTTTTAAAAAATATATAAAAAAATGTAACACTTTAGTTTAGGATCTAAAGATCACTATTAACCATTTTCATTACGATGCAAAGGCACGGTTTTATAATAACTGTGGTCCCAAATGTGAGGTAGGGCAAATAGGGTTGTTCGGGGTCTCCCCGAAAAATTTTTGATTTCTCTGATCTACATATGTGCATTTTAAGATGTTCTGAAGGCCAAAAAACTTGGATAGTGGGCAGCTGATTATTTTTCTCTCCTCATCAGCATCACACTCTTTTTCTCTTTGTTTTTATCTTGCCCTGTCTCTTCCCCTCCTAAAGCTGAGCTTTGACTGATATAGGCTTTTCATTTTTGTCTGTCAGTGAAGAAAGTAAACATAGGGTCAACTGATAGGTTGATTTTGCCTATGAATCATTTTCTCAGACACGTTTATATACTGAAAGCTACTAAAGGTAATTAAGTTTATTAAATGCATTCACAATATGTAGGCTACACATTTATTATTGATCTTATGCCTAATACAGGGCCGTAGACAGGGCTTTATAATCAAAGAGGTCCTAAATTTGAGGTTGGTAGGGGGTTCAAATTTTTTATTTCTGATATGTGCATTTCAAGACGTTTGAAGACCAAAAAAAAAAGGATAAGAAGTAGCTTTAAAACCATGTCAGTGGGCAGATTATTTGTCAATACCTGCTCTCTTCTCATCTCCATCACTCTATCTTTTTTCTCAGTCTCTTCATCCCTTTCTCTTCCCCTCCTAAAGCTGAGCTTTTTTAATTTACTAAAGGCTACAATTTGTATTATATTCTCAATATGTACACATTCATTTTTAATCTTGTGCCTAACTTTCTTGTGGGCTTTGTTAATGTTTCTTGTAAACTAATTATTACATTACATGAGTCACGTTACATAGGCCTATTTTCAGTTCAAAATGGCAAAATTAGACAAAACTATATTAGTTTGCCTGATTATTTTTTTGTCATTCGTTTAACATTTATGACCTAAAAAAAGTAAAATATGAAATGTTAAGTTTAGCTACTTACATCTTATCTCGCACATGACCGTATGCGTCGAGTCGCACTTTTAAAATTCGCGCTCAGCAGCGTCTGTGAACATAAAGCCTGCCTACTTTGATTTGATTGGTCATCTCAAATATTCTGACATTGACGAGCAGTGACAGACCAATGAGGCTCAGATGAACACACACAACACACACACCCTGTCCTCTGTTTCTGACGTGCTCTCTGCTCGGCGCCGCTGCGGATTGAAGATGAAGAACGCGCTGAATCTGATTATAACAAGACTGAAGCGAACACGAATTTGTGTAGCCTACATTAATCTCACATTTTTAGGGAGGCTAGGCAGAAGTTGAAGTTGAAGCCCCCCTAAAAAGGGCCTAGCGACGCCCCTGGCGGTGAATGAGAGATTACACTTTTTTTGTGTTCCCATTTGCTCAAATAGCAAAAGAAAAAAACTCCACAATAGTGTTTTCACAACTTTCAAAAATAGGAA
This sequence comes from Rhinichthys klamathensis goyatoka, assembly GCF_029890125.1. Taxonomy (NCBI): domain Eukaryota; kingdom Metazoa; phylum Chordata; class Actinopteri; order Cypriniformes; family Leuciscidae; genus Rhinichthys; species Rhinichthys klamathensis. Next base: position 2,606,028 of record NW_026606601.1, read on the forward strand.
AAAAATAGAGAGAGATTGATAACGGCAGTCAGAACTAGAGAAAGATGTCATTTTCACCGTCACTCCCATAGCCGCTCACAGCAGCGTTAACTTTTTTTTTTTTTTTTTACATATTTTACATTATTACAGCTTCTCTCTCCCCTATCTGACTCGAACGCGTCATTAGTTCATGTTTCGATGAAGCCCCTCCTTCCGAAATACAAAATGTGCTGTGATTGGTTAACTGGCCCAGTGTGTTGTGATTGGCACCACTTAGCGTGTGTTCTGTGAAATGTCCCGCCCCTCCATAACTGCAAGTTTCATCTGCTCAGGTGTAAATATGAAGGATGGTGTCAATTTCAAACCAATTCAAGCCTGATTTAGACTTAAGAATGTTAACAAACAAGAGGACGTTTCAGAGTGGTATGTTTTTATTTTTATTTTTTTGTAATTTCCTTATACATTTTATATGGTTATACACCATTTAATCATGACATTTGTCAGAAAATGATGGTAATACAAACACAAATCAATCACAAAAACATGATTAATATTCCTAAGGGGCGTTGAACAGCCTAACAAAAGCGAGAGCTTACAAAAGCTAAAGTAAACACTACATCAATACTGTAATGTTAGTTAGCAGGAGAGCGGAGGTAAAGCTTTGCCCTTTTTTTGCATCATAGCAACTACATAAAACTTATAATAAATTTTAACCACTCCCATCAGCCTTAGGAAGGTCAAACAAATGAATTTTGGAAAAGGGGTGGAAAAAACAGCGTCTCTGACATAGCAGCAGCTCAACCAGGCCTCGTCCCCATTTTTATATATTCTGTGGGCGGGGATTATTTAAATGAGTAACCTTATGACTTCACAAAGCCATGAAAAATACGCATTGTTGTCCAAACGAGCCATTCGTTGCAGTTCTTGGAAAGTGGATTCTGTTAAGTAAAAGATCTCCCTTTGGAGTGGACTTTGAGCTTTGTAACCTTGCAGAAGGTTTAAGCTCTCATACCAGCAATGTAGTTTTTGCAGTGAAGCAGCTTCAAGCCAGACTCTTTAACCTGTGAGGCCCATATGGAACGATGCCTAATTAAGAAGGCCTTTTTCCAAAGCATAGTTCAAAGACCAGCGGCCATGCTTAGCCATCTAATGTGCATTCTACGTATAATAAGCAAGTAAGAGCACCTTGGCATGCTTCAGGCAGGTACATCATGTGCCTATGTTCTTAGACACCATGTAAGCTCCTAAGCGGCTCCTTTGATTCCTAAACACCATGTTGTGCACCATTGAAAATCTAATTTAGAATGCCTTTAAAATTCCAATTCACTCCCTGTATTTGAGTTAAATTTAAATTGAAAATATTGCAGAATTGCAATGCGAATTTAAATAAACGGAAGTGCTTGAATTGAAATTGAAAAAAAAGTTCATATTACTTAAAGGGGACATATCATGAAAATCTGACTTTTTTCTGTATTTAAGTGGTTCCCCGGTGCATCTACCAACCCAGTAACTTTGTTTTGGTTAGCCTTTCTCTGCAAGCATGTCAAAAAAATAAGCCGATCCGATTTCCCTCCTCTTCTGACGTAGGAAGGGGATCTTATAATATTATTTCCGCCTCTTAAATATGCACGTTTCCCCACACGGCACCGCCATTTGGTTTCGCAAGCGACAACAGTGTAACCAGTTCTAACGCAATGGCAAAAGTTCAAACAAAGCATGCCATCTCTCACTCGGGCTTCATCCTTGTGGTATTTTGCCCCCAAAAATGTCACAGCTGTTTTATAAAGACCTCAGGGAACTGTGTCAACTTGTGTAAAACTTAAAGTCGATGAGATGAATCAATGTAACTCCACAACAACTACATAAATGTATCCACTAACCATTCAGAAACTTCCAGGTGCGTCTAAAAGTTGCAATCTCTTCCTGAGTCTCTCCGTGAGGCTGCACTGCTACTGGTTATTTCTGAGATGTTGGATGAGTGAGAAATCACATGTTTTGTTATTGCTGGAGTGTCCTACGCTCGTGTAAAGGATCGGCCTTCTGAACGAGGCGGGGAGCAGCAGCTCATTTGCATTTAAAGGGACACACACGAAATGGCGTGTTTTTGTTCACACACAAATAGGGGCAAATTTGACAAGCTATAATAAATGATCTTTCAGTATTTTAAGCTGAAATTTCACAGACACATTCTGGGGACACCATAGATTTATATTACATTTTGTGAAAATGGGCATAATAAGTCACCTTTAACTAAAGTAAAGTTTTTCCAGACAAACTGAATTTTGACTTCACAAAGCCTTATTTGAAAGTTTTGAAAAGTTTAAAGCCTCGAAACTTGAAAAATGTACAGGCCTTACGGATGGATGGATGGATGGATGGATGGATGGATGGATGGATGGATGGATGGATGGATGGATGGATGGATGGATGGATGGATGGATGGATGGATGGATGGATGGATGATAGATAGATAGATAGATAGATAGATAGATAGATAGATAGATAGATAGATAGATAGATAGATAGATAGATAGATAGATAGATAGATAGATGGATGGATGGATGGATGGATGGATGGATGGATGGATGGATGGATGGATGGATGGATGGATGGATGGATGGATGGATGGATGGATGGATGGATGGATAGATGGATGGATGTGGGGTGTGTCCAATTAAATTCAAATTCATGCTTGTAAATTGAAAAGGAGCCAGTTCTTCAGGCCTGAATTTAGCGCAGCCCTGCTAACCGCAGAGAAACTTTCAACAGACCGCCATCCGATCTGGCTGCCCCCAAGTGACCTCAGCAGAGCAGAACGGATACATCAGACCGGTCCAGCGGAGAGATCATTTTAGATCTGCCACCTGTTCCGCTGCTGAAACCGCCAGCAAACACAATGCGCTGTGAAGGACAGGCTCAAGCCGACCTGTTAGCCTGTGCTTAGACGTCACACCTGAGTGGCTTAGGGCCAGACAGAGGCTGCAGTGGCATCGGGTCTTCTTCCTAAATGAGTCACTCTTCAGCCAGCTCCAGAGAGGTGGAAGTGGAAATAAGACGTATGTTAATGCCCCTGTCTAGGAAACTAACCCCTGGGGTGCAACCATGGGAAACGATGTGGGTTGGCGTCTACCACACAGATGGGATGGGAGACTCGCCACCTTAAACCAACATGCCAGGCCAAAATAGGTTCCCTGATTACAATAGAGAAAACACAGTTTGCAGAAGGTAAATAGTTCCATTCAGTTTCACCATCTTTAAACAAAAATCGAATTTAAACCTGAAGTCCTGGTGAGAACTACACTACACTACACCCATCTGATGCATATTGCATACAGAAAGTTCAAGATTTTTTTCCAATTTGACAAGCTCTAAACTGATTGGCTGGCTTTGTGAAACTAGTAGGAGTCTGTCACAATTCAAATGTTTTTTTTTTTTTTTTTTTTGTGCTCACCAAGGGCCTCATTTATAAACGTTGCGTACGCACAAAAGAAGGCGTACGCCGCTCTCTACGCAATAATTGGTATTTATAAAAAGCAAACTTGACGGTAAAATGTGCGATCCTTCACGCAAGCTCTGACCCAGGCGTACGCACAAAACCGGGTGAAATGAGAAATGGCGACACCGTCGGCAGATGGAAGAAACACGTGAAAGTGTGTGAAACTGTAGACCGTTGTGTAATGGCAATACTGCCTCTCATAAATAACACGAAGACGTCACAAAGCAAGTCTTACAATTAACAGCCTACACGAACACCCGTTTGATCGATCTGCAACAGAAATGCAAATTAACACATATTTGCAAAAAGAAAAGTGAAATATGTTCTGCAATAATATTGGCATGTTATACAATTCATCCTCATAAATAAGATAGTAAACAGAACGAAATAATGTACAAAACTGATATTCTCGCCAATGTGTCCGTCAGGCGGAGCAGATATAGATGCAATTAGATAGATAGATAATTAGGGAGATAGATAGATAGATAGATAGATAGATAGATAGATAGATAGATAGATAGATAGATAGATAGATAGATAGATAGATAGATAGATAGATAGATAGATAGATAGATAGATAGATAGATAGATAGATAGATAGATAGATAGATAGATAGATAGATAGATAGATAGATAGATAGATAGATTATTTGTCCACTGGGGAAAGTTGTTTTCATAGTAAAAATGTCTTTATCAGCTACGGAATCATGGAAATCAATGCATATGCCTTTAGTTTGTTTTATTTTTGATAAAATAACGTATGACGAATGTCTCAATCATTCAGAAAGCTGCAAGAAATTGCATTTGCGCTGAACTATTTCCCATTTCCAAGTAGATTATAACCGACATCTGTAGCTTGTCATTTCTTTTTTATTTCGGCCACAGTCCGAGGTTGTGAGGCTACAGCATTTACGGCGTCTGCAACCTTTGGCCACTCAAGTGCCTTTTTGGCATTAGTAGGCTAATGCCCACACTGTGCCCTCCAAACAACATTTTTCTCCTCTTTTCCACCTCGCCAACGATAACTTCTACTTCACATTGAGTGAAGTTACGTTTTTTTGATTTCCTCTCTATGTTTGCCATGATTTCGCAATCGATGAATATTAACTTATGGGCGTTTCACGGACTATTTATGGGCAACTATGGGCGTGACATGAAGCCGCAAAAGCTGCGCTACATTTAGAATTGATTGTGATTTATTAAGGGAAAAATGCGTAGGATGTGCGTGCGCACGGTTTTATAAATCCGAATATTTCTGTGTGTACGCACGTCCTATGTTTCATCCGTACGCCACTTCTGACGCAAATCCTACGCAAAGTGTTATAAATGAGGCCCCAAGGCTGCATTTATTTACAAGAAAGTACAGTAAAAAAAAACGTTTAGTTTTTTTCATATTGATATATTGATTTTTTATATTAGTATATTTTAAAATATATTATATTCCTGTGATGACAATGCTGAATTTTCAACATAGTCTTCAGTGTCACATGATACTTCAGAAATCATTCTAATATGCAGATTAGAATCTGCATTCCCCCCCCCCCCCCCCCCCCCCCCCCCCCAAGATACTATGACGAATAGAACGTTTAAAAGAACAGCATTAATTTGACATAGAAATCTTTTGTAACATTATAAATGTCTTTACTGTCACTTTTTATCAATTTGATTTCTTTGCTGAATAACAGTATTCATTTCTTTTAAGTTTACAACTAGTTTTATTTGTTTTCTGTACAGCTGTTTGTGGACAGAGACTGCTGTGCAATCGCATTTGAATGAATTTTTTTTTTTTGCCTGTTTGATAATCCCACCCCTAAATGTCTTAAAACTAAACTAAATGCCATTTGCTGCTTTAAATGTCATTCAATCAGTTGTCAGTTCTTGGCCGGAATAAGCTAATAGTCCAAAGTCTGGCTCTACCAGACTAAATTGTGTATGAGAGGCAGTCACAAAAGATAGTCAAAGACTAATGTGCACTTTGTCTTTTGTTTTCAGAGCTTTGTTTGTTTATTGGTATTGTCAGCAATGAAGGCTGAAATTTCAGTCAGTCATTTCTTTTATTCCATCAACATTTGCGTGTATGTTTGTATATTACAGTAGGTGTGTGCATCTCTGTTCAGACTGAAATTCCTTTCAGGTCAAGAGCTCGGTCCATTGATCTGGATATTTAATTTCATCCAGGAAAGCCCATTTGCAGAGGGATTCTCTCTCTCTCTCTCTCTCTCTCTCTCTCTCTCTCTCTCTCTCTCTTTTCATTCAGCAGTGTTCAGCTCCTTAGTTTTCAGAGGGGAGAATAGGCTGGTCTTCTCAATGACGGTAACGGGAAAATGAAGAAGAGAAGGAACAAGGGAGAAAATAAGAGTGTGAAATGGCTTGAGTCAGTCTCTAGCGGGTATAGTGGCATCAGCAGGGTGCCTGTCACTCAAGAAGGAGAGACAGGAAGACTGTGAGAAACACTAGCCTTTCTGAATGCAGAAACCAATCAAAACTTTGGCACTATTATAGTGTAATCATTTTTAGCAAATGCTTACTTATTTGTGTGCAAATGACTAAATGATCAAGAAAATAACAGACACTGAACTTAGTCAGCTGTTTAGCATGTGTTGCAAAAGAATTGCATAAAAATATAACCGTAACGGTTGCACTTTATTTTACAGTACTTGCACTTATGTGCACTATCAATGTACTTACCTAAGAGACTACTTGTTAATATAAGGTAACTGCATGGGTTAAGGTTAGGTTTAGGGGTAGGTTCAGGGTTAATACCTAGTTATTTTAATAATAAGTACATATGTACATGTAAAATAAAGAAAAAAAAAATCTGTTTAAATGTTTGTTTTTTATCTAAATCGGCCAAATATACGTTCCCCTAATGCCCCCGTTTATCACCATTGCATTTGTTATAGAATATCATATAAATAAATAATAATGTACAGCTTTTATTTCGCTTTTATTTTTATATTTTGAGTTTTTATTTTAATTTCAGTTTCACTCATTTTGCTATGTGTGTCTGTCTTTTTCATTCGTTGCTTTCTATATTTCTATTTCAGTTTTAGCTATAGAAATTTTAGTAGCATACTTCAACTTTTTTATTTTATTTCAGTTAGTTGCCAGGCACCATTTCCAATTTTTGTTGTAGTATTTCAGCTTAACAGAAGAACATTTCTGTTATGTTTACATTTATTGGACTTGTCAAGCTCACAATTTATTTAGTAAATATGTTAAATAATAAACTTCTTGATAAACTTTACAGAAAAACTAAATTAAAGATTTTTTCGGGGGGCACAAATGACATGAGTATGTGTTTGTAATGTGTGGTTATATGCTAGTCAGACATTTTTGCACTGCCTTTGCAACACTTTAACTTTATAACATTCAGCCCTGATGTGCGAAAAAAAAAAAAAAATGTTTTGTTTGAAATGAATTGACAAACCTGGTGAGATTGCAATGGTTGATTTATGTATTTCAACAATGCTGTAAATTGGGAAGAGCCATGGGTGTGAGTCGAGTGTTTACATCTTATCAAGCATCAGTGCAACTGGCAAAACAAGCACAGCCTTTCCAAACACTTCAGCTTGTCACAACATTCTCTGCTCTTATTTGTCTCAGCTAATGCTAATAAGCCTCATGTCTCACCTCTGTTCTAAACTAGGAACTGCAGAAAATACTCCGCTTGGTTTGTTGCCCGCTTTGCTGAAATCCATGCGAAACCCACACATCACATCTTGGCTGGTGCTCACTGACCTGTTTGCGAGTTGTAGCCCCAGACAGAAGCCAGTGCTAAAAGCTTTGGCCCTGCGGTGTGACGGGAGAGAGATTGTGGGGGAGTTTGTGTGAGATTGAGGTGTCTCGTCTCAGTTTAATTATGGCCTGGAATGTAATCCAGTGTAGAGTTTCTCTGCAAACTGCGCTGCCCCCTGCCTTCTTGATTGACACAGGGGTTAACATGAGTCTCATTCAGAGATAAAGATAGAGGGACTGAAACTGAGGGAAGGCAGGAGAGAGAAGAGTGCAAATTGTAGATGTTCACAAAATCAGTGTCGTCTTTGTGGTCACTTATGGGCAGCGTTTGGGGGTAACGCATTACAAGTAATGCAAGTTATGTAATCAGATTACTTTTTCAAGTAACTAGTAGTGCATTACCTTAAATTTATAACAAAATAAGTAGCCTACATATAAGTGACTTTTTCAAATAAGTACAAGAAGTTACTTTGTTCATTGACACCTCTCCTGTCCCCATGTTGAGAGAAATCGGGAGTAAATCACAAGGTCACTGAGATTTTTTCTCTGTGCTCCCAATTTCCAATTCAGTCCTGGTGATCTGCTTAAATTTGTGGATGAATGGGTCTGTCTGGATCAGAAAATGAAAAACAAATAAGAGTGCAATTTATGGTCTTTTAGAAGCCATTATCACAAAAGAAGAAGATCAACAGGGTGAACTTTCTTCCTTCTCTCACTGTTTCCATGCTCTCTTTTACTATAAATGTCACTTATTCTGTTGGGATTCTGTCATTTGTCTTCTGAAGGTGAGGACACAACACACATTCTCTCTCTTCTCTCTCTCACAGACACACGCTCACACTAAAGTAACCTTCAACAGTCCTCCTCCACAACCAATAGCTGTATTTTGGAATTGAAATTCTAACAAAATATTCTTACCATGTAAGTATGTATAGTTTATCTAGTAGGTTAGTGTACATTGACCTTCCATTTCCGGCGTGATGAATGAATCGGATGTAATTACAGCTGCTATGTTTAACTCTGTCTTTATTTCCTAGAAGTATTTCTGAAAGCCATTCACAAGCTTAAAGACTTCAAGCGAGAACAATGCAGCATACTATACTCTTCGAAGACTTTATCTTGGAATAACCTCTGCTGTGTCGAATACTGTTTATAAAAACACTAGTAATCAGTAAGTATTAAGCTAATATTCCATTCCGAACATATATGCAGTTTAAACAATTTCTTTCCTGATGATGTTTTGTTCCTGTTAAAATAAGAAGTTGGGGGCGCAATATATCGAAGGGTTAAATAAAGCGTAAACAGGTTAAACAACAAATGCAATAATACCCTTTAGTACTTTTCAAAATAAATAGAATAATTGGAAGAATGTTTTACAAGAAAATATTATATCTTACTACTTCAAAATCTATGTTTAATTCAGTGTGTTGCTTGGTCTTTCTTTATAATTATTTTTGACATTTACTTGCAATTTCTGAGTGAAAATAGTTTTTACACCCTTTTTTTGAGTGTGGAACAATATAATTTATTCGAGCACAACTTTTCCATTGCAGGCAGGACTAAAAGCTATTTTAAGTTGTCTTTAAAGTGCAGAGACAGTGCAAAGTTGATTTCTGGAATAGTCTGAATGAAATTGTAAGTGTTTAGGGGTGAAAATCTGACGAAACTATCATTATTTGTGTTATTCTGTTTGTTGCTGCAGAAATTCGGGTCTCCATCTTTAAGCACTGTCGATCTGACAGTCCTTTCAGCAGATGGATGGTATCATTCAGCCACCAAACAGCAGTGTCATGATCACACCGTATCGCAGGTCCTCTAAAACGACCCTTAGCTGCAAAAAGAGAGGGAGAGACCGTGAGACGCCTAAAGATGATGAAGAGCTTCCACGGGCCCAGCTGATGGACTGGGGGTCAAAGGTTAGGCTGCAATGTGCTGTTTTCCCGCCTCTCCCCCTCCCTTCCTTTCTCTCTCTCTTTCAAATTGTTTCTCTCTGTTACATCCCCACATCAAAGAGGACTGATAATTCTATCAATTTCAACCTGGGGAAATACCAAGATACAACAGAGAGAGCAAAGGAGATGAGAGAGAGTGAGAGGGAAACAGAGAGATGAGTGTGTTTGGTTGCTAAGGAACTGCTTGGTCGTGCTCAGATTGTACTTTCTGGTGTGTGTCAAAGTGATGGTGTGGAAACAGGAGGAACAGGAAACCACTTTCTCTCCTTATTTTCATCTCCTGAAAAGAGAGATAACCTCCAATCAGACCACACGCATCGTGTCCGAGACCTCTCTTTAAGAGGTTAGATTGTAGCCGGGCCGCTTTACCTCATCAAACTTTATGGTTAACCTCCCATCTCTGTCTTAGCACACCGCTTTTAACCTTGCATCTGTACCGGTGTGAACTTTACCATTAACCTCTCGTCTCTACCTCTGCAAGCTTTATTATTCGCCTGTGTAGCGCACTGAAGCACGTGTTTTAAAGTGAATAAAAGTCATAAACGGAGAAAGTATGAGGAGGACTAGATGCTAGAAGATAAGGAAAGAAAGTCCCATCTTTCAGTTAAAAGAGCCAATCAGTTTATTGGTAGATTAGCAGGGCCAAACTGAAAAATAACATTTTTCTCTTTGCTTGGTTTTAGTTAAAATCCAAATAATGATGACATTTGGCCCAGATGTTATTGGTGATTTGAAATGTGTCATTGGAGCATAAGCTCAGCCACCAGTTGTGGAGATCTCAGTCTATAAGTAGATAGGAGAGACTGCGTGCTTTTCAAAAAATCGAACACAGAAATAGCCGCCAGGGACCAAGATGGCCACCAAGTGAACTGACTTGCTTTAAATGGAACTAAATCAGTCTAATCTGATAAAGCAATAAGCGTTTAAAGCTGTAAAGTCCATGTAAATCTGAATTTTTCCCCCTAACCAGATACGACAGGACATTTAGTCTTTTTCTTGGTTTCTACAGAGTGCTGCATGCCTGATGTATTTTTGCAGGCCATCCCAGCAGTTACCCTGATTCCATTGACAAAAAGCCAACAGGATTTTTCCATTGGCTTTTAGAATATTGCAGAAAATAAGCTCTGTGTCCAAGATTATGATCCGTGCACGTTTTGTTCACTTATGAACGCAATCTAAATTTTGTTGGAATCTACAAGTTGAACAAGTTTACCGGTTTGCCATGATGATGTTTAATGTCCCCAAAAACCTTCGTAGTCCCATTAGCCACTTGTAGACATCCAACCTTTTCAAGGAAAAATAAGCTTTTCGTTAAAAAATGATATATTCTGAGTCCCCAGCATGAGTTTTTTAAGGCAACTGTTATTTTAGAACGTAACGTGTGGATTCGAGGCTTCTCGCAACCAACTTATTGTCCAAACAATCGTCAATTCTGTGGTGTCATTACGATTATTTTACTGCTCCGCTCCTCGCTGCATGCACAATCCCAAATCATAAATATCTAACATGTTTGACATTTATGACTTTTGATCGGGCTGGGAGAGCAAGTGAGCAAGCTTCAGCAACCGGATGTTGCGTGCTTCTATAGCTGAAACTTGGCAGCCACGAAAGTATTGAAAAAGAAGATCACCCGTACCACTCCTTTGCCTTTCTTCCCGTAAAAAACCTATACCAGGGCAACCGATCGTCCTCCAATTGTTTTTCTTCTCAAGTCATGTTTGATCTTGCGAGTCTCCATGAGATTTGCACTGTGAAAATGTTACAATCGACAGGTGTGTGGTCTCGTGGTCCGGACGAATTTTCTAGTGTGTGCATTCGGAGAATTAAAATGCTAAAAATCGGTTTAAAGGCACACTATGCAGGAATTCCGTTTTTGTCAAACAGCGACCCCTAGAGTCGCTGTGGAGTACTTGTATTTAACGTTACTGTCGTAAATACCACTCACGCAGAGCGTCTCTGGACTCACGGCCTGAAATCCCTTCGAAGCTGTTATATTAAGGTACAAATCTTGCATAGTGTGCCTTTAAATAAGAGATGTGTTTTTGAACTCAACCTGAGCGCTCGTGTCTGCTGCTATCAGTGTCATGGATACATACATAGTGTCTCTTGTGGCGGCGCGCGCAGTCTTCACTCGGACGCGCTCTTCAATCTATCGCCGTTGCGGAGACTCTCTATTCATTCCGGTGAAATCACAAAATAAAATGCACACAAACTTAGAAAGATTTACTTACTAGTCCATCAACAAGATCGCCAGGTCAGCATCACTGTTGCATCCAGTGCTGCTTTTTAGCTCGCGCCAACAAGTGAAAGCCCGACCGAGTGGGACTCGTATGGTGGGACTCTTGTCCGGTTCCTCACGCGGTCAGATTCTCTTTTCCTTTCCCTAGTCTCTTCCGACCACGTTTTCTTTGCTTTTTCCATCGTCGAGTTTCACGTCTGAAATGCGCGCAAGTGTCTTCGTGCTTCATATGTTGTTGTTGATGTGTGTGACGGCGTTGCCGTAAAGCATGTCGTGATTCTCGCGAGATTTGTCGGGGGCGCTCCTCTTAAACTTGCATTGCTGGTTTTTCCAGCGGCGTCCCCCCCCAAGCTTTACTACCAGGATGATTCGCCCTTCTATGAGTTTGTTTACCACCAAAATGACTTTGAAGCTGTTATATTAAGGTACAATTCTTGCATAGTGTGCCTTTAAACTGTACTTATGTCTGTGGTCTCCCAGAGTTAAAAAATCGGGGGTGAAGGGGACAAATTTAAACCGAGGGGGCAAAAACTGAGGGGGCAGTGTCCCCTTTTGCCCCTTCGTGGCTCCGGACCTGATGCCTACCCTAGTATGCAAACAATATATTAAATTAATATTATTGTTTTTTTTTATCATACCCTCATTGGGGGCTGCATGAGCCCTACTTAATATTGAAATCCTAGAATCGCCCCTGGGTGAGTAAATGATGACAGAGTTTTCATTTTTTGGTGTACTATGCCTTTAAAACATAAAACATGTCTATATCGGCTGTGATTGCATGGTGTTGCACAGCGTTTCGCTTTCAGCATGGACAGACAAATGACTTGTTGCTGAAAACCTGTAGAATCACACCTGGTTAGGATCCTTATATGGTCTTTGAGAGCAACAGAAATACATGTAAACAGATTCGACTAACTATATGCAATGTAAGGGCTTGAGGCCAGTGAGCTCTATATGGATGTAATTATGGAGAAGGCGTGGTGGAGGGATGCCAGAAGAATTTTGTTAGGGGTGAGTTGAGCAGCCATGTATACAGTACATCCTTAGATACGTGATTAGCATTACTTCTATGAACCTTTTGTTTACTTTATTATTATTATTATTCTCAATTTTTCATGTCAGAGTCAAGTTCATGTAAATTTTTCATGAGAGTTATAATCATTTCTTGGTACCGTTGTCCACGTTTATAATGAAGATTTAGAATACAAATCAATTTATTGTGTAATTCCTGTGTTTTTTAGGGGTTGTTTTTTTTTCACACATGAATTCACACCTGGTTCCACGGGAGGCCAACACAAATAACTGCAATTACAATAACCACATTCACGCAAAATAACTGTGTTTATAGCTGCTCCTTATGGGTCTCACATACACACACACTGTTTGTGTTTGTGTGTGCGTATGAAAAGGCAGAAAGTTGGGGACCAGCAGAGGCCACGGGTTAAAACGGATAAATAAAAAGAATATGAAAGCACAGAAGACAGTGTCAAGGTTGAGGGCAAAATAAATGAATGACAAAAGGTTATAAATCATCATTCATTGAAGATGAATAAAATGTAGGCCTTGTCATTTGAGGACACCTCTCAAGCACCAACATAGCCAAAATCTTGTTTAAAATTTCTACCTGGCTTGTTTATCTTGTGAAAGAGGAAGTCATTCCAATGCTACATAAACAACAATATTGTGTTACAGGCTTCATTTGCCTAATGCTTACTGATGAGATTTCATCTGTCCTTCATGCACAGACACTTTCACAATGCCTTTGTCCTTAGTCCCTTAGTAAGATAAAAAAAAAAAAAAAAAGCAATAAAGCTTCAGATTGATACTTGATGATATTTGTTGTGTCGTTCAGAACCTCTATGATTATCTTACTTCCGCAAAACACTATATATATATATATATATATATTTATAAAGAGTTCATACAATGAAAGTCAATGCATGGGGTCGAGTGTTGTTTAGACACCACTGACAAAAGAAAAAAGTGAAACAGGTTTGTAATGAACACTGGTAGCACAGATATTAAACATGACAAAATTATTTTTTTATTTTTTATTTATATGCTGATTGAACTGTTGCATTTCACCATAGATTTGTTCTATTCTATTTTTCTTACAATATTGGATAACAGCCAGATCTCTGAAAAGATCAAGTGTTTTTGATACTACAGAGAGTTAAAGTTTTGAAGCAAACATAATATGTTGATTTTGAAATTATTGTTATTACTTAGTTTTACACAGAATCATCTCGGTCTCTCATACCCTAAACAAAGACAGTAAAGTCAATCCAAAATGAATCAGAATCAGAAAGAGCTTTATTGCCAAGTAAGTTTGCACACACAAGGAATTTGTTTTGGTGGCAGAAGAAGCTTCCAGTATGCAGAGACAGCGACAACAACCATACTGTTAAAAAGCGCTTCATAAATGAAGGTGACTTGACAACAGTACACACATAGTACAATAAAATATATGTGAATAAGATATTCAAATAGAACAGAATAATGGAAGTGTTAAATTATGCAAAACAAGTGCGCTTCCCCACAACTCTTCTGTTCAAGCACAGATCTGTTTTTCCACCATCTCTCAGACTGTTTAAAAGGAGTGAGCAAGCTTTGAATATTTCATTAGTTCACACATATGGTTACCTGAAATACAGAAGCTCTTAAGATAAGGTGCAATTAGTGCTGAGGCAGTTTTGGAGGTACCACTAGGTGGGGTAAAAGAGCATATGAGAAGTGATTCATGTTGAACATAAATCATTACATGCACTGTCCCAGGACTATTAGCATTGAAATTGATTTTTAAAATGGGCTATAACAGAAATAATTAAGCCTAAATGTGGATAGGATGTAGGGCAAAAGAATAGCTTGCCCAGATGTCTGTTCATTTGTATGCAGTGCAAATATTGGGTCCAGTATGGAAACCAGGCAAAATAGGCACATGACGTTTAAATTCAACACAAAATCTTATTTAAAAAAAAAAAAAAAAAATTAAACATATAAAAAAGTCCTAGTTTGTGATTCATCAGTGCAAAATGTTTGGCTATAATGTTTAATCAAAATGTGATAACTGTTGTTCCACTATATATAATGTATGTATGTGTGTGTGTATATATATATATATATATATATATATATATATATATATATATATATATGTGTATTTATTTATTTATTTATGATCAAGTCAGGTCACTCCCTACATTATTTCCCTATATCCGGTTTCATTTGACCTATGGCCTTTTACAAAGTCTTGATTTTGTTTTTGGGGTCTACTCGAATACGTTTTCGGGTTATGGAAATACCTGGCAACCCACCCCGGAAAACCCATTGCCAAGAAAATTTGTGGACAGTCTCTCGCGTTTGGCGCGAGAATGTCCAAGAGTTGGACACGACTGAAATGGTAATATAGATAGAGAGAATACGCTTTCATGCTTGAATGTAAAAAAAAAAAAAAAAAAAAAAAATTTTCACAAATGTAATATTGTTGCAACACCTGTCTTCCCAGTCTGTCAGTAATGCTCTGTTTAGTCCCTTTCTCTATGAAGCCCCTCTTTCCGAAAAGCACAATGTGCTCTGATTGGTCAGCTGTACCAGTGTGTTGTGATTGGTCAACCGCTTCAAGTGTGCTTCAGAAATACCCTTCACCATGGGTGCTTCTCAATATCCCTCCTCGTCTCCTCGCTCCTCCGTCCTCCATCCTATGACCCGGAAACCGATCGAGCTCAGCCATCTTGAAGGACATCTCAATTCTCTAATTGCACCGCGAGGAGGCAAGGATCGAGGAGTGAGGAGGCTTCCAGAGGAGTCATGAGCGAGGATACACAGGTGTACCCTTTGCGGAAGAGTTTTATCGACTAAACATGACGCACGTATCAATTCTCCTCCCCCTTCACATCTGTCACAATCATTTGAATTTATACTTTACTTTTGTAGTTTACATAAACCACACAACTCACATATTTCAACAAGGTATCTTGCTTTATTATTATTTATTATGAATTTCTTAAATAAACAAACTTTAACAACATAAGGGCAGATCCTTTGAGCGCTGCTGATGACGCAGTGAAGTGACGCTCGAGTGATCAAGTATTTCAATGTATAAAAAAGCTTTCATTCAATTCCTCCGTCCTCATTTTTCTTCCTTGCAGCCTTCCCTCGCATCCTACAGGGGGTGGAGCTGAGACGCGAGGAAAGGAGGCGAGGAAAGGAAACGAGGATGCATAATGTATAAAAGGAGGCGAGGAAAGGAAACGAGGATGCACAAATAAGAAATGAGAAGCACCCCCAAACTCCACTAGGCCTCCCCGCCCCCTTTTTTTCTTTGCTTTTGGCAGGAATTATTTAAATTCCCCCTGTGGTGAAAATCAAGCTTTTAATGTTGTTTATATGCCTATGTGGGGTTTTTAATATGCTTTAGGACAAACTATACAAATTCATAAGTCAACACCACTGCTGAGTAGGCCTATTTTCTCCTTAAAACTGCAGTGAACCAAAAACAGTCTCAAAACCGTGGTTTAAAATCGCTGGTGTTTCTGAAGTCACAAACTACCTTGTAACCAATCCCGTCAACGTGTGAATCTCTGAGCTGGTGTGAGTGAGTTAAGGCTGGACTCATTTCCATATTCATATAACCGCATTCAAGCTATTTTAAGACACAAATACCTTTTTTCAAGGAAAAAACTTTTAAATATGCCATTTTTGTGATCAAAGGAGATCTAATGGATACAATTATCGACTACAAGGGGACTTTAAGTGAGAAATATTGTGACATGTACCTTACCGGAAAAACTTAAGACTAAAATGGAGGCATTTCAGTTTAGAAACAGTGCTTACTAATATAAAGAATAACTCGCTTTGTAACTTTGCAGACCTTTTTCATGCACGAACAGCAACATTACACGCTAACGAAAGTTGAAAATGTACAAAAGCGTCCTCTTTAATACTAAACCTGTGCCTAATTGTCTCTGTATTTAAATCTATGCTAGTTCATACCGCTCGTAAATACATATGTCCTCACCGCAAGCAATCTGACATGTTGCTACCGTAGTGAGATACAACACGCTGTGAGGTAATGGGTAAATTTAGGTCGTCTCTGTATTTCCCGATGGAATTAAAACACTCCTAAACATCCTTAACCACATAACACAGCTGACACTCAACAGTCATAAATAATAGAGATGGTAGTGTTTTGCTCTTTATAGACAGCACATTGGGTAACAGGAAGTCAGTAAGGAATACTGTTTATTTTACTCCACCTTGATTCCGCCTGGCATTAAAGAGTGCAGAGCGATAGGGAGAGAGTGAGAGCACATGTGAGCAGGCAGAAAGAGTGAACACAGCTCATGCATGAGGGGACACGACACTTGAAATGGGTTACATGCCTGACTTGGCTTTGTAGCTGAAGATAATAGCAGGAACCAGCTGTGAATTGCTGGTTCGATACCTGCACAAGCACGCTTCCATTTATACACCGCAGAAACACAAGCCGGCGCGTAGAACGAGGGAGAGAGAGAGAGAGGCAGAAGGAGAGCGAGAAAGAACAAACACTTAACAGCTATTTAGGGAGAGGATGAGAAGAGGAGAGAGGAAGGAGGAGGCAGAGAAAGTCAGAGAGAGAGTAAGAGTGATTTGTTTTATCTCAGCGGTGAGAAGCATCAATCTCTAATCATTGTCTCTTCACAGGTGCATCAGTAGGACATAGATCCGTCTGACAGCTATTTAAATTGGTGCTATTTTAGGGGGCGGAAACACATCAAGAAAGATGGATCAATATGTTTGGGCGCAGGCAAATTTGCCTTTGAAATCCTCCCAACAGCTGGGTTCAACCAAATGTTTCATGTGTGGCATCTAGAACCGGAATTATCTGTTTCATAGTTAGCGATTGACTGATTTTGATCCTTCTTCTGTCAGTTCCATAATCTGTTGGTATAGCATTGATGTACATATTGAAACTGAATGGGGTTGAAACCACACTAGACTCCATTGACTTTCATTGTATGGACAAAAATAGAATGAGACTCTTTAAAATATCTTCTATTATGTTCCGCAGAAAAGAAAAAGTCATACAGGAATGTTTTATTTATCAATTTCTGCAGGGAATCCTGACGTTGACGATCTTCCCATTGAAAGCCACGGAGTGCGCTGGGCTGAGTGGTAAACCCCACCCTGTTAACTAACACTGTCAACCCTTATTTCCACATCAAAGTGTGTGAGAAGGCATTGTGAGATCATAAGATGCTCTTAACGGAAGCGCACTGGCAAAAATACGAGTCAAGACGAGTTCGATGTGACTGAGTGTCTTATTCTCAGAGCTCCCTTTTCCTCAGAAGTATTTTGGACAGGTTTATAACGTGATCCAGCAGTGCCTCAATGGAATTATGGCCTGGTTTTCATGGGTTTCTGCCACTTCAGTCAGAAAAGCAGTGTGCACTTTGGTGATGCTCAATTTGTCCCTTCATAATATAAATAAAAAGTGCTTTTCAATGCTTTTTTTCTTTCTTTCTAAATTCACACAAAAAAAGGTAACACTTTACTTAAGGCCTTTAGATATAATGCATTATAAAATGGTATATGTATGCCTTGAAATGCACCTTATAATTCATTGTATGTTATGATATTTTAGTGTATTAATTAGCAGTTGTATTCATTGTTCATTGTTACACCTTTAGAAAGTACAGTGCTTTAAAACACCTTACAAACAACCAACTTCAGAATCTGCAAATATTATACCGCTTTTTAACTTTGGTTACAGTTATTTAAAAATACAATATAATGCATTAAAACATATGAATACCTTTATAATGCACTATACAAAATTTCTTTAAGTAAAGTGTTACAACATTTTTTTGGAAACAAAAAGGTCATGTTTCTTCCCAAAATCAAAAGATGAAATAATACATTCTAGTTTGCTTGAAGGAAATTAAGCCTATTTTAAGCCTAATATTGATTTTTCCATTGTACTTTATTTACTGTATGTTTTATGTTTCTCTTCAAATTCTCATTACTGTAATGAAAAAAATCAAATTAAAATTAAAGTTACTTTTAAAAGTAATGCATTGCAATATTGTTTTACTCCCTAAAAAGTAACTAATTGGGTTACTTAGTTACTTTTCATGGAGAGTAATGCGTTACTTTTGCATTACTTTTTGAATAATATTATTAATAATAATTTGTTATATTTGTATCGAATTTTTAGGGATTATATAAGAATTTGTAATGATCACAGAAAGTCAGGACCTTGGTTTAACGTCTCGTCTGAAAGACGGTGGCTTTTTCTCAGGGCTGGGCTTGCTTGTTTGTTTTTTAATAACAAAAAAAAGTTAAATTTTTGGCAAATGTAAAGGTCTTTTTAAACCAAAATTGAAATGTATATGCCTCAGACTGAAGGAAATGCTAATTTAAGCCTGTATAGTAGAGGGCGCAGCTCAAACAAACCTTTCAGCTGTGCTGCCATTCTGGATTGCAGAAGAATAAGAAGAAAGTTCAACACTCTTACTTCAGCAATACAAACAAAAAAAATGCTTATTGGTATGGTTGAATTGAAAATCATCGAAGGTCAGCAGCAATGACATTAGTTAATAAAGTGATATTAAATACTTAAAGTATTAAATATTTTACTGTAGGTTTGCGTAATATTCTGAGTTTGCATTTAACTGTTTTTATTCATTTTGAGGAATACTGAATCTGTTTTTTGTGCTAGTGAGATGAATAAATGCATTCTCACATTTAATGTAGAACTACAATAATCGTCATGTTGTTTACACAGCACACACAACGCCTCTGCATTTACACTCGATTTCTCTCAACACGGGGGACAGGAGAGTGTCAGTCAATAAATGGGAAAACAAAGTCAATTGTGTCACTTACAGTATATGAAAAAGCAACTGTATTATGTTGTTGTAAATTAAAAGTAATGAGGTACTTTACTAGTTACTTGAAAAAAAGTAATCTGATTACTCCCGTTACTTGTAATGCAAACACTGTTTGTAAAATATGTATACATAAGTGTAGTGTTAAAATAAAAAGGTATTTCAATAAAAAAGAAAAACATGTACTGTAGTAAACAAAATTAGTATTAATATAAGAAGAACCTAACGAGGTCACTATTGAGAAAAATTGTAATAAAAAAAAATTCTAGTAATTATAATTTTGGGCAAAACTTTTTTTTTTTTTTATCTGTATATATTGGGATGAAATGTGTCTATTATCCCAAATTGATCCTAAAAGCTTTTTATATGAAAGAGGGCTGTAATGGGCTATGAACAAAAACCCATTAAAACAAAGATGATGTACTGTATGTTATTTCCAATCTTCCAAAGTAACCGAAGATAAATAAGTGGAAAAACCCAACGAATTGTTCTCCTCTTCACTTCCTGCTCGGTCTCTTTCCTCCAAAATGACCCCTTGTCCTCGTTTCTCTCTTTGGGTGAATAATAACAATAATTGTGGGCTAAATTGCAGCTTGAGAACAGAGTCGCCTGACAGTAGCTTCCTCAGGCACGATTCAGCCTCATCCTGGCCGGCTGGCCCTGTGACACGCTCTCTAAATATCCATGTAAAACATGTATACACATATACCTTTCATTGTTCAGTGCATTGATCATTTTTGTAAATGCATGACTCTGTTCTCTCAAAATGGTTCTCTCATTTGATAGATGTACTGTAAAGACTCCAAGCAAAAAAAAAAAAACCTCAAATAAAGTGTAATTGAGAGGACAAAAAGTGAACTAGCTTGTGTGAATTAGTCAAGGACAAACTAAATTAAGAGCTAAGAAAAGAATGTCATCCTTGATAGAGTCTTTGACCTTGTTATAATTACTTTGTTGGTTGGAATGAAGAAAGAAGTGAATGTTTGGTTCGAGTTACCTGACGGAATATGGAACGAAATAGTTTTGACCTCATTCAGACCCATTTTTGACCCCACTAATTGCAACGTTACATTGAGAAATCATGGTATTCTCTGGGAGCGATATTGAGAGAGATTTTGTTTCTGATTAAAGCGACGATGGATTTATTATAGATTTCGTGTTGATTCACATTATTAATTCATGAGTCAGGCTGTCAATCATGTGAAAACACTGCTGTGAGCTCTCCGCAGTCACTGACACACACACACACACACACACACACACACACACACACACACACACACACACACACACACACACACACACACACACACACACACACACTTGTCATACAGTACTGTAGATGTAAGAGCGGGGGATTTATTTACTGTGGATAGGATGCTTCACCTACAAATATGCAACCAAGAGCATAAAAGGGATGATAATATGAATAAAAGAGTGACTTTTTTAAACATTCGGTATTCTTTTTTTGTAGCTCAACTGGTAGAAGATGCAACTAACAACACAGAGGTTTGATTCCCTGCAGGGAAAACACAAACTGATCAAATCTATACGTGCTGTTTATTTAATGGCCCATGATTGCTTTCATCACTTAATCTGTCAGTATTCATCTGCATGTTCATAAAACACAAAGTTTGTCCACTGTTGCTCAGTGTGTCCAGCTAGTTATTTTAGTCAAGTAATTTATTATGAAGGCAGTATTACAATTTTGTGGCTGTTGTGATATAAATATACATACACATTACATATATACATTCTTATTTTTATGGGATATTAACATATTATTTATTAATGCTTTAACATTTACCAATTATTAGTCTTTAGTCATGTGTTCTTGTAATCTGTAATACAAATAATAACGTTCCCTCCATCTTGCAGCAACATCTCTTTTGCTGGCACGGTTTCAGGACCACCTGTCACTCACATGACATCACAACAATCCAATTGATTGACAAAATCAAGTCCCACCCTGCAATTTAAAACTCTTGTTTTAGCACAGTGTTTGATTGACAGGTGTGTAGGTGGTCCGTTGCTATAGGGATGCATCAGGATAGATTACAGTTCACACTGCACATGTGATGTGGTCGCATGCATTTTTCACTGGCAAACATTTTACACGGTCCGTTTGTGAAATAGATGTTAATTTCAGGTGTAAATGGGTCTGAATCTCTTATTATTAGCTCTGATGTGATATCTCTTTCTTGCTCGGTATACAAATGGTATCAGACATTTAAATGTTATAATATATTGAATAATTACCATGAATTGCATAGGTCTTGTTGTATTTTGCGGTATGCAAAAATATGAACGTGGCATGAGCTAAAAAGGAAAATGGACTAGTTTTACTTTATCTTTACAGTTTGAGGTTTTCAAATTTTCCTTGAATTTTGCTCAACATTCTCAGTAGCTTAAATTCTCAAATCATGTTTGTCCTCCTGGCAAGCCAACATATTCACTCCAGTCTGCGATGTATTTTCTTTTACTTTGTGTGGTTTTTGAGGACGGCTGCATTTGTTACATGCAAATCAATCAATCTCAGACTTTTCCCAGTGAACTATTAGGGTGCCTTCATTAAAAACTTTAACGATTTAAAACAATTTTTCTTTAGGGCTCATGTGCCTCGCCTGAAATCATGTGCTGACCCAACTCCCCAGAACAAAGAAAAAAATCCCTCTGACCCATTTTAGTGTGAAGTAGTGCAAGTTTCTATTCCGTCCTTACGGCTGAGATGAACAAATGAGAGCGCGGAGGCCATCCCCGCCTTCTATAAAGAGCATTGTCTCACACAAACCAATTTATTGCAATTCCCACTAGGACAGAAATAGATTTGAGTATAGTGATTGTGCGCTGTTTTCATATAGACAATGATCATGCCCATAGGGCTGGAAAATGAGAGAAACACAGAGAGGAAGGCAGAGAAACGGGATGTAAAAGTTCTGAGATGTTGGGCTGTGGAGACTGGTTAACTCTCCCACATCTATACAACGAACGCACTCAATGGGGTTCGTACGGTAACGGCCCGTCAACACCTCGAGCGCAAGACACAACAAAACCAGGAAGCGTGTGTTTCTCCTCGTGGCTTGCTTGCAGTGTTGACACTTCAAAGTTGGCTGTGCTTCAGGGCTGATCGATAATCACATGTAGAGCATTCGTTTCTCCTGCCAAGTCTGTGTCCTGTTTAGATATATACACCAACCCTGTAGAGGCTTAAAACAATGGGCAACATCCGGAACAACAGCATTACACACCAATTACAGTGAACGGAAAATGTGGGTGTTTGTGTTCAAGTGGGTTTTAGTTAAAAACAATATTCTGATGGGTAGATGTGCAGTCTATGTGTGGGATATGATTTGAGTTAGGCTGTAAAGAGCTTTTAAAGGAATGTCCCAGGTAAAATACATGCAGCAACCGAGGCATTAAACTTGTTTCTGAGTTCATAAAATCAAGCAAAAATCATCTACAGTAATGAACTTTATGGGGCAAGGCATTTCACCTGAACCCACTTTTAAAAGCATGATTTGGGATGAATTAGACAATTTTACAGCACCAAATAATTCGTATTGGGTATAGCAAATAATTAGTAAGTACTTTGACAAAAAACAAAAAAACAAAAAAACAAGCTTTCTTTTCTGAAATGTCTTGTCCCATAGACTTCCAGTGTAAGTCTCTGGAATAACTTACCGATTTCTGTTAGAACGGCTACCTATACTTGCTTAAAAAACATTTATTTTCAATAGCTTTAATTTATCTGCTATTGTTTGTATTGTATTTCTATTTTGTCTGACTTTACGTGTATTGTACAGCACTTTAGGTCAACCATGAGTTGTGTTAAAGGTGCTTTATAAAATAAATACAAGAAGAGAGTAAGTGATGCTGTCGATAGTTGAAATACCATTAATCAATATTTTATTCGGGTTTGTTTATGGATAGATCTTTGATGGATACTACCACACTGTTAAAGCTTATGCAAATGTTGCATGCCGTGCTTTTTTTTTTTTTTTTATCTTAGATTTTCTAGAAATGTATCATTTATACATACTCATTAAAAACGATGCATAGTGGAAATGTGCAGTTGACTGTAAATAACAAGTTGTGCAAGCTGTATTTATTATTTGGTGAGCTTCCTTGGGTTTAAGGTTAGCGGATTGATTTCACTAATGATTGATGTCATATGTAACTTCCTGTCATCCCCTGCATTATGAGAGTTGTTAGTCTCATAACACAGTGGTGATTACAGTTAAATGGTTTGTCTGTGTGATGTTTATAAGGCAGAACGAATTCAAGAAGAAAAAAAACGATTCAATTATATATGTGGAAGAAAGGCCATGTTTTTACATGGCCAAAATAGCTGCTTTTAATATTAGCTCAAGAAACTTTCAGCTGTTTATTTCTGAGTTGAGTCTTATAAACATAAATTAAAGTGGTACATTTGTATGTGCATGCAGTTTAAATCACTGTCATCCACTGATCTCACGTTCTCGGGGTGTTTCAGACTGACGAAACATTAATTAGAATTTCGCCTTTGTCAGCTTATCTCACACCTGCAGGACAGAAGTGAAAGAGAGAAAAAGAAAGAGAAGTTTGGCTCCACTGGGAGCAGGTGGAAGAAGAAAAGAGAGAGCGAACCCTTAAGTTCATCAATGTGCTCCAATTTCTATAGTGGCAGGGCGAGTTTAACCAAGATTGAATCAATGCATGCA